>NC_139628.1:32164255-32229447 GCF_964638095.1 Poromitra crassiceps
TGTGTGTGAGCACGCATGTGTGTAGGGCGAGGAAATTAACATTATCGTTATCATAGGAAAATTGCGTAAAGAGTTGTCTGAACTGCACACAGCTCGTCACTAGGGCTGGGTTAAAAAAATCGATATATATCGATATTGAATCGATATTCATGTGAAGGAACAAGTATCGATACATAAATCCCAGTATCGATATTTTACAAAAAAAAAACGGCTATAATATTATAGGCTGTGTGTGGTAGTTAAAACATAGTTTAAGGTTGACGTTTATTTATGTTTGCAGTTGAAACAAAAACATAAATACTGTAGGCTACATGTGCATTGTGCATGTGTAACCGAGGTGAATCAGCGCGGATTCCTTGTGAGTGTCGTAGCGAGTGGATTGGTTAAACTCACTCCCCCAGTATAAAGGCATGTTAATCAGCTCCACCAAGGGCGCTAGCTTGGCGTTGCGGTTAACATGTCGGACTCCCAAGCCGAGGGTCGGCAGTTCGAATCCACCCCTGGGTAAGCCCTACACATGGGTTGCTGCAAGTACCACCCACACAATGCCGTTACACATGCACTATGAGCCAGATGTACAGACCTCAAATAGAGAGCCGCAGGGAGGACGTATTTTTGTAGTCAGAACGCGGAAGTCCCGGACTTCCTGGTTCTTCACTGTTTCTGTCTATGGGATTTTTGAATGGGTTTTTGCCGCGATGCTTCAAATAAGGTCTCTGGGCAACGCAAGCTTAATCAAACTCGAACCAGTGTTCAGCCGGATAATCTTCACACATGAGGACCACTTTCATGAGTTTTGAAGCGTAAATGCAAGCCCTAGAAGTAAAAAGCTTGTGCTAAACTAATCCAGAACTACACACTGTTGCATAGGCTTCCCCGTCACGTCAGCACTCAACCTGGAGTGTTGTTGATGTGTGCGCTGCTGTGCACTGATTACCCCGGGCTGAACCAGGTGAGGGAAGAGAATTTCCATGTTCGTCCTTTGAAGTGATGACATTATTGACGTATAATATCCCCGTCGACTCAACAGTGTAGTCTCATTTAGCCGTTTGCTAGCTAGCCGCCCGTTTAACGGCACGTAAAAGCTTCAAAACTCATAAAAGTGGTCCTCATGTGTGAAGATGATATTACTAAACACTGGTTCACATTTGATTAAGCTTGCGTTGCCCAGAGACCTTATTAGAAGCATCGCGCCAAAAACCCATTCAAAAATCCCATAGGCGAAAACAGTGAAGAACCAAGAGTGTTAGCATCAATGATTTACGGACTCGTTCCTGCGGCTCTCTATCTGTTTGCACTATAATGTTTGTGAACTGGAAATGTTCATGAGCTGTATTTTTATTTTATTTTATTGTATTTACAAAGCATTTATACTTTATGAAACACTGTTTACAACATGCTCCTGTTCAATGATTCTGTTGTATAGTGGAAATCTAAATTTGTTTGGCTTCTCACAGAAGACTGTAAAGAAAGAGACAGAAGACTGTAAAGAAAGATAAGATGTTGAATGACTATCTTGGTCATGTTTAAATAAAAAAGAATTACATGATTTAACTGCTTGATTTATGGTCAATTCTTAATGTAAATATTAATGTTTTAACACATTCACTGCCAGCCTTTTTTTTTTTACTGTAGGTAGGTTCTGCCAGAGGGTTTTTTTGAGGATTCTGGCTCATTTTACAAGAGCCGAGGATTATTTTCTGCTTGGAGTTTGTGAACACAAAGTTCACAAAAGTACTAATAGAATGTGTGCTTTCTCTGTCTAAAAGAGTTAGTTTGTAGAGTTAGTAGTTATGTAGATATTAGCCGTTGAGTACAGCATGGTTTCAGCTTCTGAGAGTGAAAGCTGAGATAATCGCAGTTTTGTGAAATTCAATCAAACAGGCAGAACAGTCACTTTAACCATTTATTTTTGGCATCAGTGAGAGATCAGACATCTAAACAATATAGTTCTGAACGCCCTCTCCTTCAAACTCCTCCCTCCGTGGGCGTGTCTGGTGGCTTTCAGCCTGCGTTTGTCACAAGCGAGTGTTCTGCTGCTGCTGCTGCGAGTTTGAGCAGCCTCCCTCCCTGGCAGCGAGTGTGGATAGGGCTCACTTGTTTCTTGGGTTTGAGAGCTTTGATGAAGCTTTGTGCGATTCTAGGCTTTATGCTGCGTGTTTCAAACTGTGTTTTCCACCCAGTCTATTTTTGGAATCCCCCACCGCCAGCTCCCAGCGCGATAATGCGCGAAAGTGAAAGCGTTTTCGCCAATCCATTTTACAGTAGAGAATGGTTTCCTCGCGCGTTACCCTACAGTTTTGGCTCTGCTTTTCCTAGTGTGGAGAGCACTGTCGCCACTTAGTGGGTCCGTGGAATGGGTTGTACACGTTCGCTGACTCCAATATTTTTATAGGAGACGGGGGGAGCGTTGATCCACGCCCGACCGTCAAAAAAAAAAAAAATTTTTAAGACGAGATATCTCGTCTTTGGCAGTCAACGGTTGGATTCTGTAAGACGAGATATCTCGTCATTGGCAGTGAACGTGTTAATAATGCACCAGGTTAGAGGGTTCTTTGTACAATTTACAGCATTATTTCTTTGAGAATCTCTTCCATTATCAAAGCAAAACTGGTATTGTAACTAAAATATCGATATTGAATCGTACCGTATCGGAAATCGTATCGACTTGGGACCTTGTGTATCGGAATCGTATCGTCGTATCACACACACACACATCTTGCCACGAACACACAAAGTCAGTTATAGAAGTGGCTGCACCGCTTAAACGTGATCAGGCTGTATTGAAGAAGACGTGAAACTAGCGATTGAGAGCATAATCTCAAAAGTGTTCACTGAGGGCATGAATCAAGTGAGAAGTAGGGTCATTATCCCATTGACTTCCCAGCAAGATAGACTTTGTTTGCAGCCAGTCGAGTCGCCCCCTGCTGGTCATTAGAAATGATGCAGGTTTACGGCACTTGCACATTGGCTTCACTTTTCACAAACAGAGCTACCCCCTTGGTGCAGAGGGTGCAAGATTATTAGTCGTTTGGAGGAAGATCGCTGAGCTGCATGTGGAGTAGGGCCAACTGGCTCACTGGGTTCTGGTTGGCTCTACTGGCTCACTGGGTTCTGGTTGGATCTACTGGGTCACTGGGTTCTGGTTGGATCTACTGGGTCTCTGTGTTCTGGTTCGCTCCACTGGGTCACTACTGGGTCCCTGGGTTCTGGTTGGCTCTACTGGGTCCCTGGGTTATTGTTGGCCCTACTGGGTCACTGGGTTGTGGTTGGCTCTACTGGGTCCCTGGCTTCTGGTTGGCTCTACTGGGTTCCTGGGTTCTTGTTGGCCCTACTGGGTCCCTGGCTTCTGGTTGGCTCTACTGGGTTCCTGGGTTCTTGTTGGCCCTACTGGGTCCCTGGCTTCTGGTTGGCTCTACTGGGTTCCTGGGTTCTGGTTGGCTCTACTGGGTCACTTGGTTCTGGTTGGCTGTAAGCAGGTTCTTTTGCATCTACAAAGCGGTTAATAAAGCTCCCTTGGCAGGGAAGAGCCTCCCAACCGTTTCTTCTTGTTTACAGTTTGACTTCCGCTGCTCGTGTTCCACTTCCTGCTGTTCAGTGCTTTGCTCATGAGCAACTCACTGGCTTTACCTTTACCAAAACACATCAATGGCACAGCTGCGCACAGGGATTTGAACCGGCAACCCAGTGGTCAAAGAAGCCCACTTCTTTAAAGCTGCGCTAGAAAACGTCACACTTTTGCCAGCTCTAAATGGCAGCAGTCATTGTATCTTCTTGTGCACTGCAAAAATGACGAGCTGTCCAGTGATTTGATCTCGTTTTTCATTTCAGACGTATCATTCTGATGTCAGGATTATTTGGTCAGATGATGTCACTGCACTGGCAGATCATCTTGCTGCTTTCAGTAAATTGATTCAAGCCAATGATCACTTCTTTCAAGAAATCATCATAAAACAATGAAGAAAATCTGGAAACAAGTAACTTTCACTTTTACCAAGAAAATGTCCTAAGTGGGGGTGGGGATTATTGTTGAAATGATCAGCCAGTGCAGTGCGATGATTTCACGATAAACCAGAAGTGCACTGGGAGAGCGCAGACATCCACCAGTCTGCTATGATATGCAAATGTTGTGAGTCGGATCAGATCCGCGCCAAAATTTAGTGGGTTGTTCCACATTGGCCGATGCTACACCCTTCCACAGAGTTTCATGAAAATCATCCCCTTAGTTTTTCTGGAATCCTGCTAACAAATAAACAAAACAAACAGAGAAAAAACATAACCTCGTTGATGGAGGTTAAAAAAAAAGAAGAAAAGAAAAGCTGGATAAGTCTGGGGACAAGATCAAACTGAACAGGTGTGTTTTTACAGTGTAGTCTGACATCTGACTGATTCAAAGCCCTGTGAATCTCCCATGATCCTCTCTTACCTCTGAAGGTGACGCTGGCCAGCGGGTGGGAGTGTTTGAGGTTGTTGGCTCGCTGCAGGACGCAGCGCAGCATGGCGGCCGCGAGCTGCCTGACACCTGCAAGGCCGGAACAACTCTGACAGCACGGGAGGGAGGGGGGGCAGACCGCGCCGACCGGGAGGGGACGGGGTTCAACTGGGTTTTAGAGAACCGGGGTCAGATCGGGGGTTTGTTACATGACCAGAGGAGACCACACCAAATTGCAAAAAAAAAGGGAAAAATATATATCACCAGATAGACGACTTATTGCAAAAAGAAATTGAATGAAAAGAAAAAAGTCTCCGCCTGGGCAAAGAAAAGCTCCTGGAGTCCTTTCTGGATGCAAAAGTGAAAGGGTCCGTTTAAAAATCAGATATCCACCAGTTGAAAGAGAGTGAAACCTACTTTTACACAAAATTAAATCAATGTCTTATAAGCCACATTTTTGAGCCAAATTGTTACAGACTTGGTCCTCTTCAAACTCCAACAGCTACTGAATGATCTTCTTCAGGTATAGTATCAACCATGTCCGAAGATCAATGTTTTGGAAATGAACCTATCGAGTTCAAACGTCCCAAAATAACAACAAAGAAGAAGCCCAAACCCTCCGCAGGCCGGTCCCGTCCCGTGGAATTAAGGTCCGAAACGACAAAATAAAAGCCCTGTTCCGAGCCGAGAAGCAGTCGCAGCCCTTGATAAAAACCGGCGTTTCTCTCTTGCTGACTGTCTTCCACCCATATGGAAGGAGGGGGACAAGAGAGCATGCCAGGGAGACACACACACACACACACACGCACGCACACGCACACGCACACACACACACACACACACACACACACACACACACACACACACCTCACATCCAGAGGAAATCTCAACACTTCCTGTTCTCTTTTCCTCTCTCCATGGTCTCCTGGTTGTTTCTCTATCTGTTACATCTCTCTCTCTCTCTCCCATACATTTTCTACCCCTCTCTCTCGCTCTCACTTACATCCTTATCTTCTTCTGCCCATCTCTCAATGTGTCCTATGCAATCTGTATTAGTATAGTAAATTGTCAAAAAGTCTCTAAAACCAAGACATTTCTTTGCATTTATCCATGTCCTTCGTGGATAAAGCGACTGTGATTGCCTTAAAATAATACTGAAACTGGCAAACGTTCTGTAATTCTTGATAATCTTACATCAACCTGACAATCTTTAGCTAAAGTTTCACAAGAGAAACATCCATCCACTCACTTGGACATTAGGCTTAAATCTAAGGACTTCAGTGAAGCTCAAAGACTCCAAATTGGCCTGTAGTGTATATATAATATGATTACTACAAAAATAAAAAATAAATCTTTACTCCTGATCTTATCAAGTCAAGAGATCACAGTTTGTTTTGTAGTGAAGTGTTGATGAGATGGAGAGAGCCAAGTTGATGAATTTGGCTCCGATATTTTCATTAAAGAAATCGTGCACTTTCAAGGCATTTTCATTTTCAAAATAAAACTTTCAAAGCCTTCCACATGCTTTCTAGGGTTTTCAAGGCCTGTCGTTTATTGCCTTCACCATTCATTTTAGAAACTGGGATGTAGAGTAAAATGACCACACACTGACTTGAAAAACCTAACCCAAAACTTAAAAAGAATACACCACACACAGTTAGAAGCATGTACACCAACATACCGGTACATACAGTGAGAGAGCGCCACCTGCAGATATGAACCAGGACTGCTGTTTCCGACCAGACAGCCACACCGAATACTGAACTGTTTGTAGTCTAAAACACGTGAAGAAGAGCTGTTGTTTCTATGAAATCAATGACTTGCTCACTACACATTTTCCATTGGAGACAAAAGGACATCTTCAAAAAGATGTCGTGTCAGTCATGCTGTCAAAGCAGGGTAAACACAGGTGTAACCAATAACATGAATGATGGTTCCAACTTCCATTCCATGTAGGTGTTCCAGAGCCATAGTGTCATAATTGACCCATTTCACAGCAACCGTTTTGAGGTGGTAAGCAGGAAGTAAAGCAGGTGTAATTATGACGGTTCCATTCCATTTAGGTGTTCCAGTGAGTGCCAGGGCCCTCATTAATGTTATTGATTACACCTACTTTACTTCCTGCATTTACCACCTCAAAACGGTTGCTGTGAAATGGGCCTATTGAAGCAGCGTCACTGGTCATGGCTTCTGGCCGCGTCTGTATTTATTCAGGTCGGACCTTTCAGACAGCAAATATGATGTCACTATCCATGCTGAGCTATCTGACATTTCACTTACCTAATCGCCATGTTGTTACTTTCGTAGCCTTCCTCGTCAATGCTTCGACAGCTAGCTTCTTCCTTTAAAGTCCGATGTAAACAAAAAGCATGTCCCAGCCCATGTGGATACTATTAATAGCACAAGCGCAACGCAGCAGCTACGGCTAACAGCTAATTAGCAGCTAATTACAGTAGCTAACTACCTCCATGGCTGCCTGTCAGCCACACTTCACGTCCTAGAAACGCCAATGCTAAAGACAGTCTGTAACATGACTGAGACCGCGACACATGACATCTTGTTACACTGACAAACAAACTCACCATTGTTTCCAGCCAGCCAGTTTCAGGACAGCTGCCTGAATCTATGACAACTCTATGACAAGTGATGGGGATGACAGGGATGTGACTGAGAGCTGTCACTCAGGCCCACGTGTTTGTTTCAATGATTTATATTGTCTATTCATGGGAACACCTTATAAAAAGGTATAAGCATTAACTAACGCTTAATTAATTGTGTTTGAGGTGAGCTATGCCTATGGGCCACATGACAGTCAAGGCTGTTAATTAGGCTAAGGGACCATTTGCTTATTAAGCATTAACTCTTAGTTGTACCCTTATTGTAAAGTGTTACCATATTTATTTGTATTTATTTAAAATAGGCTATGTATTATTGTATAATATACAATGTTGCTTTGATGCAATCATTATTTTTGCATCAAGGCATTCGTGTTTGCATTCCCTGAAGGGGCTGGGTGGTTTTGGTGGTGGTTTTGTAGGCAAGAGGAACGCCAGAGAAAAGATTGATTCATAGTTGGACTGACGTGTTGTTTTGAATGCTCAGTTATTGAATCCCGTGTCAGTATTCAGTAGAGATTTGCCAATTGAATGCATAGAAGGGGATCAGCTGAGCCATGCAGCTGATGTGGGCTGAGTTTGTGAGCTGAGCTCGACTTCATGGCCAGCGCCTGCCTGAACTAACACTGTGCTCAATGTGTGATTAAACGGATTAGATAGTTCACATTTTAACACTAATAGTATATTGGGCCTCATCATCCTCAGCTGGATGTTGCCAGACAACAAAATAAATGGGAATTCAAGATATTACATTTTGTTGTCAAAGTGAGGAAGCCACGTTTTGTGTGTTGTTCTCTATAAGCCCAAATAAAATGTGATGGAGCACAAAGGTGTTTACTGTAGTAGGCTATGACATGTGTTCAATTTTGTGGCTCATGATTACTGCTTGGGTTGTAATCTACGGCGGTAAAGAAAACAGAGAACTGCTAAGGCTGAACAAATGTAAACACACACACACACACACACACACACATACACACACACACACACACCAGGTTCAGGTTAACGTTTTAAAGTAACCCCCTTCCTTGATATTTGTGTCCAAATCGACTACTGGTAGGGTGTACGCAATGCCTACTGAAAAATAAATAGGTATACGCCATAAACCTGTGTATGTAATACAACTGTCATCATGGGACACTAAAACTGTCTACTACGCCTATTCAACTATGTGGAAACCCTGACACACCAATGCCTTTAAATGCTCATTCAATTGTCTGTAAAACCTGAGGAATGTCTTTGTAGGTTTTCCAGACTGTTTCTCTGTAGCTGTGGTCAGAAAGGAACCTGCACCATATAGAGATGGGCAACAGAGATGGGTTGATACTTGATACTATGTATTTGTTTATGTTTTTCCCACGGCGCTGGGCCAGCAGGCCCCACTGGGGGCAGAAGGTGATAAAGCAGAACGCACAGTCACTCAGTCATTCACTAAGTTACTCACTCACTCACGGACACTTGGTGAGTTTAGTGAAGGGAAGAGGGGTTGTAGCTAGGGATATGAAGTTATAGAGAGTCGTGATTCAAGGGATGGGTAGGGGGGGTGGCTAGGGGTGTGTGGGTGGTGGTGGGGGGGGGGGGGGGGTAGAGGGGTGAAGGAAAAGTGGCTGTAGCTAGGGATAGAAAGGTGGTAGAGAGTCCGCATTTGAGAGGTGGGTGGGGGGGGGGGGGGCTACGGGGAAGTGGGTGGTGGGAGGGGGGAGGAAGAGGGGCTAGGGAAAATGGGCCATAGCTAGGGATGGTATGGTGGTAGAGAGTAGGGATCTGAGGGGTGGCTAGGGGGATGTGGGTGGGGGGAGAGGGTGTGGTACTATAAAGCTGAATGGCCACACACCACTGTGCTGTGGGTTTAAATATATTTGCTCTTGTTAAATTTCCCACAGTGAAGTCTAAAGCAAAAACGTTATGCGAGGACAATAAGGTTTATTTGTAGGCCCTTTCATTCTATTCTACGGACACAAAGCATGTGAACATGTCTGCAGCAGGACAAGTCTGATCCTCCGTGCTTCACGCTCAGATCATGAGGAACATACAGCGTCACGTGGCAGGTGGAGGGTCGCTGGTTTCACAGTGCGGGGTGGGGCGGGCGGGTGGGGTTATGGAGGAGTGTGGCGGGCAAGAAACCTGAACCTGGATGTATGTTTAGCAGTTTATCTGAGTCACAGTTAGGGCTGGCAGGGATCAGAGGAATGAGTCGGCAGTTTGGAAGAGAGTGACGTCATGATGAGGCGTTTTGCAGGAGCAAATTAATTTACAAAGTGCTTCATGTGAAAGCAGTTTGTTCCCAGGAGATTTACAGAACAACAGCAGGAAAGAAAATACGTTTTTTTTATAGCACCTTTCAAAACCGTAGTTACAGGACATAGTTACAAAGCGAGAAAGTATAGAATAAAACCAAATAAAAGAGTAAAACAAGTTGTGGTCATCAGAGCCAGCCTTCTTTGTGATAAGATTATCAGACAATCAGTCTGATTGTCGACAATCAGATTAGCGGGTTAGATAAATAGATGAACTCTTTATCCCTCTCCCTCCCTCTTTCTCTTTCTCTCTCTGTCTCTCTCTCCTCGCACACCCGATGTACGATGTAGGCCTACCCAAACCACACACATTCTTACAATCATATAACATCTCTGGGAATTATTTTTTCCATCCCGGGAGGCTATTAGCCTACCGGAGTCTCCTGGCCAATCCAGGAGGTTTGGCAATACTATTTGGACGGACGGTTTGATTTGTGGCCGTGTGAACACAAACGAACCAAGGCACAAATGCAACAATTGTATCAATTGAGCCCCTGAATCGGAACAAAGCAAACGAGCTACAGGTGTGAATACACCCTTAGCCTCTCAGCGGCTACACGCCAAAGTTCACCTCAAACTGCATTCTCGCATTATGCAAATGAGCTACACACAAAAAACAGGCCGCAAGAGTCGTGTGCTTCTCTCACACACCTGACAATGACCTTTTGGTTTTTCTGCCACATGTGTGCGTTTCCTCCCACAGCGAGCTTCACTTCATGTTGACGACAGGTCAGTTTCAGGTCACACGGGCTAGTTTCACTTCACAGGTGGAAGTGGCCCAAATCTGACAGACCACATTTGGGCCACTTTTATATATTGTCCCAGATGTGATCTTTTCTCCAATCTGCCTCTACACAAACCAAACCAAACCAAACCAAACCAAACCAAACCAAACCAAACCAATCTAATGAACAGAGCTCTGAATCAAAGATTTATTTTTAAATTTGTCGAATTTTAAGAAATATAAGATCGATCTGAACAAAATATCTGCTGTCTGTGACTTGTTAAAAAAATATCAATCTCGTATTAACCTTCAGAGACATACTGGTGAAGCCATCAGGGAAATCAATGTCAATTCTCACTCATTTGTGTTTTGTCTGTTTCGAGCGTCACTGATTCTCTTCGATGACCCACATTTTACCATCTGATTAAGGGAATTAAACCGACAACTCTCTGCTCGCATGCTCACATAGTGTCATGAGTTCATCTGAACAGAGAGAGAGAGAGAGAGAGAGAGAGAGAGAGAGAGGCACAGGGAGAGAGAGGCCCCAAAGGATAAACTTTGCTGACAGAGTGGTATTACTATAAACACAGCCATGCTTTACTGGACACACACACACATACATACACACACACACACACACACACACACACACACACACACACACACACACACACACACACACACACACACACACACACACACACACACACACACACACACACACACACACACACACACACACACACACACACACACACACACACACACACACACACACACACAGACACACACATCAGTGCAACTGGACACTGTCTTTCCGTCCATCTTTTTCAGTCTCTCTCTCTCTCTCTCTCGCCCCACCCCAGACTGGAGGTCTGAATGATGACTTTCCAATAATAGCCTCAGCTGTTAGAGAGAGAGAGAGCGAGAGAGAGAGAGAGAGAGAGAGAGAGAGAGAGAGAGAGAGAGAGAGGCATTTTCAATTACACAGACACACACACACACACACACACACACTCTCTCTCTTTCTTTCTACTTGCTTGAACGCCCTAATGGAACTTCATCCATTCTAGTAATCTCTCACACACTCCCTCTCTCTCTATTCAATGTGGTTTATGTCATTGACAGTTTACAAACAACAATGCAAGATATCAATCATCAATTAACCAACATTTCAGAAAATGAAGCCCCTCCCCTCCCGTGTGTGTGTGTAGGTATATATTACATTCAGTTTGTCTCTGACTGCATAATACACACAGCACACAACCTGTCCTCTCTCTCTCTCTCTCTCTCTCTCTCTCTCCTCTCTCTCTCTCTCTCTCATACACACACTGTCCATCATACCTTCATATGTGACCGAGCAGTAGGCATCGCTGATGTCATCATCCGGCGTGTGTAGACGCTCTGCACACAGTATGAACACACGTAACATGGCTCACACACACACACACACACACACACACACACACACACACACACACACACACACACACCGAGCTCTCTCAAATCCCAAACAGCGTTAAAATATCCATATAGGGGCGTTCATATCCAGGTATATCCTTAGAATGAGGAAAGAGAGAGAGGTGGAACAGTGACCGATAGCAGACTGGTAATGCTGCAGCTCAACTGTCTCGCTCGCCCATCTCCCTCTATCTCTCTCTCTCTCGCACACAAGCACGCACGCACACACACACACACACACACACACACACACACACAGCCGGCCTGGTGGACCAGCTGACTCATGCACACACAGACACACACTCTGTCCCTTCAATCACAACTGGCTTAAAGGGCCAGCACACATGCACACACACAAACACACACACACACACACACACAAACACACACACACACACACACACACACCACAGGGTGACCTTTGTGTCGGGGTCAGGCATGCCACCACACAAGCAACAATCCAAACTCTGATTCAATCCATTTCTATTCTATTCTATTTCTAAAATGTTGGCCATTTGAAGCCAGATTTAGAGGAATATCTCATTTTAAATTAACATAAGGATTAGACTGTTGTGATGTCATTATTCAGTTTTAACCATCAATATTTTGCTCCTTTTCTCATTAGGAATAATGTGAATATTTATTTCGAGATTTTGGTCAATTATTTGTGCTGTTATGTTATATTAGCTTAGTCACTCACTTCTACACTAGCTTCTACACTGCTGCCACTTTTCTTGAAATATAGCCAAATCTGGTAACGCTTTAAAATACAGCCCACAAACTTACGGAGTAAGTACAGGGTACCACATCTGTACTTACAGGGTACCACATCTGTACTTACAGGGTAAGTAGCCTACAGGGTAATACACATGTAGCTACTTACAGGGTAAGTACGGGGTGCAAGATGGGGATTGACCGTGTAAGTACAGGGTACCTCAGTCTCTGCATGCACATTCAAACCTCTGCACATGATCGTCTGATCTTCAACCAGCCCAAAAGAACACACGTCGTCACCCCGCTGCTCATTTCCCTCCACTGCCTCCCAGTGGCTGCTGCACGCATCAAATTCAAAGCCTTGACACTCGCTTGCCGCGAATTGTTCAGGGCGGGGGGGGGGGGGGGGGGGCTTTTTCAGCTTATACATACAAATATAGGCTACATGAGTTGCCATGACATCTTAATTAGTAAACTATTATACTATCAATGCTATCAATAAATCCAAAGAACACACAGAACCATGATTTGAGATAATGGAAATGCATTTAATTAATTGCTAAATCACATCCACCCTCATCAGCATTATTGCTTTTTTTTTTATTGCAAAAAGATAATCTAATTGTGGCTTCATACAATGTCTAATTCCTATTCTGTTTGAATCCTATTCAGGGTCACATGGATGCTGTAGAATCGTGTAGATTAAACCTTCATGCACTTGGTGGATTGCAGAGAAACACCCTGGACAGGCTGCCGTGTCGAGGCTGGGATTCGACCACAAGCTGCAACATAGACAGAGTTTCACTGAACAACATTACAAGTATTTATTTTCTTTGAGACCTTAATGTCCATCTGTCTCTGTAGAGTTTTTCATGGATGGGCTGCGCTCCTGTACCCACTTGTCCATCAGCCACCAGCACAAAGGCAGAGGAAGCCAAAACAACAAGGACCAGGCCTGCTACAATGCCTTCAGAAAGCCAGGAGGGGGCGACACCGGTTGCACAAACTGAAGCTGCACTTCTCCAAAAACCATCTGAAATGTGTCCACTTTGGATGGAAAACAACCAGCAAAACAAAAAGCCATTTCAGTCAAGGTCACAGATCATAATTACATTTTGATATGTCAAAATGCTACTTTAATCAAAATGCAATGTGATGATAATGATACCAGCACCGAATGATACATTAAGATCAACACAAAATCATGGTCTGCTTCTCCTCTGCCACTAGTGAGCACAGCATGAGAGATCTCCACGAGGCTTTCAGCTGTGGAGAAAAGGTCAGGACACCTGGAAATGATACCAACATGTCAAACAAAGACTTGTTACTTGGAGACAGCAAAACTGATTTCCTTTCCTGAGGATCTTCATCACCGAGATTTGTAAACGAGCTTCTCTCCTCCCAGAGGAATGAATGGAGGCTGGACTCCTACTGTCTGTTGTCAAGCCTTCACCAACTGACATGGAGGTCAGTATATGGTCTACCAAGGCGACACATCACTCTCACGAGTCGACTCTCCACCTCTTCCACACCGCATATTGTAGCTATTACTGTGACAATAAATGGACCTGAACGAATGGGAAAACTCATAAACGGAATAAAAAAGTATTAGAGTCAGACTGAAATGACAATCTAAAAACAATTATAATTGTTTCTGTAGTCATGAATATTATTCACACATCAATGAGTCATAACTGAGATCTGATTTGCTGTGAGGCCTCACTGCTGACACCTGATTGGCTGCATTTTAGACATTCAACACCTGCATAATTACCATATAACAGACAGGGGGCGCTATTTGTCTTCACACATTTCAAACTGGGAGTTTTGGGAAAGTGGACTACAGCAAAAATGTCCAGAATGCTATGTTTGCTATTTAGGTAGTCAACAAAGAAATAAGTAGGCTACCTGACACAACACCTAGCTTAGGTTACGCAAAAACCACGCCCTGTGCCCGCCTACGCAGCAGTCAAGCGCCGGGATTGGCCAGGAGCAAGACTTTTGTCTTCTTTTGACAGCTGGAATCTCCACTGCACGGCACGCAGCCCAGCGATTTCATGAACCAACTGAATTTCTCTTGACGCTAGACTCCAATGACTAATCAATCAACGTTAGCCTGTTTTTGAAGATGAGCAATATTTTTTGCAAATAAAGAGATGCTCAAACCCTAATCCATGAAACCAATGTAGCCTAGGCCTACAGCTCTGTGACAGTGAATTATACTTATTACTTTAGAGGCTGAATTTGTCAGATCATATTATGCCAGCGACCCATTTGACTGAACCTTGTGTGTGTGTGTGTGTGTGTGTGTGTGTGTGTGTGTGTGTGTGTGTGTGTGTGTGTGTGTGTGTGTGTGTGTGTGTGTGTGTGTGTGTGTGTGTGCAGCATAATCGTCTTGGGCCCTGGCTGTCAGCTGACCAGCGAGACTAGTAATTCTCCATCGTTTCTAGTTCATTCATATGAATTTGCAGATTGGCATGATGACAGCTCAGGTTTTGGAGCACAACAGCCTCCTCTGTAGCATCCCCATAGTTTGTTTACAGCCATCGAGCCATGTCTCATCGCCTCAACTCCGCCCTAATCAATTAGGCGCCTCTTACTTCAAAGGCATAGATCTGTTCAGTAAGTTGACCCTCAAGGAGTTGAAATGCAGAAGGGACGACATGTTACATACGAAAAGAAAAAAGCACACTGAACTGAAGCGGGACGAGAAACAAGCAACATACCCCTTGTGGGGTCTCCATGCGGGAGGTATATGGCTCTCTCACAGTTAGCTTGGCCTGGACTCTTGAATCTGCTCTGGGGTCTTTTAAAGCAGTGGTTCTCAAACTTTTTGACGTCAAGGACCCCTAAACTGATACAAATTAGACCCGATAAGATTTTTTGTCCTATCAGGGTCCCCTATCTGATTAAATTGTTACTTTTAGATTATTCAGGGCTATATAGTGGTAAATAAATAGAGGTGGGTGGATAAACTAGCCAGAGTAATTTACCCACCTTGTTTCCCCTCATTGATTAATACAGTTGATCTGAAAATAGGTGAGTAAACTCTGCCTCATTTCAAAGATGGGTTAACGGTAGGCCACTAAGGGGCCCTTTACACGAGGACAGTTTACTCTCCACTACACCCTTGGTTTTGTATGAAAGTGTATGAAACGTGTTACGGATGGAATTATAATGGAAATAAATATACTTCTCTTTGTGCTGGAGACCCAGCAAAACTGAAAATGACAAAAAATAATGTCCACACACTAGTATGCTGCTCCCATTTATTGGTATCATGCATAATGGTAATGAAATTGGAAAATGGGTAAAAAAAAACATACTATAAACATTTACAAATATAGTGCAATGCCACAGATAAAAAAATATATTAGAAAGGACTCATGAGATGCACAAGTTGTAATGGTCCATGAAACAACTGTCATATAATTTGTAGTTTTGTAATCAGTTGGTCATGGTCAGTTAAAAACATCTCTCTATGAGTGTGAAGGCATATATACATATACTGTATACATATATATACATACACATATATACATATATATGGTCAGACTGACAGTGCCAGAGGAAAATGAAACATGCATAGCCTACAGGTATGTAGAAAATAGATTCACAGCTGGAAACTGATTGACAATGAATAGCTCCACAGGAACAATTTGTGGTTTAGTGCCTTGCTCAAGGGCTCTGTGATGGCAGTTGTCAAAGGGTGCTCTTCCCTCCTTTGGCAACTGCCATCACAGAAGGTACGGTAGAAAGAACCCTTGAGCAAGGCGCTAAAGCACCAATTACTAATTTCCATCCAGATTTGTCCAGACAGGGTAAGGATTTGAACATCTGAACTTACTCATGAACTTAATCATTTAAAAACTTAAAACAAAAGTTCCATGTGGAACTGTCTGCTGCTTGGATGGCCTTTTTTTGCACACCATGAAAAGTTTGTTATCAAAGAACATATCGTGATGACTTGACATTATATACAGTACAAAAACAATTGCAAAAAAGAAGAGCCTTCATGAGGATGTTGACCATTCATCATGCTTCCGCGGCCCCTTTTTTTTACTATAGCCATAGCCAGGTTCCTGGCCAGAGCGAGGCTCAGGAGCAGGTTGGAGCCAAAGTGCAGATTGTGAGACTGGAGCAGTTTGCAGTGAGCCAGGAGATCCGTCAAAAGGGCCAAAAACTAAGCACCAGATGTTGAGAGCATTGTTGCTCCTTGATGACCTGCTGGATGTCAAACTCAAAGGCAGCCAGTAAAGATGCTGTCCAGGGGCTCTGGGACGCGTGATTTCTAACCCCACATAGGATAAGCAATAACCACGCCCTGTGGCGCCGGGATTGGCCAGGAGCAACACTGGAGGGCACGCAGCCCAGCGATTTCATGAACCAACTGAATAGCTCTTGAGAACGGACATTGAAATGATGATTATGGTCACCTTAGCATAGTAATAATAATAATAAGCATAATAATTGTAATCTACACAATGTACACAATCTACAAAAACATGCAATAATTTAAACGGTGTTGTGTTCACGTTCATAGCTCATATAATATAATGTATCATATCGTTAATTTCAAGCTCAATTCTTACCCAGAGAAAAGGTACAGCATTGAAAATGTAACAAGCAATAGTTTTTTAAACATCTTTATTTTAAAAGATGAAAAACCCCAGGTGCTTTAGTCCCAAGCTTCAATGCTCCTGGCCAATCCCGGCGCCACAGGGCGTGGTTATTGCTTATCCTATGTGGGGTTAGAAATCACGCCTCCAGGTGAGGCTCGAACTCACAACCTCGGCATTGCTCTGCTGGCTACTGTATAAGTACCGCGCGCTAACCGATTTCGCCACTGGAGCGTTTGTGATGTGAACTGTGATATAAATCATGACTGACAGAGAGGCAGACGCCGCCTGCCCGCCTAGCCTATTTGTATTAGATAGGATGAAAAACAGGGCAACAAAGGCTCATAATAAACTTCTTTAAACAATCATGTGTCCTAGACCAAATAGACTGTATGATATAGGACAGACCTTATTCAATCACTTGTCCATTCAGAGCCACGGTTGTGTGATTATATAGCCTACTACATCATTAACCCCCGAGGCACCAGCTCATACGACATTAACCCCCAATATGCCAGCTCCTTACAAACACAACACAACAACAACACACACGTCACACACACACACACACACACACACACACACACACACACACACACACACACACACACACACACACACACACACACACACACACACACACACAAGGGGGGTCCCACCAAACTAGATGTGAAGGCCACGTAGTGCCCTGAATATCAATAACTACTATAATGTAGGCCTATAGCATTTATAGGCTACATATTCAGAAACATAGGCTATTTGCATATTTGAGAATAAATGTGATACTTATATATAGGCTATTCTGATTTATATTCATATTTATATTATTTTGAAGGGAGGGGGATCAAGACTTCATTATTTTTTAAATGGTTTAAAGTGGGGATGCACAATATATTGGCAATCATATTGGTATCAGTCGATGTTAATCCTTTTTTAATACTAGATTAGCAGAACTCTACGCGGCCTTCAAACCTAGTTTGGTGGGAATTTTGGTGGAAATTTAGGATGACAAGAAAAAATACACATATGTTCAAGTTCAAGTTCAAGTTAATGTATTTGTTTGTCCCAGAAGGGTGATTTGATTTGCAGCAAAACATATAAAGGCAGACATAAATCACCAGGGAGACATAAAATCACAAGATAAAACACATGATAACCTGTCATGATAACCTACATGATAACCTACCTAGCCTATCGCCTGCGCAATAGGCTAATTAGGCCTAAATAACTCAGCTATAGGCTACAGTTTGCAATTGTAACGTTTAATATAATAAAGTAAGATCTCACACATAACCTTTTGATTCTATATGCTGCATCTCATGCTTGTTGATTTAATGATTGTTTTGCACCTGCTGCTCACGTTATGAACAAATTAATGCTAAAATGGCCCTTATATCCTCAGCAGAAACTAACTGACTGCATAGTAATTTTAATAAAGTATGAATGTTAGCTGCCCAGCAAACACACCACTAATACCCTATCTAGTTATAGTAATAATGCTTGGAAGTAGCCTACCCCCCCCCCCCCCCTCCCCAAAGCAGCATCGTGACATTGAACCGCGGTCGATTTTTCAGAAATTCGCTTCCAACGTGTACACATCTGTGGCTGTGATTGACAGGTGGGTCAAAACTCGCATCGCTCTTGATGTGGGCTCGCTTGAGTTGACTTCTGGGGAGAGCAGCCGAGTGCAGTCAGCCAATCAGAGGCAGAGAGGGGCGGGTCATGCGCGCATCCCCACTTTTTCACGAGAGATTTGGGCGAAGAGAGAGACGACACCTGCACAGGACTTGGAGTTTCATCGTGTAAAAGAAGAACTAGAAGCAGATTACGTTTGAATTTCATTGCTGATTGTGCCATGGAGCTGCCGGAGGTAAGGCAACGATTGTTTATGTTGTCATTTTCAGATACAAGTTTAGCTAACTGCTTTTTCTTGTTGGGTTAGCTAGCTAGCAGCGATGGCTTCTCCCAGTCACCTCTCGTGTTAACTACTTAGTTGCTAGGTAAAGATGGACTTTTTGAGTAGCCACTTTCGGGACTGTTTTTCGGGCAACGAGTTTGCTTTACGTGACCAATTTGCCGATAATGTGCGTGATTTAGCTCTGCGAAGGTAATTAAAAAGGGTTGTCCGTCGTGTACATCTAAGATATCTTTCTTCGATTTACGAAGAGAGGCGCTGCTGTGTGGGGAAGATGGCGGCCGGGAGAGGCGGGTAGCCACCGTGTGTGAATTGGGGGCCAATGCTGTTGTGTTGCAGCAAATGCGGTCACGGCTGCTCTGCTTCCCGAACCTGACCCAGTTTTGAGCAGAAATTCTGCAAAATGTAAAACTCTTGTTGAGAGCATGTTGCAGCAGCAACAGCAGGCTCAACTTGCTGATTTAGCTCAGAAAGTGTCCGAGTTGACTAGTAGTGTGAGGGCCGGTGACAGCAGTCATGCCGAGTTTTGCACCCCCGCCGAGAATTGCACCCCCACCATATTTGGGGGCTGTTTTAACTTAAAAACAGGGATGCAAATCTCGGCAGGTACAAACCGCCGAGATTTGCACCCCCCTCCATAAAGCCAGGAGAGATCCCCAGCAGTGGGTTGCACCAGCTGTGCATAAGTTGAAACGTAAGCTAGTTTGAACGTAAAATCTGTCCGAGTTTACACACTAGTAGGCACTACTAAAAATATTTGGGTTGCACCAAGTGAAATAGTTACAACGTAGGCATAAGTTAGAACTTAAAATTTACACCTACGTCTTACTAGGTGTAAAGTCCTCCGTAAAATAGCAGTTGGCAGGAATTGCAACTTGGCACGGTGGCGCATCGTTGTTTTGCGTCGGTAACGTGTTCTCCGTGATAAATTATTACACCCTTTGATATTTATGACTCACGCTTTTGATTCCCACAAGCTGCAGCACTGCATACAAATTAAAATAACCGCAACAATTTAGCGAGGCAGGATGGTGGTAAATTAGCCTACAATACTGATGAAGAGCTCACAGATAAACGTTAACAGTAATATGAACCTAAACGAACGTTACTCAATAACGTTCTCATTTGGTTAGTGTTGATGAAATATGAAAGCACTAATTTGCGGGGGGCAACATGTCCTGTTTTCACTCCACTTAATTAAACAACGGTAAATAAACACCGTTTCCACCGTGCTTTTCACTGATTGGTCACAGATACTGTACACGTCATTTTCTGCTACACTATTTTGGCTAGTGTGAGGTTTAAGGACTACTAGTTAAGATGTATCTTACGTCTCCGTGGTGCAACTCAACAAAGACACAACTTTAGTGTCAAACTAACTAGTTTGAACGTAGCAGTTAGTGTGGACTTTACACCCTAACTTAAGACAGAACTTACGTTCAGCTGGTGCAACAGGCTGCAGGTCTTGAGGTCATCTGTACCCGGATTTTAAGCACCAAAGTCGGCTTCCATGAGCCAGAAGAGAGCCCCAAGCATGGAAGTCACCTCCACGCGGATCTAATGCATCAAAGTCTGTCTCCTGAGCCAGGACAGACCCCCCTGGCTTGGAGATAACGTCTACCCAGACAATTATATCATTTTTGAACAGTTAAGTTTCCGTATAAATCATTACAATATGCTCCCGGAAGGTGGGGATGCAATTCTCGGCGGGGGTGCAAAACTCGGCATGACACCGGCGTTGCAGTGGCTGAGGGGACCACGCATCCGAGGCCAGCGTTTCCACTCAGTTTTGTTATGCGCAAATTTAAATTTCGCATAAAACAGGTGGATGGAAACCCGACAGACAGGTGGTGGTGGTGGACTGTCAGTCAGACAGACACAGGCCTAGGTGCTGTCTGGTAGTAACACACCTGCCTACCTTTTGGCATGTACCCAGTATCTCTGTGAGAGCAACTGTGAATATCTGTGGGACAGATAATCAACTGCCAATAATTAATCAATCAATCAATCAATACATTTTTATTTAAAGTGCAAAATCACCATGAAGCATGGTCCCAGTACACTTTACACTTAAAAAAGAGCATAGGACAAAGTATGACAAACAATGCTCCAAAAATTAATGTTAAAAGGATGTTTACGAGAGAGAGCGAAGGGGGCGTGCCGGTACATCAAGTGTAAGAAGTTCTAATAAATACGGTGGTGAAAAGCCATGCAAGGCCTTATATGTTAAAAGAAGAACATTAAAATCAGCTCTAGCATATACTGGTAACCAGTGAAGCGAGGCCAGAATGGGAGTGATATGATTAAATTTTCTAGTCTTAGTCAATATTCTAGCTGCAGCATTCTGTACCAGCTGAAGACTTCTCGTAGCACAACTAGGGAGGCCAGAGAGAAGGACATTACAGTAATCAAGTCTAGAGGAAACTAATGCATGAATTACAGTTTCGGGGTCGCGCAGAGATAAAATAGAGCGGATTTTGGCAACATTACGAAGATGAAAAAATGATGTCTTGGTAATAGCTGCTATATGAGACTGGAACGATAAATTAGAATCAAAAATCACTCCGAGGTTTTTAATGCCTGAGGTCACCTCATGATGGCACAACAACCGATTGGGCACTTATAACTGACTGACTCCCAATATCTGATTGCATTATTAGGGTTTATGTCCTTTGCATACTTCATGGTCGGTGTTTGTGTCTGTAAAAGTGAAAAGCCCTTTTGAGAGTTTACTCACCACTTCAATTGCCTCATCTCATTAATGGCTGCCTTTTCAGATCCACGACAGAAGACCAAAAGTGAAAGACGTCTTACAAAAACTCAAGACACTTGTCTACAAAAAAGGACCTACTCTGTACGTGAGCTCCACTTCATTTAATATGGGTTTGATAATTTGATACTTTGTGCCAGCAACATAGAACAGTGAGCACTTGTGCTAAGGATGATGTGAGATGTTTGTATGTGTACACCTCTAGGCATTGCGAGAGAGACAGTGTTCAATTAGCAGCATCAAAACAGAGGCAGATGGGCCTGGACCTCAACAGCAACCAGCTGGGCAAGCCGGTGAATATCAGTCAGGCCCGGGAGTCTTCAGTGCCAGATTCTAGCAGTAAGTGCAATTCCCTCCCGTTCCCCTAAAGCTGTCCTCTTTGGACAAATGCTGCTTTTTAGATGAGGAGTTTCATTAAATCCATCTTTTCTTGACTTGGCATGGAAATGTGTCATCGTTGCCATTTTTCTCTGTCATCCCACAGAAAAAACATCATTGAACCCAACCGTGCAGCAGACATGGGTATTCAAGACTCCGAAAGGAGTGGTGCAGAGGTGGATCTTCGAGAAGACTGCTGAGAGCGCTGTCGGGAAAGAGAACTTGCCTCCACAATTCCCACGTGGACAAGCTGCGAAGAGGAGCCGGGAGACGCAGGGTCCTGCGAAGAAAAGGTATTTCCAGAGAAAAGGCCTCATGTGCTTCCTGAATCCACATTTAGTTTTAAAATAGTTCAAGTTTTAATATTTGTCGGGTGAGAACTAGGGATGTCGACGGTTAACCGTTAACCGGTTAACCGCCGAGAACGTCTTTGGTCGGTTAAGCATGTCGGTTAAACGGTCAATTTCCATGTTAATTTGCATATAACAGTGTTGCCAATGTGGCGATTCCTCCCCCCTCCTTCGTGGTCAGCAATGTAACATAAGTATATTAAACGATGGGGCAAGTATTAATCAAGCTAGATTTGGAAATAAACACATGGTTCATGTTGATTTTATCTACCCGATGTCTGATCAAACGCATTCCGCAGCGAAGCACACACACAGCTGAACGCCTGCTGCAGCCACAGAGTCACTGTGAAGTGAGCGCACTGACTGCCCCGCCCCTCTGCTGCTCATGTCTGAGCCTATGGTCTGAGCACACAGCTCAGATGTGCTCTGTGACCATTTCAGAATGATGAACACACCCAGCGAAACAATCAGCTCATACATGTTCTATAGTTTTGTTAACTCCGTGTGTGCTGTCATTAGCCTACTTTTTCTTCACTGTCTCATTCGGTCTAACGGCCGGGACACACATCTTGCATGTGCGTGTGCGTGGCGTGCTTGCTGCGGCTGGCAACTCTCTCCCTCCCTTCGCAGTGCATGTTCATCATGCACACGCATGCATACGCTCGCACTCAATGATGAAACAGTAGTTTTTACCGTGTTACAAAAATGACATGAAGCGGTCGAATTGACGATTGAAAAGTATCAATTAACGTTAACGTTACTGTCCAACACATGGCAGTTCGGATAAATTGTTTCACAAGAGACTGCGTGCGGATTGCGGACTCATTTTTATAATGTTGTGGAGCCCTGCCAGAGAGCACAGCCCTCGCCGCGTGTGTGAAGAGAGAGCGAACGGGTGAGACAGAAGCAAACTATTTTTTGCAGATCTCAAAAGCAGGTAAACCACTGTGGGATTAGTGAGACTATTGCTAAAAGAGAAGATACTGTAGTGATGCTGCGCACTTTGTCAGTGCGCCCTGCAGCCTGGGCTGTCATCCGCTCAAACACTGGGGCGGCTGCATGTCAATTGACGTGCCCTTAATATGCAATGCAAGCAGTATAGCCTATCGGAGGAATGTTTTTGTTTAGATGGCTGGAGGGTTCAACTTGTCTTCTCGTTTTGTTAATGTGTTTTTTTCTGCTTGTAGATGTAAAAATAAACGCTTTCTACTGAAAAGAAATCAAGCATTTGGTAGCCTATGGTTTAATGGGGCACAGACAGTAAAATAGCGCATTTTAATCCTCTCGGTTAACCGACAGTTGTCGGCTAATGAGTGTCGGTTGTCGGTCAAGAAAAATTATGATTTTCGACATCCCTAGTGAGAACGTAACATATATGTGACCAGTTTATCAGAATAACGCCTATTGGAAATCTTTAACGAGCAACGAGGACCGGGAGCGCTGAGTGTGCTATCTGTCAAACCCTACTGTCGTTAGGCTACTGGCAGTGAGAAAACACTGTCGACGACGTGCTTTTGTAACTAACGTTAAATGCCGACCGGGTACAGCCATCGGCTCCTCGCAGCAGTAACGTTATGAACATGTAACTGAAGTTGGCTATGGCATAATCACGTGTGTTGCGTGTGCAGGCACGTCAGAGTTTCTGAAATGTGCCGTTTCAAAGCGATTACATGGAACGATCAGCTCAAAGAATTTCACTCTGGAAGGTGGTTTCAAAATGTGTCGTTTCCTAAGCGCAAATTCGCCGTCGCCGTCTAAAAGGGAGGCACTAACGATACAATAATTCCCCGTCACCATAGGAAACCGTCCTCGTGTAAAGTGCCCCTAAGTGAAAGCTTGCCGACTGGCCCCACCTCCAGACTCCTGAATCACAACCCAAACCCGCCCACTTCAGGTTTGGTTGAGCGATTCGGGGTCTGTCTGGTGTTGCTCTATTCAAAGGGGGGTGGGGGGGGGTGATCAGGCCAACCAGCGCCCTTGTGGGCACGACTAAGCTTGAAAATCACATTGAACGACATATTATGTATATATACATGTATGCAATATCTGGAGACATATCTGTATAAGCCTTTGTTTACTGGTTTGTACATTCTATCATATATACGTATTTAAAACAGACACTATTGTATTCACCTTATTATTTGCCCATATAAGGACGCTTCCGCATAACGTCATTTTGTAATCGTCTTTCCGTTTTAGACCTGGAAGTAGATTACTCCCACCTGTATCATTTTTAGACTTGCCAAAAAGCTGTTTTCAAGCAAAAAAAAAAACTGTTATAAAGTTTTAATATTTTTTCATATGAGAACGTAACATTCCAAATATGTGACCAGTTTATCAGAATAATGCCTATTTGGACATTTTTAACGAGCACCGAGGAGTGCTGGCTGTGTGACCAGTCAGACTAGCTAGTATCTGTCAATCCCTACTGTAGGCTTACTGGCAGTGAGAAAACACTGTCGACGTGCTTTTGTAACTATTGCTGCCTACACACTAGAGGATTTTCAAATCTTAACCGATTTTAAAAACATGAGAGACCACAGACATAAGGACAATTTCATCAGATTTTAACATTAAAATCGCCTGAACGCACACACTAGACGATTCGGCCAGACTGCGAGACCACACACCAGCCGTTTGAAGTACAGACCGCAATTTTTTCCCACAGACAACAGCAGATAGCTCTCTAAACATGCACCGAGCGGTGGGTCCACTTCAAGCAGGCGGACACCCTCGCAAAATGAGCTAAAACAACGTCCTGTCTGAGAGCTCATATTACAGCATATCCGCTCGCTTGAAGCAAACAAACCGCTCCGCTCGGCACATGTTTGGAGAGCCCTCCGCCGCTGTCCACCCTGTTTTAAGCTGCTGTGAGGATGCTGGGGAGAGAGGAGCTACATGGCACTGCTGTTGCTCGTTTGTTGTGAGCGCTGCATTAACATCCGGGTATGACACGTCGACGCGTCCCGGTCTGCTCGCTCTCATTGGCTATTGCGGGTTCCGTCGGGAGACAGCCATCGTAAATATCAAACATGTTTGATATGCCCGATTCGAGATCGGGCAGGCTCCGATTCAATCAACAATTTATTGACACCAGACACTTGACAATTATTTTGACAAAAAATCGGTTGAGACTAGCCTCGAATCGGGCCACGCCCCCCCGAGGGGAATCGGGCATTAAATCGGGCCTTTTATCCTCTAGTGTGTGGGAAGCATAACATTAAATGCCGACCGGGTACAGCCATCGCGGCTCCTCGCAGCAGTAACGCTATGAGCATGTCTGAAGTTGGCCGCAGTGTAGCTGCTGAATGTTGCCAAACTTCATTCATAGTTTACAGTTTATCGATGTTTACCGGCCGGCTAACGCTGAACCGGAAGAACAAATACAATTGCGTCCGGCAACATAAGGCGAATAGTAGTTACTGTAAAATGTTGCTGATGTCTAAATGTACCCTTTTGCCCTGCCTGTTTTTAACTTGTGCATAGCCTGGACCTCAACAGCAACCAGCTGGGCAAGCCGGTGAATATCAGTCAGGCCCGGGAGTCTTCAGTGCCAGATTCTAGCAGTAAGTGCAATTCCCTCCCGTTCCCCTAAAGCTGTCCTCTTTGGACAAATGCTGCTTTTTAGATGAGGAGTTTCATTAAATCCATCTTTTCTTGACTTGGCATGGAAATGTGTCATCGTTGCCATTTTTCTCTGTCATCCCACAGAAAAAACATCATTGAACCCAACCGTGCAGCAGACATGGGTCTTCAAGACTCCGAAAGGAGTGGTGCAGAGATGGAGCTTCGAGAAGACTGCTGAGAGCGCTGTCGGGAAAGAGAACTTGCCTCCACAATTCCCACGTGGACAAGCTGCGAAGAGGAGCCGGGAGACGCAGGGTCCTGCGAAGAAAAGGTATTTCCAGAGAAAAGGCCTCATGTGCTTCCTGAATCCACATTTAGTTTTAAAATAGTTCAAGTTTTAATATTTGTCGGTGAGAACGTAACATATATGTGACCAGTTTATCAGAATAACGCCTATTGGAAATCTTTAACGAGCAACGAGGACCGGGAGCGCTGAGTGTGCTATCTGTCAAACCCTACTGTCGTTAGGCTACTGGCAGTGAGAAAACACTGTCGACGTGCCTTTGTAACTAACGTTAAATGCCGACCGGGTACAGCCATCGGCTCCTCGCAGCAGTAACGTTATGAACATGTAACTGAAGGTTGGCTATGGCGTAATCGCGTGTGTCGCGTGTGCAGGCACGTCAGAGTTTCTGAAATGTGCCGTTTCAAAGCGATTACATGGAACGATCAGCTCAAAGAATTTCACTCTGGAAGGTGGTTTCAAAATGTGTCGTTTCCTAAGGCCAAATTCGCCGTCGCCGTCTAAAAGGGAGGCACTAACGATACAATAATTCCCCGTCACCATAGGAAACCGTCCTCGCGTAAAGTGTTCCAGTTTACTGGAACTTCCAGCCCCTAAGTGAAAGCTTGCCGACTGGCCCCACCTCCAGACTCCTGAATCACAACCCAAACCCGCCCACTTCAGGTTTGGTTGAGCGATTCGGGGTCTGTCTGGTGTTGCTCTATTCAAAGGGGGGGGGGGGGGGGGGGGGTGATCAGGCCAACCAGCGCCCTTGTGGGCACGACTAAGCTTGAAAATCACATTGAACGACATATTATGTATATATACATGTATGCAATATCTGGAGACATATCTGTATAAGCCTTTGTTTACTGGTTTGTATATTACATGTACATTCTATCATATATACGTATTTAAAACAGACACTATTGTATTCACCTTATTATTTGCCCATATAAGGACGCTTCCGCATAACGTCATTTTGTAATCGTCTTTCCGTTTTAGACCCGGAAGTAGATTACTCCCACCTGTATCATTTTTAGACTTGCCAAAAAGCTGTTTTCAAGCAAAAAAAAAAAAAAACTTATAAAGTTTTATTTTTTCATATGAGAACGTAACATTCCAAATATGTGACCAGTTTATCAGAATAATGCCTATTTGGACATTTTTAACGAGCAGCGAGGAGTGCTGGCTGTGTGACCAGTCAGACTAGCTAGTATCTGTCAATCCCTACTGTAGCTTACTGGCAGTGAGAAAACACTGTCGACGTGCTTTTGTAACTAACATTAAATGCCGACCGGGTACAGCCATCGCGGCTCCTCGCAGCAGTAACGCTATGAGCATGTCTGAAGTTGGCCGCAGTGTAGCTGCTGAATGTTGCCAAACTTCATTCATAGTTTACAGTTTATCGATGTTTACCGGCCGGCTAACGCTGAACCGGAAGAACAAATACAATTGCGTCCGGCAACATAAGGCGAATAGTAGTTACTGTAAAATGTTGCTGATGTCTAAATGTACCCTTTTGCCCTGCCTGTTTTTAACTTGTGCATAGCGTTCTTTCTTTTTTGGTGTGGGAGTACTATGAGAGCAAAGCAAACCCCAGTCCGATTCCTTGTATGTGTACATACTTGGCCAATAAAGCTGATTCCGATTCTGACAATATTGGTCAGGCCCAAGGATTCTGATTTTCAAGTCATCAGCATAAAGTGAAGGCACAGGGAGACTAGCTGTATGGATGTGGATTCAGTTATCTGGAACATAGTCTAAATCAGCCTGCAGGCACTGAACAATCATGACTGACCTGACCCATTTGGCTTTGCCCAACCCATAGTTTTTGAATGAAAACTCATGAGTGAAAGGCAGAAGCAAATTTCTCTCTCCCAAGTTTAGTAATTGATGAAAATTCTCCTTCTAGTGCAGGCCCAGACATCGGAGCAAAGCGACCTCGGCTTGTGGGGCAAAGGGAGATGGCAGCCAAACGGCGCCAGCAAGAGGCCGATGTGAGTACCTCTGTCTTTGTTTCAGTGCCTCTTTCTTCTTCCTGTTCCTGCTAGAGTGACAGTTTTGTTTGAGAACCTTCCTATGCTTTCTGTTTCTCCCTACAGATGTCCAGATCACATCTGCTCAACCGCCTGCACCGACGGGACATGCTCGCTGATTTTGAAAAAGACCTGGACAGCTGTCCATATGGAATGCAAATTCATAATTATTATTTGTAATTATTAATTTGTATCCAATGTAGCTTCGCAGAAAACAACGAAGAGATGACTTTTTAAGACATAACGTAAGGACTAAGTGGAAAAATGTCCATCGGCAAACTCATCGAGGCCGAGGACAACATGAACTTCCCAATGTCGAACATCAACACAGTGACTTATCGCGATGGCCGGGTGGCACAGCTGGAGCAGGTCTACATCCGCGGCAACAAGACCCTTTTATTATTATCTCTGTTTTCCCAACACTCACACCCCCAGGGGACGGCTGGCTTGTGGACTTCGCACAGCAATATTTTTTGGGCATTTCTGTTTATGGACTGTTGAATTCATATTTTCACAACATTTCTTTCATTTTAACCAAGTCAGTACAGGATGTACTATACAGATCACAGGCACATGGTGGTGGTGGTGGTGGTGTTCCAGCACAGGTATTCACAGACGGTGTGACCAGTCTCTATGACAACCACATCCACATTAAAAAGGTTGCCTTCCTTCAGCAACTGAGATTTCAGGCACTTGGAAGCAACATGTAACACGAGTAGATGGAGTTACTGTAAAGGCACTTGATGTGCTACTTGTTGGGTTTCCTGTGAGCATTATAACCATTCATTCACTATAACTTCAGTTGGTCAGAAAACACATCAAGGAGGAAGTGATCATCTGGTGAAACTAAACCTATCGTCTATGTATTTGGCAGTGATATTGATACAGTATAACAACTCACATGGCTTAATATATTAATATATCTGGTATCCTGATTTCAAAACCATCTGAAATGCATATGATTACAAAAGTCATTACAACTGTTAGAATCTGTGACACAAGTGAGGGTGTGTTCCCAACTAGTCATCGTTTAAAATAGATTTATCATCATTTATTTTCTTAGTAGAGAATTCACTGCTATGTAATAGAATTGCAGTTGCTGCAATTATTTTAGTGTTAGGACAATTCAAAGTCAGTGAATAAAACTGATCTTAGATTATCTTGCTTAGCGGAAACCAACATTTTTATGCACAAGTTACAGGCTCCGTATACTGATTTGTATAAATTATATTTTTTTTTATAAATGACCTTACTATTTTAATATTATATTGTTACCTTAATTTCATGTATTATGTATTACTATGTAAATGTTGTTTTGTTATTACATAAAACTGATCTTAGATTATCTTGCTTAGCGGAAACCAACATTTTTATGCACAAGTTACAGGTTCCGTATACTGATTTGTATAAATTATATTTTTTTTTATAAATGACCTTAATATTTTAATATATTAAGTTACCTTAATTTCATGTATTATGTATTACTATGTAAATGCTGTTTTGTTATTGTAATACAACCAAAATGTAAACTTCTACTTGAGTAGCCTACTTGTATTTGAGTACTTTAGGACACACGCACGCACGCACGCACACACACACACACACACACACACACACACACACACACACACACACACACACACACACACACACACACACACACACACACACACACACACACACACACACGTTCTGACTGCACGTTCCTTTGCTTGGTTACAGTGACCTCTGGTGGTAGAACATGAGGCCTGACATGCTGTTCATGACTTATCTACCAGCCATGCATAATGTATGTATGTATGTATATAATTTATTTATACAGTATATATATATATATATATATATATATATATATATATATATATATATATATATATATGTGTGTGTGTGTGTGTGTGTGTGTGTGTGTGTGTGTGTGTGTGTGTGTGTGTGTGTGTGTGTGTGTGTGTGTGTGTGAAAAAGCGGCCGGGGGGGCGGGGTAAGTTACAGTCTACCCACTGCTCCGGGGACCATAGACATATATAAGGCTAGATGGCTTAAGGCGGAGTCACCAGCGTCGTTGAAGCGCCGCCATCTTGCTACGGCAGGCTTTCTGGTACGTTCTCTGGTAGCTGTTGGAGGGTGCACAGACAAAAATACTCATAACTTGCTGAAATCTTGACGGATTTACAAACGGTTTGGTTTATTACAAGCATATTCCGTTCCCGAGATATGGCAACAACAAAACAAAAAACACTAAAAACACTATATTTTTGATGGGCTCCAAATTACACCAAAATTATACCGAAGCATCTATGCCATGAGAGGGATTCAGGCACAAAGTTTCATGCAGTTTCATCCATTTCCCTAGGAGTTATGATCATCTGATGTGATAATACTAACCCAACAACAGATGCTCATAGCTCCTAGCAAAATGGATGAAACTGCATGAAACTAGGTGCGTGAATTCATCTCATGATGATGATGCTTCAGTTTAAGTTTGGTGTAATTTGGAGCCAAAAATAATAATAAAATGTTAGCGTTTTTTTAACCCATAGATATATATAAAGCTGTGGTGCCGTAGCAAGATGGCCACCATGCGACGACGTCGCTCTCCATTGACCGGCAGCGCGGGTAAGCCATCTAGCCTTATATATGTCTATGCCGGGGACCACTACACCACTGGCTGCCGATAAACACCAAGGAAGGAGAGGAGGAGGAGGAGGAGGAGGAGGAGGAGGAGCAGCAGCAGCAGGAGCAGCAGCATGGGGCATTAAAGCAGATACCGTTAATGTAGATACCAAAGCTCTCTGCTTAAAACACTTTTTGTAAAGAATACCGGAAGAAAGGTTTTAAAACGTTTCTTTACATATCTTCAAACCACAGGACTGATTACAATAATTTAACATGGCCTACCAGTTGGTGGCGATAATTCTCCGCCTGGGTGCAATTCGCCATTCAAAAGAAAAAAAAGAAGAAGAAGGCAGGAAGCCGGTGCTAGATGAAAAGCTAGCTCCGATTTTCTGGGATTTGTCCCGTGAGCTAGCAACAAGACTTCTGGTTGCCTTCAATGTAAAAGCGACGTAATGTATGAGATACTGAGAAGAACGTTCTCAATGTTATTAAAACAGATAATGTCATACAGAAACATAATTTGTATTGTATAGCTTTAAATGCTTAATGTATAGTTTTACTGTGCACATTTATAATTTTTCAATGGCTTTTGTGTGCTCTAGGCTTGTGCAAAAAGCTTATTTTACTCTGAAAACCGGTCCGGAAATGCTTATTGTAGCTCGTATTATTGTTGCTGACGGAACAACCGTAAAGGTACGGCAGGCCAAAAGGCTCAATTTTCGTCACGGGACCGGAACTGCTTCTCTCTCATTGGTTGGCGTATTTTCGGCACGGATTTCAAACGACGAAGGCTGGCGCTTTTTCATTCTGACTTTAGCATTTAATGTTGGCAGATCGGCGTCGGTAGTACAACAGGCAGAGAGCAGGTTAGCTAGGTTAGCTAGGCGGCGAATTGGACTGAAGCTACAGGCTAATGTAATGTTGATAACGACATTAACACAAACGCAAGGTGAGAACTGGAAGCTTGTCTTTGCCTTTCTAGCTTGAGGCCCCGCTTGGAACTGTGTCGTTTCTCTCCACAGTTTTCGGGACTAGCATGAGATATATGGACCTATGCTAACCGGGCTACATGTTGATGTGTCAATAACGTTAACGTTAGCTACGTTAGCTTACCAACTAGCTAGGTAGGCTGTGTTGCAGCTAACCCTATGCATTGGAAATATCGCCAAATACAGGCCAGGTGACGTGCTGTTAAATCTAGTTGTGTGTCTGTAACGTGATATCTGACAAACTGTTGGGAAAGTGATCCGATTCTAGTATTGCATAACGTTAGTTACTTTGCATGCAGCCCACGATACGCGGCTAAACTTTGAGGCAATCCCTGTAACGCTAACGTAACTTAACTAGTTTGTCAGCGTTCAACACGTCTCATCTCAAAATGCATTTGACCTAAGTAATGGTGGATTACATTTTAAAGAGAGACTGGGCTATGGCTGCAAACCAGCGTATAGTCATAGCCTTTCCGCCCAATGTTACACCGCGCCAAAATCAACTGCTTTGTAAAATAGTTGACTCCTAGAATGTATTCAAAGTACAGACATGCATACATCTTTTTTATATAACCAATCTTATAGTAACGTATGTGCATTTCATTTCTAACACGCTATCGTCACTGTCAAGGTTATGTGTAGCTAGGTTAGGCGTATTACTAGTAACGATAGCTAGCTTGCATGAGTGATGCCATTCAGCTTGATAGCTTTCAGTGTGATTCTCAAAACTTTTTCATATCAAGGACCCCAAATGTAACGTTACACATCAAGGCTGCACACCCCTATTATTTGATGATATCTTGTCGGACCCAAATCTGAGAATATATTTTATTGTGTATCTATATTATGTATCTTTATGTATTGTATGTCTTGTCTTGTTTTATATGGACCTGCGCTTGTGTCTGAAATACAGTTTGAATTGAATTGTTAGTTATGCAGAATTCCATGACTAGTTATCTGTACTGTGTAGGTCGATGATTACAGTGGGACTATGATCAAAATATGCGTTCTGCAACATTATGTGTGAACTGACTTGTAAATGAAATAATGGTCAGAAAAAAACGATTCCTGCACACTAACAAAAAACAGATGATCTAAGGTAAATTGCAGTGTGCAGGAATTTTGACACACCTGTCTACAAGAAACTGAAGGTGTGCATTTAATTTGCTTCTATTGTCAAATGAAATCATGGTGGAATTGAACAAGTCATCAACCCTGTTCATCCCCGGAACCCACGTTGAGAACCACGTTGCCTAACTCCCCTATATAACCCCCTATTTTTCTTCTTCTACTTTTTTCAGGATTATACTGTGTGCTGTGTATGTCCCATACTGAGGTGGTCATCATGAAATGTCCTAGCTACGAGGCCTCCAGGGGTAACAGCATGGAGAAAATCCCCGGTGCCCCTGCTGCTGTGGCTGCTGTCGAGTTCAAGCCGTCTCACCCCAGAACCTCCCCGCTGAAAGATCACGTCCTCTTCAAAGCCCCGCTGTCGCCCGTGGGTGTGACCCCGGTGCTGTTCTCCCTCAACGACGACACCAGAGCGGTCCACAACAAAGAAAACAGCCACAGCAGAACGCATGACAGGGCTTTAGAAGAAGGGGACAGCGGCTACCTGTCTCTGCAAAACAGCCACCATGGGGAAGAAGAAGAGGTCCATGGACAACCTCCAGCAATGACTTCCACTCCTGCTAAACGTCAAGAAAATACAACTACATTGAGTCATTCTAGTCCCTCTAAGTGCCAAGGGAAGGCGACCTCCAGGTGTCCCGTGTCTCTGGTGATGGCTTCCACTCCCACGGTTTGTCCAGGGAGGAAAGTGTCGTCCAGCGCCGCCAGCCATCACAGCGACGCCAACCTGCCCATACTGAACTTCCAGCGGGCCGTGTGTGAGGAGCTTGCCAAGAGCTTCCAGAGGAATAAGAGGTATGTATGATCACAAAAACTCCCCTTATAACTAACGAAGAAGACGTTTGGTTCCTCCTCGGTGTAAACGGCAACACACAAACCATCTTCAAAAAGTGCCAACAGCAGACCTACAGTACCTGCTACGAAGGCCGAGGCATCTGAACATAGCCCCTCCCATCCTCCGCAGCTTTTACATCTACTGCTACATATAGAGCCTCCTCCTCACGTCTGTTTGGCCTGGTATGAGGGTCTCTTAGAGGCCAATAAGTGCAGAGGGTGATCACCTTGGGGGTCCAAGCTCTGCCGGGGGGCAGTGCTCACCCTCCCAACGGCTTTATGACCAGAGGGCGGTGAAGGAAGCAAGTAAGATCGTGAGGGACAGTAGGACTTGACTCATAACCTCAGCACCTGCTTTCAGATCCTGCCCTCTGGTAGGAGATACGCTGCCCCTATATTTAAAACTAACAGGGGGAGGGCCAGCTTCATCCCCTCTATCAGGCTCCTTAACAAACATAGGCCCCCCTGAACCCCTTTGCTACCCCCCTCATCATTTTGTTTACTGCAAAGCCTGTCGTCGCCACGTGCATCAAAATTAACTGGTCAGACAAACATGCTTCAAGCAAATCATTTCAGTGACACCCTCCCTCCCCTAAGTTACTGTGCCGATGGAGATGGCTGGGGAGTGGGACATGTTCTTTGCTACCTAGAGCAGCTCTATGCTGGACGCCCCATTGGAGAAGAAACTGGGCGTCCCAAAGAAACCTGGTGCAGAACATTTGAGAAAGGGCTGAAAGGAAAAAGGACTAAGAACAGGTCACAGTTGTGAATGAGACCTCGTCCTCAATGTTATTTACCGGTTTAAATAAAGGCACACAAAACAAAAACTCTGGAGACCGCCCCCAGAGCAGCAGCAGATAGACTAGAGCCAGGATGAGTGAGTGAAGTGACTAAAAAGGGTCGAGAGCATAGCGATGGATGTTAAGGTTTGATTCCCAACTAGGTGCACCTACACTCTTTAGTTCGGACTGTAACGCATCTGTGAAAAATGACAGGAAGTCTGTATGTTCTCATGCGTTTCAGGTTTTCATGAAATGACAGGAAGTCTGTATGTTCTCATGTGTTTTCAGGTATGACTGGAGCGTTGTTGCTAAGGTGGCAGAGGATCATCTTCTGGACCGGGTTATCGGAGCCCAGATGGGCCTAGAGAACGTTGACGTGTTTTCATCTCTGCTGTCCAGGAACATGAGAGGAATCCTCACCCACATCCTGGCTCAACTGGGGGACATGGACCTCATCAGGTAAACACAGCGGCATAAAACTGATGCTTCACTCTCAAGACATATCATGTAGCAGGAGAAGAGGGGCTTTGCACTCAGAGCGGCGTGCAAAGGTGACTACATTTGAGCTCAGAGGAGCAGATGAAGGTACAGATGTTCCAGACCTTCACTTTTATTGGTCTGACCAAACAAAACAAAACATCTGGCAACACATGATCTACTTGAAATGAAGGAGAAAGTCATGTTGCATCAATGAAGGAAGGTTTTACTACCAAGGTTTGATCGTTTATGTCCATTATAAAATGATGGCAACATTTTCTGCATGCTCAGGACAATGTGCCCACATAATTCTCATTCTAATAAACAGTTACTTATTGGCCAAAAACTGAAATCAGAGAATCTCTGATGCCAACATTTAGAAGGAACATTCTTTTAATAATGATGAATGAATTTCTTTGTTTCTAGTTTTGTGTTTCCCCTGCAGTTTCCTACCTGTTAATGTTAGCCGTTTATATCACTTATGTCTTTTATTTGAATGAATGTCAATTTAATTGAATTAATGTTGTCTTGTGTTTCCTGTTTTCCTGTCTCCTAGCTGTAGGAACGTGAGTAAAACATGGAGGCAGATCATCTGCGAGGACAGAAGAGCCACCAGCAGGTGTCAGCAGGCAGAGCAGGCGCTCAGGGTGAGGGGAAAAAACACTCAAAGCACAATTCAAATATCATTCAAATTTAGCGTGCTCCTCCCACGTGCTACATGCTGCCGGTGAAGCTCCTCCCTGTCAGGTGAAGTGAAGCGGCTGGTAACTGCACATGTGTCAGAGGAAGCATGGCCAGATCGGCAGAGGGCGGATCAGCGACCGGGGCAGTCAATAGGGCAGCCAGGCATGGGGATAAATTGTCCAAGTATAAATTGGGGAGAAAATGGGGACAATTTCTGAAAAAATTAAATGAATAATAATAATACAATCTAGCTCAGTGGTTCTCAAACTTTTTCGCGTCAAGCAAGGACCATTAAACTGACACACATTTACACCACGGACCCCATTTGATAAGATTTGGTCCCAGCCGTCCCCCATCTGATAAGACTTTTGCTCTTAGATGTTTTATTACAGAAACTGTATGAAAGCCCTGACCAGCTGATAAGACTTTTGCTCTTAGATGTTTTATTACAGAAACTGTATGAAAGCCCCCTGACCACAACAGTCATTGTGTTACTTATGGATGGTAATGCTGTGAAAATAATTGACCCCCTGGATCTCATTATACTTGCACCGTCATTGATTCTTGGTGTGTTTTTGCCGTCTCCTGCAGGAGAACCAGGGCTCTCTGGGGCAGAGACGCTGCGGTCTGACCAGAGACGTGGGTGTGTCCCGGGTCGTGCTGTCCTGCATGCAGAGCCTGGCGGACAAACGGGGCCCTCCCTCGCACAAGGACCCGACACACACTCTTCTCACACGGCGCTCCCAGCGTTCCCGCTTCACAGAATACCTGGAGGTGAGTTTGACCGGACAGACGCTTCAGCTGCTCATTTACCAGTTTCTTGGTTTTTAGGGTGGAATTGTTGCCACTCGTGTTAATACTGAGGGGAAAACCGTTCGTACAACATGGGCTGCGATTAACCATTATTTATTAATGAATTGTTCCTTTTGCCTCATCGATTAATAGACCCTTCTCACGGGGGCCATTTTGTGTCGAGAAGCCAGGGTAAACACAGGTGCAAGCAAAACACTAATGAGGGTTTCCAACTTCCATGATTGGAATTTGGAAACCCTCATTAGTGTTTTGCTTGCACCTGTGTTTACCCTGGCTTCTCGACACAAAATGGCCCCCGTGAGAAGGGTCTATTGTTGAGTCTGTAAAATGTCAAAAATAATGACAATTTCCCAGAGCCTAAAGTCATTGTTAAAATGTCAAAATAATGACAAGTTCAGTGTTTTCCACTAGACAAAACGGCTGCAGGACGTGTCCTTTAAGATTTCAAATACATGACAATGGGGATAAATTCAGGACACATTAAATCTCTGTTTATTGAGCTTAAAAACAATTGATATAGGCGCTATATAAAGAATGACATAATTAGGCATGTCGATTTATAATTTTATATGAAAGTATAAACAGCCATTAAGACTCAATTAGCCTATCATTTCCAGAGGTGCAACCGTGCTTTTCGGGTCACATGGTGCACGATAGCATAGCATGCAAAACTTCAGCCGTACCAACACACTTACTAGAAAAACAACATATTTTCTAACAAGCATTTGCTATTTAAAGGAACTTTAAATAGGTATGTTTGTTCATTTTCTTCTACTGGTGGTTCCTTTTAAATAGGTAACATCTCACCCATGTGACTCCACCACATGACCTCCTTGTAAGCTTTCAATTCAGCACCTGTATGAGATTGCATTTCTATCCTGATGAAGACTTTGTGAGTGGAAACCTGTTGGTTTATATATCCCTGCTTTTATTAAAGCATTTTTAAGACTACTTCAGAGTGCATCAGATGCCTTTCTCCTGGCTGCTGCCTACACCTGTGGACCTCCTTCACCCTTAGGGCTTTCACACTGGCAGGGCTCCATTCCGGTTCCCAAACCCAAATTTTAAACGGCCGGCGCGTTCAGACCGAAAAAATAATTGGTTCGGAACCTGAAAAGTTGGTTCTCAGCGGAACCAAAAAATAGTTGTTTTTTCCTTGGGAACCGTGACATCATCAGTGGGCGTGTCTCAGTCTAGGCTGTGAAAACGAGCAGGAAGGAGAAGAAGGCAGTGACAACACGGAGAAAAATAATTTGCAGTGGTCTCCTGAGGAAACCAAATGTTTAGTGGCGATTTGGGCATCTACCGAATCTCAAGAAAAGCTAGAAAGCAGTACAAGAAAGAGCATGTCGTATGCCGAACTTGTGGAAGAGATGGCCAAGGCTGGGTTCACTCGAAACGCCAGACCAAATAATTAATCAACTTTAAAAAACTGAAGGATTACCGAATAATGTCCTCCCACTTTGGTTCCGCTTAAACTGGTGTGAACACGGGCTGGTTCGCCAGAAAGCACCAAGGTTCTGAGACTCCAGAACGGAGCCAGAGCCAGAACCATGTCTGTCTGAAAGCGGTAACTCTGGACCCTCACTTTTCCCCCCTCTTTTTTTCATCTCTGTTCATATTTTTTGCCCCATCCTTGAAGAGCACCTGCTTTTTTACCTGACAAACTCAGATTTTTACTCTACAAACTCTGGTTCCTTGAGCCAATGCTGCACTCCCATCTCTATACTAGTACCTAGTCTGTATTGTGCAGGAACACATGGATGTTTATTTGATTGTGCCCGTCACAGTTCAGGGCAGGCCTGCCAAATAGCTCTACTACAAACTTTAGATTATGTTGGCCACAACCAAACTTGATCTCTGCAGCGCTGCTTGAACGCCCCGCCCCCCTGGTGAGGACTGCTGACAGTGCTGAGGGCTGGCAGCCAGCGCCCAGGGGACCCATGACACTTTAGGTGTGAGCGTACACAGTTAGTCTGACCAGGAGCAACAAAGTCTTTATTTTATAATTGCACGAAAAGGAGAAAAGCAGCAAATGTTGGTATTTGTGAAGCTGTAACAAGAGATTATTGGGTGTTTTTTGCTTAATGAATAAGTAAAACAATTAATCAAGTGTCTGTTTTATGTCAAGTAAAAGGGGAAGAAAAGTGGAAGGTCTTACCCGTGCAGTGGTGATACTGTAGTAGCCTAGGTAAACCCAGCCCCCACGTGACCTGCTCTCTCAGTTCCCAGACACTAGCGTGTGACTGTGAGCAGGTCTGAGAGCAGGTCACGTGGGGGATGGGTTTACCCAGGCTAATACTGTAGTACTTCACAAAGAGTAACTCGGGCTTATAACATTTAATCGGTTGGTCTCTTCCAGAAGGGAAATGCATTGAGATGATTTTCTGGACTGTTTGTTTTGTGTGTGCAGGCGGCCAGCGGTCTGAAGCAGCACGAGGCTCTGCGTCCCTGTAGGCGCTGCGGCTCGCCCGCCACCCACCTGCCAGAGGCCCAGCGGGCCACCTGCACCCGGCCCGCCTGCCAGTTTGACTTCTGCACCCTCTGCCAGGAGGCCTTCCACGGCTCTGCCCCGTGCCGCGCCCTGCTGCCCCGCCCACACGTCCTGCTGCCCCGCACGCAACCAAACTCCACCAAGGCCGCGCGCAGCAAGAGGAGCCTCAGACGCCTGTGAGATCGCTGTGTCGCCTCTGACACAGAAACTTGATTTTATTAGTTTTATTCAATAACTTTGAGCTGGCTGGGACGTCCTCTGCGAAGGATGGAGCTCCAGCCTGGCAGCGATAGTTAGCCAATGTTTCCGTTGGCCGGCAGACACACAGATCTCACAAGCTCAGCCTGAAATCTGGACTAAGCCAAAGTGAACTCACGCACTGTATGGTTCAATACACTGTCATGGGACAATCAACCAGGAAGTACCACCAGGCTAACTTGTCGCCAGTCAGCGACAGGAAATGCCACCAGGCTAACTTGTCGTCAGTCACCAACAGGAAATACCACCTGGCTAACTTACGCTCAATAGACCCTTCTCACGGGGGCCATTTTGTGTCGAGAAGCCAGGGTAAACACAGGTGCAAGCAAAACACTAATGAGGGTTTCCAAATCCCAATCATGGAAGTTGGAAACCCTTATTAGTGTTTTGCTTGCACCTGTGTTTACCCTGGCTTCTCGACACAAAATGGCCCCCGTGAGAAGGGTCTATTGTGCAAGAATTTTATTTGTTTTTAAATTACTGAATGATATGTATGTACTGTATATATATATTTGTAATATGTATATACATGTGTATGTATATATTTATATGTGTATATGTATGTGTGTATGTGTATATGTATGTATGTCTCGTCAATGTTTTTAAATAGTTCCGTTTTACAGTTTTTATTTGTCAATAAATGTTGATTCAGGAAGTCTGACATTGTATTTCTGACATTGTATTTGCATTTGTACCGTAAATATAAGTTGCATAAAACACGACTTGTGTCTTTGTCTTCCTTGGCTACTGCCCCCCCCCCCAAACGCCAGCTGCTAGTCAAATGCTTGGTAGCCTTTTGACTCGACGTCGCTGTGGCTAGTGAAGTCCTTATTGCAGCAGATGAAGAAATTAGTTTACTGTCCTGCACATGACTTCTGTCAGATATTGTTGCATATTTGAAATTAAATACCGGAAAGTAAATAAAACATGTGTGCCCTTGTAAAAAAAAAAAAAAGAGATTCATTGCATCTATCAGCATCCACTCACTTCCATCTGCTTGACTGTCACAGTGGCCAAGAAAGTGTGGAGTCGTCTACCAAGTGTTTCGTAATGAGAGAACAACTCAAGTGGGAAGATGTTTGTTTCAAGAGCTTTATTTGACTGCATCAAGTCAGGCAGGGAGAAGAGCAACTGTCAGTTTGAAGGTGAACTGCCAGGACAGCAGAATGACATGATCCACAGTTCAAGTGTGTTTATTTATAGCCCTAGTTCACAAGCATCTAATCTAGCTAGATCTAACTAAACACAATCCATGAACAATTAACAAACTTATAAGACAAGCATAGCACACAAGGTAGGCAAGGGCTTACCTGAAGGAACGAGTTCTACAAGGCTATCAGTATTACCTGTTCTATACAAGGTTGGTATCAGTATTACCTGTTATATACAAGGCTGTATCAGTATTACCTGCTAGTGAAACTGGTGTGGCTCAACTCTGGCTATGAAGTCAGACATGTCCTGTGCCAAGAGGCTACAGGATAATACTGATAGAATTCAGCTTAGGCTACATACAATTGAACAGGTTTACAATGCTAAAACCATTCTAATGATCAAGAAGAAATGTATCTGACCAAGCTTTATTTAACAATTGTAATTTCTAACAGTGATAACAAAAAGTACACAGTATTTATAGATACACTGTAGATTTGCTAACTGTATTGATATGTGAATACATGCACTGCTGCGTATAGTTAACACCGCTAGATGGCAGTATTGTATCAGGCCAGAGCTGGCAAGCACTGCTGAAGTAAACATTGTGAGTACAGTACTCAGTACAGTACTCTTGTGCAAGCCTCAGTTTACAAGATCAAATCAAACATGTGAGCAGGCATTAAACACACAAGCAGTGAATGCAGAAGAATGGGGGCGTGGTTATCTTAGCAGGTCTCAGAGCCTGATGGAAGAAGCTCAACCTACTAGAGCCTAGAGAATGTGGAGCAACTGAAAGAGTGGATCTCAGTCTGCCCATGAAGGGGTTTAAAATCACACATATACTGCATTTATGTGTCATGAATGGTTTACACGTTAGATTAGGATGTGCAGAAAGCCTTGTAAATGAATTGTAAATTATTTACACATTTACAACAGGTGAGGGAACACTTCATTTACTAAAGGTTTATAGATGACTTACAACACATTTGTATATGTTAACATAACATTTATTAACTCATTCATGGCCAGTTTAGGACTGCCAATATTTAGCTCAGGCCAAAGATTTTCATAATTGTTGGTCATCTTTCAAGACCCACAGTAAATTATCTATTAGCACCAAAGTGATTTGTGATTTGCAAAACCTCAAAATGAAGATGTACGTCTCTGGGGTTCACCAGAAAAAAAAAGTGAGCTTTTAGCATGTTCTGTACTCTACTTATAGCCATTTATATACACCCTGTTTTCACCAAAAAGGTCTCTCTGAGAAGAGAAATTGGAGAAAAAGGCATTTTTGTAAAGGACACAATCTCAGGCAGAACTCGCTCTCAATTTTTATTTTGAACTGTATTGACATCAGACATGTAAATACTAGGGATGCACCGATCGATCGGCACGTGACCGGAAATGGCCGATTTTCACGTGATCGGCCTCAATCGGTGATCTGCGCCGGTCACTCTAAAATGCTGATTCTGTGAGCCGATTTTCAAGTGACGTGCGCGAACCCAAAAGCAGCAAGACAGAGTGGATGAGTTGCAGCCAAAACGAAAGCTGCCACTACACAGTACACACATGCCACAGCATGTCTTAGTCAGTGTGGAGCCGCGGAGGGGCCGGGTAGGTTGGAGTCCACAGTACACTCCAGTCTGAGCGGCTTGCTTCACCTCACCGTCCCCTCTTCCCCGACCAGCCTCCACATCACCGCTGCCTGCTGCTGCTGCTATCTGTCAGTCACGTTGTAACCCGAACCCTAACGTGTACAGCCAAGAGAGGACTTTTGTTTCGTATTGCGAATAGAACGACGAACATAATAATAAAACGCATCGGACCAGTGTGCAAGGTTTTCTGTGAGAGATGATTTTTTTCCGAATGGCGGATAAAAAAAAACGCGCTCCGTGTGTAAACTACGATATTCAAACTGAGTCAACTCAAACTCATTTCCTCATCTAGGCTACTCAATAACAGCCAAATCCACAACTGTAGAGTGGGCATGGCTTCGAAGGTCTCTGGGCTCCAGAGCTATAGGCTATAAACTCCTTGTCCATGGATAACATTTTGACATTTATTTATTTTATTTTATTAGTTTATTTGGCAGGGACATAGGCCTATACAAAAAAACATTAAACCCCATAGGGAAAGAGATGCTTTGTAACAGATTTAGCCATAGGCTACTTTCCATCTGAAGCCCCTGTTCTGTTGCACCTTTTTTCTTTTGGAAAAGTAAATGCATGATAGCTGTTGGATATACTGGAATTAATTGTTTTATATTCATTGTATTTACACAAAAAAGAAAAGCTCTGTCCAGTAACCTGGAACACTTTTATTTTGAGATGTTTTTGAGTGAGATCGTCCTACCTCATGCAAATGCTAAGAAATGTGACATGAATGTTAATTTTCTATTAAAGCAAAGTTAAAAAGTTAAAAAATAACCTGCCAATTATTGTTCTTAGAAAGAAAATCGGAATCGGCTAAAATCGGTATCGTCCTGACCTCAGTGGGGAGTTCATTCCACCATTGAGGGGAATTTACTCTTTCTAGTTCAGAGTGTCATGGTAGACCTCAAAGCAGGGGACCCTGCACAAGGGGATGCGGCAGAAGTTGCACTGGAAACGTGTCTCCTTTCTCTTTTTGTCGACCAGACACACCTTGCATTTCTTTGCTGGGTTGTCATTTTTGGGGGTGGGGTCATGCCTGACAGGGAAATGGTTTGCCAGGTTGGCAGACAGCCTACTCCGACGGTCAGCATAGGGAACTCTATAGAGCTTTGTGGCAGTGGTCCACGCCTGTATCAGAGACTCCTGGAACGCATACATGGTCTTTACTGTGCCCTGTGGGTTTTTAGCTCTGTACAGGACGAAAGCATTGTGGAGGCAGATTTGGAACATGTACATAACAAATTTAGTTGTCCATTTATAGGACTTCCTGATAAACGGGTAGTACGAAATCATTTGATCCAGCCTATCAACACCGTTCATAGAATGGTTGTACCCTATCACAGAGACAGGCTTCTCCTTCACCATCTTCCCCCTCACACCTTTCTTCCACGTCAAGACCCGTCCCATCTCGTTCTGGTGAAATGTGGATACCATTCTCACAACATTTGTGTCCCGCCATGCCAAGCACAGAACCCGGTCAGTGTGGAAGGCAATTCTGCCCCCTGGTTGCAGGGTGGCCTTTTCAGCATGGTGTACAGCTGGTGGTTCTCCTCTATGCCTTCTCAGTGTGCCACATACATGAGTGCCCCGATCTAGCAGGATATCACACATGTTTACAGAATTGTAAAAATGATCCATGTACAGTTTGTAGCCCTGCTGTTCCAGCCCCAACAGGAGACCACACACTGTATCTACAAGAGATTTACCGTCTCCACAATAAGGCATCAAATTATAACAAAATCCTGTCTGGGACTCACATAATACATAACTTTTTATACCGTAACGCACAGGTTTCTGTGGGTTAAAAACTTTGAAGCTCAATCTGCCTCTCCACAGTAAAGTTCCTTCATCTATTGAGATGTTCTGGCCTGGCTGGTAGAGTTCCTGGAACTTGTTCACTAGAATATCTAAGACTGGGCGGACTTTGAACAACCTGTCATCCTTGTTTCTCACTGCTGTGTTGTCAGTAAAATGCAGGAAACGCGTTATGATCTGGAACCTGAATCGGGACATTGTCTTTCCAAAATAGGGGGTCCCCAGCACCTTGTTCGTGGACCAGTAACTCAACAGGTCAGGCTTTACAATGAGCCCAGTCAGAAAGAGGAGCCCTAGGAAGGTCTTCAGTTCAGGGAGGTCAACAGGTTTCCATGCATCGATCCTTACACTCGTTGCGCCAGCCTCAATTTGCTGCTGTGCATAGAGGTTGGTCTGGTCAACAACATACTGGAGCAGCTCTTCGGTCAGGATGAGTTCCAGGAAGTCCACTGGCTTGTCCGACTCCAGCGCAGCAGCACTGTTGAGCGGTCCAGGAACTGCAGTGAACGGGATGTCCTCTGGCTCCCACGGCACTTCATCCATGCAGTACCATTGCTGCTCTGGATACAGGATAGGTGTTATAAAAATATAGAAATACAAATACATTACTATAGCACACTCACACACATTGCACACACGCACAAGCTTGTAGATCAGCTATATTGGGCAAAGAGGGAAAATGAACATACCTTTGGTGCAGTCTTTCTTTTTGCCCTTCTTCTTGGGTTGGTCATTGGACTGTCCCTCCATCGGCTCTCCATCTGCACCACGGCCTGTAAATAAAGAAATACATACATTACAATACAATTTACAACACACACACAACATGTATAATTGTGAGCTTGTAGATCAGCCATTTTGGACAAAGACCGAAAAGAGGGAAACAAGATTTGACCTTTTGATCTAGGTTGTTTATTCTGAGATGTGGGCTCACTGGGTTGTGCAACAATCGGCTCCTCATCTGAAATAAAAGCAACATATCCTCAGTAAACTATATAATCACATTTAGTACAGAGAGACAGTGTAGTGTACTAGTGTCTCAGTAAACTATAGGATCATAGAATGCAGAGAGACAGTGTAGTCTCTCACACACACACACACACACACACACACACTGATGACATCATTACTGGGACTTTGTGTGAGTGTGATGACATCATCACTGGGACTTTGTGCGTGAAGCTGGTAAACAACAACATGCAGACCTCAGCAGGTGTGTGTGTGTGTGTGTACTGTCTGTACAATATGCATATATATCAACAACAAAATTACTCCTTACCGCGATCATCGGGGTCCTGTCGCATTGGATTCCAGTCTTCCTCGCCCTCGACATGGACAATTGGCACCATCTCTTCAGAAGACTGGGAGCTTTGTGATGGCTGAGAGTCATAGTCACTTTCAATGTAATCCCGGCGGGTCTTTGCACGGCGCAAATGCGCTCTGGAAAATGGCTCCTCCTGGGAAATCCTGTCTGTTGCTGTGTTGTCCTCGTTCTCCTCCTCGTCAGAAAGTTCTGACTCCGTCTCGTCTCGTTCGGGCTGGGACACAGGAACGGGGTCCGGCTTGGGTTTGGGACCAGGCGCTGGAACCGGATCGATGTTGGTCACGGGTTTGACTACCGCGAACAACTCATCCAGCGTTCGCTGCCCTGCAGCAAGGCGACCAGCTCGGGCAGCGCGCCGAGGGGCGATGCGGTGTTTGGTGTCTGGAATGTGTTTATTACCCGTCCAATCATCACTGTCTTCAGTCTCAGAAGAGTCTCCACAGTCCTCTCCATCAGCTTCTGTTTGCATCTGTTCAGTTGAGCTGCTGGCTAGAGGCTCTGCCTCTCTCTTCTCCTCAGTTTGGCTTTGATGAAGCTGTGAGGACTGAGGTTTCTCTTCCTCATCTTCACTCTCCACAGGAACAGGAGTGAATTGGAACTTGGTGATATCAGCCTTCTCCAGCCCTTGAAGCTGCTCTCCCTCCTGACTGATCCAGAGTTCCTCCTGTTCGTCTTTAATGTGTGGGGGCTCTGTGCTCTCCTGGTCCAGACTGGGGCTCCACTCCCGCAGCTTAGGGAGAGCTGCTTCTTTAATGACCAACAGCTGCTGGAAGTCTGGAGGTATGGCTACTCTGTGTAACCGCACTACAGGATTTAAACCAATGTCCAGCAGTGTCCAACAGTGTTGCTTGTTCTTTTTAGAAGGAGAAGATTCTAGCCTGAGATCAGACTGAATTGTTAACTTGTTACACTCCATTTCCTTCTTCAGAAGCAGTCAACTCAGTGGAGTGGGAAGATCTGGACTCAGACAAAGAAGCTTCCTCCTCTGACTCTGCTATCTTCTTCAAACAGGCTAAATATCTCTTCAACAGCAGCAGTTAGTCGCTAGTTCACCAACGCTGTCATGTTTTGGACATTAGACATTTCCATACAGTGACACAGCAACTTTCCCTCCTGGACGATTTACTGACAAACGTTGTTCTTCAAAGCTCCAACACGTTAGCTCCATTAGCTTCACAGCTAACTAGTTAAACCATTCATCTCTGAGTCCATAAGAGAGAGGAGCTTCTTCTTCCTCTCTCAGTGCTAAACGGAGCCTCGTCTCCAGTTTATATATTCGTGATCATATCATCCATACTTACAGTCTTCTGTTGGTCAATTACAGCTGTAAACTAATGAAATGGGCCTCCGCTGTCCGCTCAAATTATTTACGGGAGCTCCAACGCCACTTCTTCTGTGCGGCACAGGAGAAAAACCGAGCGTGTCCTGAACCGAGCTTTCACGTAACCTCGCGTCACCAGGCTCTTCTCGGCGAGAAAGAGCCTGGCTCCCACCCACAATTGATTTTGTCACCCTACCTGGTTCCGGCCTAGAGCCCGCCCTAGACCGGATGGGCAGCGTTTCTAGCTCGTCAACTTTCACGTTAACTTGACAATTTGACCCAAGTATCAGAACGGCAAACAACAAAACAAAAGATGGACGTACCGAACGAAGTTTTTGAAGAAGTTCTTTTAGAAACATTGCGGATTCACAATCTCACATCTTTTAAGCCAATACAGAAGCTTTGAATCAGACAATTAATCGAGGCAAGAGACGTCAAGCTAACGGCAACAAAGACGTTTTTTGGCGCACTGCCTTCCGGTGTTCATTCTGGTTCCGTGGTTTACGCCCCATGACAAAAAGCGATGAAAGGTGCCCAGAGAGAGAGAGAGAGAGGGGGGGGGGGGGGGGGGGGGGTCAGAGCCCCATGGTCGGAGCCTGTGATTGGCTCACTGTCAAGCCAGGGAGAGAGAGCGCATATGATTGGCTCGTGAGTCATAAGACTAGTGACGTTCTTAGTGACGTCACCGCCACAAATGCCTCATACATATAAAAGCTGGCACTGGCCTGGCTGGCATGTCAGTTAGTTTACACACAGTCAGTTGCTCGTCTGAAAATACCGTGGATCACCGAGAGAAAGAAATATGATGATCGCAATGAGTGACCAGAATCCTGGACGTGTTGGCGAAAGACAGCGCAAGAGAAATGGTCTGGGTAAGTGAAAAATCTCCCAAACCAGAGGTTTCGGCAACCGTTTTGAATCTCTCTGGAGACAGAATTTTGAAGTTTTTTGTGCCATTTTCAAAATGTGCGTGTCAGTCAGTGTGCCACATCAAGACCGCATCATCGACGCACATCAAATTTAAAATTTCCAACGAGAGTTGGAGTTGAGTGTGGCTGTGCAGCGCCCCCCCGCCCCCTCTCCTTTCAGCGATGTTTTACATTCGCCCTTACCAGGGCCGCTGCTGGCCATTTGGGTGCCCTAAGCGTAATTGTTTTGTGGTGCCCCCCCCCCCCCCTCCCGCAAAACTTTCAATAACTGTCAAACGAAAGACTGCAAATTCATTAATTATGAACGATACTAGTGTATCTCACATTACATTACATGTGGCAAACAAACAATTGTTAGAATTACTGTACATGTCAGCAAACAAGCGATTGTTAAACTGTACATGCAAGCAGGGGCGGACTGGGATCATAATTCAGGCCGGGCATTAGATACCAAGCAGGCCAGGCCGATACGGGCCGACGTGCGTGCCGGCGTCCGAAGGGCGGTGGCGAAAAATTTGGGCTGTTTGAAGCCCAATTTGGGCCGTTTGAAGCCCAATTTGGGCCATTTGAAGCCAGATTTGGGCCGTTTGAAGCCAGATTTGGGTCGTTTGAAGCCAGATTTGGGCCAGTTGAAGCCAGATTTGGGCCGATTGAAGACAGATTTGGGCCGTTTGAAGCCCAATTTGGGCCGTTTGAAGCCAGATTTGGGCTGTTTGAAGCCAGATTTGGGCCGTTTGAAGCCCGATTTGGGTCGTTTGAAGCCAGATTTGGGCCAGTTGAAGCCAGATTTGGGCCGGTTGAAGACAGATTTGGGCCGTTTGAAGCCCAATTTGGGCCGAGTCCAATTTTACAATGAGATGCACCCACTTTAACCCTGAATAAAGTAATAAAAACACTAGTAAACCAGTAGGCGGCGCCTGGCCTGCTGTTCAGTGAGTGGCCTGACTGAGGGCACCAAAAAAAAAAAAAATTTTTTTTGGTGCCCTCAGTCACATGATGCCCTACGCAGTCTGCGTACTCTGCGTAATGGTGTGCGGCGGGCCTGGCCCTTACCCCGCTAGCCGGGCGCTTCTCGCTCATACTGAGCAGCATATTAGCGCCCGGCGAACGTCACGCATTTCCCATTTTTACACTGTGCCATTTTCACGTCTAGGTCTAAAAGCCGGCTCCTACCTGAGTCTTCACGTGAATTGAAGACGCTATCCGATGCAAAACATCCTCTGCTTTTAATGACACCTAGTTGTTGCATCCAAATTGTTGCATAAAATCCACTTTTCTGTCTTTCAAAAAACCGAAAAGCATTTATCTGGAGCGCCGCTTCTTCTTCTTCTCTGATCTGAAGCAACGGAAGCAACCCGGAACAACGACTTCCGGGTTGCTCCAGATAAATGCGTTTCGGTTTTTGAAAGACAGAAAAGTGGATTTTATGCAACAATTTGGATGCAACAACTAGGTGTCATTAAAAGAAGAGAGGATGTTTTGCATCGGATAGCGTCTTCACTTCACGTGAAGACTCCGGTAGGAGCCGGCTTTTTAGACCTAGACGTGAAAATGGCACAGTGTAAAAATGGGAAATGCGTGACGTTCGCCGGGCGCTAATGTGCTCGGCTAGCGGGGTAACATTCACCCCAGCTGGAGTAACAGCTAGGCCGATCGATATACGTGTATAAGTACGACCAGGTCTCTGGTTGGAAACATTGGGGTTGGAACAGAGTGCAATCTCAGACTAGAATAATATGGAATTGGTGTGTACTTGTTGAAAATTGAAATGTTAATGCATCCAAAATCAGGACATTGAAATGACACTGCAAATTGCTGTGAGATAGATGATTTGGCAGGGCATTTCTACAAAAAAACAAAAACAAAAAAAAACATCAATTGTGAACTTATTGCTACTGTGTGCTCACTGCCGTGCCACAGGTTAAAATTGCTGCTGGCCCCTGGCCTAGGCTGAGACAGTTGAGAGATTTTGCATCTTTAGTGAGTGGCAGTGACTCAGGCTATGTCGCCCCCTTCTTGTGAAAATGAAAACTGTCTTATACTTGTGTGTGTTTTTTTTTGTCTGTGTACTAATAGGCGGTACAGGATATCGCCATCCAGTCCAGCAATGGCCATTCTCACGCTGGACAGGACGCCGTCACAAGTGCATGATTCCAGCGGAGTCTACTGATAAGAAGGTATTGTTATTGGTTGAATTGATGAACAAAGGAGGTTACTTGTGTGAGGAATAATAAATGAACGTTAAAAAAAAACAAAATGGCTTTCTGTTGTTCCAGTTTGTCCTGCTTGTTGGCGACTCGCACTTCAGAGCCATAGCAGACGGCTTCGTGAAGATGCCGGAGGGGAGCCTGGCCTTCGGGGTCATGTCGACACCGGGGGCCAGCGCAGCTGAATTGGAGGTGGAGGTGCGTCACGCTGTTGTGCGTCGGACCCCCGAGGCAGTCTGCGTCCTGGCCCCGAGTAACAACCTAACAGCCAGCCGGACCATCCACGGGGCAGGGGCCGACTTTGCCATGCTCCTGGGCACCGTCTGCAGGCGCTGGCCTAAGGTAGGCTCAAGTTTAGACGCAGGTTGGCTTTATTGTTATTGTTATCTTGGGGTATTATAGGCTAATTGATTGTGTTGTATGAGCTTTTGTTTTGCGCAATACTAATTTCTAATGGGTAGCCTATGGCATTTTAAGAAACATGCCCTTATGTACTAACTAATGGAACGACTGCCTACTGTTTTGTATAGGTGTTTGTGATGGACTTCCCCCCGCGTCTGAACGTGGAGGCGGCTCAGCAGGATGATCTGCGGCGGGAGTTTCGGCGCGTGGCAGCACATATGGGTATGTCAAAAAGACCTTTGTTTGAGTACAGTCGCATGTATAATGGAGTCCATTTTCTTAGGCAAAGTGATTGAAGACATATTATAATTCCCACGATCTTCATTATGGTTTTTGCGAAGCCACAAAAAGTTAAAATATTGGGCTATACGCTAATTTCTTTCAGCAATTCATGGTGCTTTCTCTTTTTTTTTTAAGGTGTCAAGTACTTCTCCACTGCTGAGCACTTTCCATCACACCACCTTCAGCTGTGGAGCAGAGATGGTGTAAGTAGAATGTTGTGACATCACGTGTGACATCATGTTGTGACATCATGTAGTTGTAGTTCATTAGTTCAGTTAGGCGTATATATACGAGGGATCAGCGTCACTTGCCACCCAGAAATGCGGAACCCCCGTGGCAGTTAAACGTTAATATCTCAAAAAAACCGATACATCACATCGCTTCTATTTTGACATTCTGAGTGAGAGCAGAAGTAGCTCAAGAGTTTGATGTATAATATATGCACGTCGTGTTAAAGTTGTGTGAACTGTTGCCGTTTTTAAAATGTAAACAGAGTTAACTGGCTATAGAGTCAGACATTCAAGCCTCGCGCCACTTGGCCTCCATAGGGTCCCATTGCCGTTGCCACCCAGTGACGCGGTTTGTTTACCAAAATGCATGCTCGGCTGATCCCTCGTATACATCAGATCGGCAATATGTCGTTTTGGAGGCGGCACATGTTCCCGCCCCCTTTTGGGGGGAAAACACAAGCCTCTCCCGGTTGTAAAATGTAAAATTGCACTACTCCAAAAAATGATAGAAAAATAACAGAATCAGGCGGCTACTACTAGACTGACGAGTCACGGGGCTGTAAAAAAAGAACGTCACATGTGACATGGGTCAGACGTTTTTTGCATGCATTATAAATGTGTTATTTTTGCCTAGTCTGAAATGTTCTGCATATTGGACCCATAAACAATATTGGAATTGCAGAAATTGAGTGTGACTGGAAAGCTGAGACTCTTATAAATTCAATTAGCCAAATTGTATTAACGTGCGATGATGGCAGTCCCCATCATCTACATGGAGAGCTGCAGGAATGAGTCCGGAAATATACTTCATCCGGGTTCTTCAGTGGAAAAGTCTATGGGATTTAACATGGGGGTTTCGCTTAAATGCACAAAATAAGGTCTGTGGTTAACAAAAGTTTATGGGAGCGCGAATTTGGGTTCCGCATGATAATCTTCACAAACGTGAATAACTTTTATGACTTTTGGAACGTAAATGCGTTAACCTCCCCACCCCCACGTGGGGGGGGAGCACGTCAAGTCTGGGTCACCCTGGGGCATCACACTGTGTTAATAAATCCAGCCCTGAAAGTAATGTTTCTTAAACGCTTCTTTTTGCAGGTCCACCTGAGTGACAGTCACGGCATGCCACGCCTGGCCGAGTTGCTCTGGCGTTCCACCTGGATGTACCTGACTGAGCGCATCACCCCCCTGCTCCACAACAAGGAAGCCACCCCCGGGGGGCAGCTCTTCAGCGAGATCTCCAAGCCCAAGCTCCAAGCTCCTTCAGGGAGATCTCCAAGCTCCAAGCTCCTTCAGGGAGATCTCCAAGCCCAAGCTGCAAGCTCCTTCAGGGAGATCTCCAAGCCCAAGCTCCAAGCTCCTTTGGTTCCGACCTTGAGCGAGGAGTCAGTCTGGGCCTGCAGAGATGCCCAAGGAAACTGTGGCTGCAAAAGAAAGCGGACACAGAAGCCATCAGCCAGCCTTGACTCGGTCTGGCCGTGCCGAGACGCCCAGGGGAACTGCGGCTGCAGCAGAAGCCGGGGACGCAGAGGACGGGGCCACGTTCACTAGAAAAAGTAACTGCATCCAGTTGCATCCAGACCCTAATGAAGGATTCATTGAGGCTGGTTACCAGGCCACCTAAATTGACATCGGACAAATACTTTTCCCGTCCAGCTCACTGGATCGATAGTAGAATTGACTTGGTTGAGGCACACTCCGTAATTCAAATTTACATTTGAAAATTAATTAAATGAAAATGAATTATTTGCTTTGCTGCTGCCCCGCCCACACGTCCTGCTGCCCCGCACGCAACCAAACTCCACCAAGGCCGCGCGCAGCAAGCGGAGCCTCAGACGTCTGTGAGATCGCTGTGTCGCCTTTGACACAGAAACTTGATTTTATTAGTTTTATTCAATAACTTTGAGCTGGCTGGGACGTCCTCTGCGAAGGATGGAGCTCCAGCCTGGCAGCGATAGTTAGCCAATGTTTCCGTTGGCCGGCAGGCACACAGATCTCACAAGCTCACCCTGAAATCTGGACTAAGCCAAAGTGAACTCACGCACTGTATGGTTCAATACACTGTCATGGGACAATCAACCAGGAAATACCACCAGGCTAACTTGTCGCCAGTCAGCGACAGGAAATGCCACCAGGCTAACTTGTCGTCAGTCACCAACAGGAAATACCACCTGGCTAACTTACGCTCAATTGTGCAAGAATTTTATTTGTTTTTAAATTACTGAATGATATGTATGTACTGTATATATATTTGTAATATGTATATACATGTGTATGTATATATTTATATGTATATAGGTATGTGTGTATATGTATGTATGTATGTCTCTTGTCAATGTTTTTAAATAGTTCCTTTTTACAGTTTTTATTTGTCAATAAATGTTGATATTCAGGAAGTCTGACATTGTTATTTGCATTTGCAAATATAAGTTGCATAAAACCTGACTTGTGTCTTTGTCTTCCTTGGCTACTGCCCCCCCTCCAACTGCCAGCTGCTAGTCAAATGCTTGGTAGCCTTTTGACTCGACGTCGCTGTGGCTAGTGAAGTCCTTATTGCAGCAGATGAAGAAATTAGTTTACTGTCCTGCACATGACTTCTGTCAGATATTGTTGCATATTTGAAATTAAATACCGGCAAGTAAATAAAACATGTGTGCCCTTGTAAAAAAAAAAGAGATTCATTGCATCTATCAGCATCCACTCAATTCCATCTGCTTGACTGTCACAGTGGCCAATAAAGTGTGGAGTCGTCTACCAAGTGTTTCGTAATGAGAGAACAACTCAAGTGGGAAGATGTTTGTTTCAAGAGCTTTATTTGACTGCATCAAGTCAGGCAGGGAGAAGAGCAACTGTCAGTTTGAAGGTGAACTGCCAGGACAGCAGAATGACATGATTCACAGTTCAAGTGTGTTTATTTATAGCCCTAGTTCACAAGCATCTAATCTAGCTAGATCTAACTAAACACAATCAATGAACAATTAACAAACTTATAAGACGAGCATAGCACACAAGGTAGGCAAGGTCTTACCTGAAGGAACGAGTTCTACAAGGCTATCAGTATTACCTGTTCTATACAAGGTTGGTATCAGTATTACCTGTTATATACAAGGCTGTATCAGTATTACCTGCTAGTGAAACTGGTGTGGCTCAACTCTGGCTATGAAGTCAGACATGTCCTGTGCCAAGAGGCTACAGGATAATACTGATAGAATTCAGCTTAGGCTACATACAATTGAACAGGTTTACAATGCTAAAACCATTCCAATGATCAAGAAGAAATGTATCTGACCAAGCTTTATTTAACAATTTTAATTTCTAACAGTGATAACAAAAAGTACACTTTATTTATAGATACACTGTAGATTTGCTAACTGTATTGATATGTGAATACATGCACTGCTGCGTATAGTTAACACCGCTAGATGGCAGTATTGTATCAGGCCAGAGCTGGCAAGCTGTCACGTGATAACATGAAGCACTGCTGAAGTAAACATTGTGAGTACAGTACTCAGTACAGTACTCTTGTGCAAGCCTCAGTTTACAAGATCAAATCAAACATGTGAGCAGGCATTAAACACACAAGCAGTGAATGCAGAAGAATGGGGGCGTGGTTATCTTAGCAGGTCTCAGAGCCTGATGGAAGAAGCACAACCTACTAGAGCCTAGAGACTGTGGAGCAACTGAAAGAGTGGATCTCAGTCTGCCCATGAAGGGGTTTAAAATCACACATATACTGCATTTATGTGTCATGAATGGTTTACACTTTAGATTAGGATGTGCAGAAAGCCTTGTAAATGAATTGTAAATTATTTACACATTTACAACAGGTGAGGGAACACTTCATTTACTAAAGGTTTATAGATGACTTACAACACATTTGTATATGTTAACATAACATTTATTAATAATCTACAAATGTATATTCATGTTTTGTAAATGGTTATAAAGTGTTACCAAACAGGTTTCACTTTTAGGGGGCTTTGACGAAAATGTGTTTTTGTGCCCAGTTTGATAGAAAAGTTAGTGTCAGATTCAATTATTAAAAATTATTCTACCTGCTTTAACAAAAAGGATATAACAGAAGTGTCTGGGAAGAGTACCAACAACTCTATAACTCAGCAAGTCCAATTAGAGTGTGAATTGTAATTGTAATGTAATTTTCTTTTTCAGATTTTATTATCCCATTTTTATCCCCCATTAGTGCTAGTTTAATTTATTTATCCTGGTTGCTACTCCACCCTCTGCCGATCTGGGGAGCCGAAACTGGCTCCATGCTTCCTCCGAGACATGGGCAATTAGCCAGCCGCTTCTTTTCACCTGACAGAGGAAGCTTCACCGGTAGGACATAGCACGTGGGAGGTTCACGCTATTCCAACCAGTTCCCCTCGCTCTGAACAGGCGCCCTTAATGACCAGTATTGTAATGTAATGTAATTTTCAACTAATATTCCCTCATTTATGTCATCTCATTTTGAGACAGAAATTATTTGCATCTTATAATTTATTTAGAACAAAATTGTTATTAACATCACCCAAACAATGGTCTGACAATATGTTTCCATTGATAGACAATTACCGTATTGAATTATTGTCCAGCCCAATATTAAGTGACCTCTGCTGTGTGGTGGAGTATCATGTGTTTCTTCAGGTTTGGCTTATGACCAAAACATTTCCCACAGACTGAGCATTTAAATGGTTTCTCTCCTGTGTGGCTTATCATGTGTACTTTCAAGTGTACTTTCAGACCAAAACATTTACCACAGACTGAGCATTTAAATTGTTTATCTCCTGTGTGGACTATCATGTGTTTTGTCAAGTTTCCTTTATCAGCAAAACAGTGACCACATACAGAGCATTTAAATGGTTTCTCTCCTGTGTGGACGAACATGTGCGTTTTCAAGGTTTTTCTACAAGCAAAACTGTTACCACAGACTGAGCATTGAAATGGTTTATCTCCTGTGTGGACTCTCATGTGGTCGTTCAAGGCACCTTTATGACCAAAACAGTTACCACAGACCGAGCATTGGAATGGTTTATCTCCTGTGTGGACTCGCATGTGGTTGTTCAAGGTACATTTCTGACGAAAACTGTTACCACAGACTGAGCATTGAAATGGTTTATCTCCTGTGTGCACTATCATATGTTTGATCAAGTATGATTTCTGACCAAAACTGTTACCACAGACTGAGCATTGAAATGGTTTATCTACTGTGTGCACTCTCATATGTATGATCAATTGTGGTTTCTGACCAAAACTTTTACCACAGACTGAGCATTTAAATGGTTTATCTCCTGTGTGGACTCTCATGTGTGCTTTTAAGTTTACTTTCAGACCAAAACATTTACCACAGACTGAGCATTTAATATCTCCTGTGTGGATTCTCATGTGCGTTGTCAAGTGTCCTTTACAACTGAAATTGTTACCACAGACTGAGCATTGAAATGGTTTATCTCCTGTGTGCACTCTCATATGTATGATCAAGTGTTGTTTCTGACCAAAACTTTTACCACAGACTGAGCATTTAAATTGTTTATCTCCTGTGTGGTTTCTCATGTGTTCTTTCAAGTTTGCTTTCAGACCAAAACATTTACCACAGACTGAGCATTGAAATGGTTTATCTCCTGTGTGCACTCTCATATGTATGATCATGTGTTGTTTCTGACCAAAACTTTTACCACAGACTGAGCATTTAAATGGTTTATCTCCTGTGTGGATTCTCATGTGTTTTGTCAAGTCTCCTTTACAACCAAAACATTTACCACAGACTGAGCATTGAAATGGTTTATCTCCTGTGTGGATTCTCGTGTGTCTTGTAAAGTGTCCCTTATGACCAAATCTTTTACCACAAACTGAACAACTAAAGTGTTTGTTCCCAAGAACTTCACTGTTTTTCTGTGAATCCATGTGAGTTTCTGTCCAATCATCACTGTCTTCAGTCTCAGAAGAGTCTGAAGTCTTGCCAGCACTGTCTGGTTCTGATGCTCCACAGTTCTCACCATCAGCTTCTGTTTTCATCTGTTCAGTTGAGCTGCTGGCTAGAGGCTCTGCCTCTCTCTTCTCCTCAGTTTGGCTTTGATGAAGCTGTGAGGACTGAGGTTTCTCTTCCTCATCTTCACTCTTCACAGGAACAGGAGTGAATTGGAACTTGGTGATATCAGCCTTCTCCAGCCCTTGAAGCTGCTCTCCCTCCTGACTGATCCAGAGTTCCTCCTGTTCCTCTTTAATGTGTGGGGGCTCTGTGCTCTCCTGGTCCAGACTGGGGCTCCACTCCCGCAGCTTAGGGAGAGCTTCTTCTTTAATGACCAACAGCTGCTGGAAGTCTGGAGGTATGGCTACTCTGTGTAACCGCACTACAGGATTTAAACCAATGTCCAGCAGTGTCCAACAGTGTTGCTTGTTCTTTTTAGAATGAGAAGATTCTAGCCTGAGATCAGACTGAATGGTTAACTTGTTACACTCCATTTCCTTCTTCAGAAGCAGTCAACTCAGTGGAGTGGGAAGATCTGAAGGTCTGGACTCAGACAAAGAAGCTTCCTCCTCTGACTCTGCTATCTTCTTCAAACAGGCTAAATATCTCTTCAACAGCAGCAGTTAGTTGCTAGTTCACCAACGCTGTCATGTTTTGGACATTAGACATTTCCATACAGTGACACAGCAACTTTCCCTCCTGGACGATTTACTGACAAACGTTGTTCTTCAAAGCTCCAACACGTTAGCTCCATTAGCTTCACAGCTAACTAAACCATTCATCTCTAAGTCCATAAGAGAGAGGAGCTTCTTCTTCCTCTCTCAGTGCTAAACGGAGCCTCGTCTCCACTTATATATTCGTGATCATATCATCCATACTTACAGCGTCTTCTGTTGGTCAATTACAGCTGTAAACTAATGAAATGGGCCTCCGCTCAAATTATTTACGGGAGCTCCAACTCCACTTCTCCTGTGCCTTGCCTTGCGGCACAGGAGAAAAACCGAGCGTGTCCTGAACCGAGCTTTCACGTCTAACCTCGCGTCACCAGGCTCTTCTCGGCGAGAAGTAGAAACATTGCGGATTCACAATCTCACATCTTTTAAGCCAATACAGAAGCTTTGCGTCAGACAATTAATCGAGGAAAGAGACGTCAAGCTAACGGCAACAAAGACGTTCTTTGGTGCACTTCCTTCCGGTGTTCATTCTGGTTCCGTGGTTTACGCCCCCATGACAAAAAGCGGGGTGCCCAGACCATAGATATATATAAAGGCCTTTATATATATATCTAGGGCCCAGACTACTCACGTCGGTCTCGCAGTGTCAGCCGTAGATGATATATATATTATATATTTTAATTAATTCCAAAGCAAACAAGTCAACAAGCATACATTTAACATCAATACAGAAAGTATGCCACTTCGACGATGGGGACTACACGTTACTTGTAAAGGCGTGAGATAGCGTGCAGAGCTTCTCCGCTGGTCATAACATCCAGACTGCAAGGAATACTGTTCACGGCCCTTGACCAGGGCCGATTTTACACTTCATGGGCCCCTGGGCCCCTTTTTTTTAACCTTTTTTAGCCGTATTTAAAGGAATATCTCATTTTAAATCAACATTAGGATTATACTGTTGTGATGTCATTATTCAGTATCTTCTCCTTTTCTCACTAACTTTCATGTCACCACCTGCTCTCCTGTCAGCATTCTAACTTACAAACACAAACTGTAGGTTTAGCCATCATGTTCTTTCATAAACAGCCTGATTGGAAAGAAAACATTGCCACTGAGATGTCACAACAAGCACTTTTATTATTATTATTTAGTATTTATTATTGCTGTTATTATTACAGTGCACACACACATTCTCACAATTATTGCACAAATCAATCAAGCAGTATTCAAGTCTGTTCGTACCTGAAATGTCTTCTTCCTGACTTTTGCCGTGGCAAAGCGTTTGACTAGAGTGGTGAAGTCCAATGTTCTAACAATGTCACTTTCCAATGACATCAATGTCAAGTGGGTGAGCCTTTCTTGTCCCATTGTAGACCGTATCCTGTTCTTGACAAGCCCAAGTTTTGAAAAGGAGCGCTCTCCAGAGGCATTTGTTACAGGGAGAGTTAAGTAAATCCACATTTGGAAAAACTGATGACAGGTTCCTCTTCCTTATTATTTGAAGCAAGTGCCGCACACTTTTATTGTCTTTGTTTTTGATGAATTCTTTGAATTGCACTATTTCATCTACAAATTCGGGAGCCCTCTCACAGGGTTCCATGTCGTTGTTCCGACCTCTCGCTGTTCCGACCTCCCCTCTCCCAGCCCCCATGCCTAAACCTAACCTCCCCCAGACCCTAACCCAAAACCTAACCTCTCCCACCCCCACGCCTAAACCTAACCTCCCCCAGACCCTAACCCAAAACCTAACCTCTCCCACCCCCCACGCCTAAACCTAAGGTCGGCATTGCGAGTGGTCGGCATAGCGGGTGGACACTCTCTCACAGTGGATGTTATTACTCTGCAAAAAAAATTGAATGGCGTCAGTAAAAAAAACATTTTTTGCGAAGACCCTGGACAGGGGGCCCAAAAAAAAACATCAAGGGTCCCCCCCCCCCCAATTTTTTTTTTTTTTTTTTTTTGGGCCCCTTGATGTCCCGGGCCCCGGGCTTCAGCCCGGGTAAGCCCGTTGGTAAAATCGGCCCTGCCCTTGACTGTTGCGTAGGCGGGGCACAGGGCATGGTTTTAGCGTAACCTATGTGGGATTCGAAATAACGCCTCTGTGAGCCTCTCTCCATCACTCCTCTATCTGTTCCCCTGAGATCAAACCATGACCGCCAGCAATAAGAGCATCCCTGGCTTATTGTCTTACCAAGCTCTCTGATTGGCTGAGACTGTGAGAAAGTCCAACCAGACCCAGACTCATATGAAGGTCAGTCTCACCACTTTATGATTAGCAATGCCTGATGCTTTAAGATCATTTTCTCCATTCTTGTTATCAAGTCAAATATATTATGTTCATTTTGAACAATGGATTATGGCACTGGGAGCAATGTTTATTCCTAATATTCACGTATTTTACGAAGACACCTGTTCAATATCCTCTGCTCTCTTTTTTAGGAGTGCCCTGTTCACATTCAAACACACACACACACATTCATACCTGGAAGCTGACCAGTACAACCACAGTCTGATCTGCTGGCCACTGAGCAGCTCCACTGGAGCAGTTGGGGTTAAGGGCCTTGCTCAAGGGCACCTCAGTGGTGGTAATAATGAGGGAGGTTCAAGCGCTGCCTTTTCACTTTACCCACCCAGAGTTATCTTGCCGGTCCCGGGGATTGAACCGACGACCTTGATAGACTTGAGGCCCTTATGTTATGGCTGCTGTTTTCCTCTTGCGTGAGGTCACACTCTAGTCTGATGATGTATAATAGGAAACACTTCTATCGTTTCTTCTTGAATCCTGTGAATGGACAGCACGTGGGGAACCAGGGAAGAGAGACCCCATGGGACAATGGATCCCGACAGTGACCCTGAAGAGGCCGACGTCAACATGTGAGTCTTTGAATGTAAACCTGCTGATCCCCACACACACAACACACATTTAAATGATTTATTTATGTCCACATAGATACAGAGTACAAAGGACATAAACACTAGTAATGCAATCAGATGTTGGGAGTTGGTCAGATACAAGAGTGCCTAATTGGCAACCACAATAATGCATACAAAGAAGATATATATAATACCACACAGGGTGATGACAAAGGCAGATTGACATACAGTTATACTGTAATACAAGATAAGGGACAGTATCCAATTTCATGGGTACAAAAAGCAGCGCCTCCTCCATATTGAGCGACTGCCAATAATAGCAGATACTGAACAATACCTTGCTAACTGTTTGGCCCTTCTCTTAGGTAGACCAGCCATCTGGAGGCCACTCACAACCAGCTTATGGACATGACCCAGGCTACCAAATATGAAAACTATAAGTTTACACCTGTAGCCCAGCTGTGAAATGGTCTGCTCCAGCTGTTGATATTTTAGCATCTTGGTTATAAAGGCCTCCTCTAGGCTGTGGTCAAAGGTACAGCCAACCTCAAGAACAAACACCTCTCTGAGATTTTCATTCATGACAACATCATCAGGAGTGTTAGCTGGAATATTAGAGAACACATCAGAGTCATCACTACACAGACTGAACATGCTCGGCTTCACGGTGGAATGCTTATAGATATAGAGTGAAATAGAAGATCTGAAAATAGAGTTGATATCTTTTGATATCAAATCCACTATTCTATCGTGCCTACATATGTAAAGCCCGTTGTATGCATGGCAACCATTTAAGATGTGAGACATGGTTTCAGTGATCTGTTCATGACCATGATGTATACAGTGAGGAGCATGACTGTTCGGAAGCCAGATGGAAAGATTGAGCTTGGTTGGTAAGGCCTGTAGTCTTGCTTTTATAGTGAAGATAACAATGCTCTCATCTATAGCTAGGTTTTTAAATACTGCATGAGACACAGAGTGATCTGCTACAGGAAGACATGCAAGCTTTCCTTGGAGTTTCAACTCAGTCCAGTGTTGTCGCTCTCTGCTGTTGCGCCCTCAAGAGGTGACCTCGGGCATTTGTTAGTGGAAGCTGGTGTTCTGTTCCACAGATGTTTACGGTCGCTCTCACAGTGATGCTGGGATCAGATATAATCTCCTCCGAGACACTCATTACCTTTGAGTTGGATCCCACCCACTCCAGTGTGACTTTGGCCCAGCCACATAGATCGTTCAAGTCAGGCCAATCGGACCACACACCAAAGCCAGGGGAGCCACTGTCCAGCTTTCCGCTGGGTTTTCTCCTGAAACCCAGAAAACTAGGATCCGACCCACGTGCCAGGGGGTCCTTGCGTCTTTTTAGGTCCAGGAACAGAGAACCTCTTGCGAGCTCCCCGACATATTGGTCGTCACTGTTGAGCATATTCAACACACACACACACACACACACTACCAGCCGCGTAAAGTGCTTATGCGCTTGTAAGAGATGTGCGTGGGATCCCACGCGAAGTCCATGAGAAGTCAGTTGGGTGAGTTACATGTCGCTTTTAACCTCGTCCAAGTAGGCCAGAAACGGGTCCCAGATAATTCGGAATTTCCTTAAGTGAATTGGTCCTAAAGAACCAAAGTCTCTCCATACGTATAACCGAGACCATGTTCGTCAGCCACAGCTGAAAAGAGGGTGGGGAGGGGGACTTTCACTCCTTCAGAATGAGTTTCTTGGCGACAGTCGTCCCCTGCATCAGAGACTGTTGCACAGCCGTAGGAAGGAGCAGATAGGATTCCGAGCAGCTGAAGATGGTGAGTTCTGCCTCTGGCTGAAGGGTTATTTTATAGGCCTTAGAGTACCAATCAAATAGTTTGGCTGAGACTAGAATGTTTTAAGCTGAGACTCCTGTGGATCCAATGAGCCAAATTGTCTTCATGTCAGGCCAAAAGTGATGGTAGTAGAACCTTTGTGTTGATACAAGGATTAGCAGAAAGATGGTTGAGCACTGAGTGTTTCCCAAGGATCCAGGGAAAATACTGTGGATTAATAAAATGTTGTATCTGGTTACACAAGTACGGTAGTTTTATAAATCATGTGTAGACTTTTCCAGCCCAAGTGTTCAAAATGGCTGGGTGGGATTAAGTTAATCTTTCCTTTGCTCAATCAACCCACCACCATCCAACACCGATCGGACAGGAACCTTAAAAATCACCAGATTTTTTTATTAATCATCCATCCATCCATCCATCTCCAAAGATGCCAACACAACGTTTATAAATCAAATTTTAATTTATTAATCTTAAATTTAATTACAGATCAGGTCATAGATAAAAATTTTAAGTAATATTGTCTTTTCAAAAACAGAACTGAGCAAACTGTACAACAGAAACAAGTCATCACACTGGATCCTCGGCAGCCTAAGAGAACATGTGACAGCTGAATGAATACTAAATAAGGATTAGGTCAAGTCCATCAGGACAGTGACACATAGGCACACACGGTGTTTGATGGGTTTAGTACAGGGAACTGTGAGGTCGGGTGAATCCCAAAATTCAACAGTTATCACTAGCCAGCCATCATCAGCCAGCTAGATTTTCAAAGTGGTTGAATTCCCCCCTCTAGATGTTAGTAACTGAAATAACTTACAAACAGTTCTCAAATGTGCAAAATATAGACGAAAATCTCACAAACAACTCAAAGATGTCAAATCTTTCCAATAAGGGCATATAAGCCTTTAGTGGACTTTGATGGTGCCATTTTGGATTCATTTAAATGGAAAGAAAAAAGAACCACCACAAAACATACAAAGAAAATATCCCTCCTGGAGGTCAAAACATGAAAGCATGGACTCCCTTTCTATCTTTCCTTGCTAATATTTGTCTAATACATTAGCTTGTTTATGAAGGAGACCATGTGTTTGATATAGATTTGATAATAGATTATAATATAGATCGTGTTTACATTCATACCAAGCCCTTGGATCCAACAATGGGAAATTGCGCTAGCATGGCTGACGCTAATACTGCAGAGGAGGCTAACAAGCTGCACTTTTTTGATAGAACTTGTCAAGGTACACTTGCAGCATCATAAAACAGAAGTGGTTTGTGGTGTAAAAAAAAAAAAAAAAAAAAAAGCACACAGTGTGTTGACTTAATACTTATTAAATTAGCAGACTTTCTATCACAGAAAATAGAAAATCTGCCTAATACTGTAGGTTGCACATCTACACTGGTTCAAGACAGTTGCTGATGTGTCATGATTGTCATGATGCTTTGTGCGTTTTCCAAAGTCAAGTTTCAGTTTTTCTTCACAGCATAAAAAATAATAAAAAACAATAATGATAATAAAATACAAAACTTAGTGGGCGGAGTCAGGATCAATCAGAGGCGGGGCCTTGAGCATAACCTCTTGTTGAACTTTTTGACCGGACCCTCTGAAGCTTCTGGAGATGTTTCTGGAAGGAGGGGAGAAGAGTCATATAAGGGATAGGGATGTGCATGTGTGTGTGTGTGTGTGTGTGTGCGCGCGTGTGTGTCTCACTCACCATTTGGGGAAGACTGGGAACGAGGTCGCTTCGCTTCTGATGGGACAACCTCCCTCCGCCGTTTACTGGCAACTACAGAGAGGAAGTAGAGATGGAGGGAGCAAGGAGGAGAGAGGAGGAGAGTGCGGCAGAAGAGAGAAACAAGCGAGGAGAGGGAGAAGAGGAAGATGCATGGACGAGAGGAGGGGGGAGGTGAGGGAAGGAAAGGGGGAAAGGGAGAGCGAGAGAGAAGGAAGGATGAAAGGAAGAGGTGAGGGAGGAGATGAAGGGGAGAGAGGAGGAGAGAGGGGGAGTCCCAATACCTTGTTAGATTGATGCAGTATGATTGATTGAAAGGCCACCCTTTTGAACCATTGCAGCAGGGGAGCCGCTATCAACACAGCGCCATCTACATGCTCTCTGTCCAGCCCTCGTGCACTCCGTTTGCTCCAGGGGATGGGAGGGTGACTATGATTCCTAAGCCAGCCTTTCATGCCTAAGGTTATGGAGGCTTGGAATCACTCTAGGAATGAAGCCTTGGGTGCTCCTCCTGGGGAACAGCAGGCTCAGAGTTGATGCCCTGTCCGTGCACTTATATGGACAAAACTGTTTGAACAGCTGTTTGTCTCCTGGGCCATTCCTTGTTTTGAGTAAGCCCATTTCCAAGCAACAGTCTCACATTAGGTTGTGGAGGCTATCATCTTGGGATATACGAGTCAGGGCACACAGCCTCCCCAGGGGCTCCGTGCGCACTCTACTCGTGGGAAGTCTCGCCAGGACATCTGCAGGGCGGCGAGTTGGCTCTGCCCCTATACCCAAGGCAGAGTGATTTGCCTTTTCTACCAACACCAGCATACGGTACTGGCGTAGAGATAAAGTAGTACTTCTGAGGTGAGGTATCCCATCACCTTGTACATAAAACCGGGGTTATATTCATAACCTTGAAAAAGAGTAATAATCCAGGGAGAAAACTCAATTGTAATTTAAATTGTGTCAAAAATCCTAATAAAAGGTCAAACCCTACAGTGTATATTAAAACAAAACCCAGACATCCATAAACCAACAAACACATTTTTTTTTTAACAAAAAAAGTATGTTTGTCTCCATCTTCTCAGGCCTCTCTACCTTTTCTCTGTACTTCCTCTCCCGTCTCCACACCTCCCGCCTCTCCCTGCTGGTTCTCCGGGGGGCAAGACTGCGGCTCAAGCCCGGCAGAGGAGCCACCAAGGCTGGGCTGGCTCGCTCCCGCCTCAGCCCCTCTCTCCTGGAGCTCCGGCTGGCTGTCGCTCAACGACACCGGCGGGTCCGTGACCAACGAGGAGGCGTCGTCGCGCGGAGTGGGAGGGGCTACGTTAGCAGCGGGCAGCTCCTTCTCTTCCTCGACTTTGGCGCTCCCTTGTTTTCCTCTGGGAGATTTTCTCACTGCGGAAAGACCGAGAGGCTCCTCCTCTTCCTCGACTTTGGCGCCCCCTTGTTTCCCTCTGGGAGATTTTCTCACTGCGGAAAGATGGAGAGGAGCGGTTGAGTGGACATGCAACACGTAAATAACAAATTGAATCTGTAAAATAATACTGCAAGTGATGATGAGTCTGGAAAAAGTTAAACCAATTC
>NC_139628.1:32229647-32259647 GCF_964638095.1 Poromitra crassiceps
TAAGGTTATGGAGGCTTGGAATCACTCTAGGAATTAAGCCTTGGGTGCTCCTCCTGGGGAACAGCAGGCTCAGAGTTGATGCCCTGTCCGTGCACTTATATGGACAAAACTGTTTGAACAGCTGTTTGTCTCCTGGGCCATTCCTTGTTTTGAGTAAGCCCATTTCCAAGCAACAGTCTCACATTAGGTTGTGGAGGCTATCATCTTGGGATATACGAGTCAGGGCACACAGCCTCCCCAGGGGCTCCGTGCGCAATCTACTCGTGGGATGTCTCCCCAGGACATCTGCAGGGCGGCTCTCGGGTTGGCTCTCGCCCCTCTCTTTTGTCTGGTTCTATTCACCTTATTCTTTGCCCATACAAGGACGCTTCTGCATAACGTCATTTCATAATCGTCTTTCCGGTTTTAAACACAGAAGTAGAGTACGCCTACCGCAGTCATTTAGACTTGCCAAAAAGCTGTTTTCAAGCTAAAAAACCCCCAAACTGTTTTAAAGTTTTAATATTTGTCGGGTGAGAACGTATCATATATGTGACCAGTTTATCAGAATAACGCCTATTGGAAATCTTTAACGAGCAGCGATGACCGGGAGCGCTGAGTGTGCTATCTGTCAAACCCTACTGTAGTTAGGCTACTGGCAGTGAGAAAACACTGTCGACGTGCTTTTGTAACCAATGTTAAATGCCGACCGGGTACAGCCATCGGCTCCTCGCAGCAGTAACGTTACGAACATGTAACTGAAGTTGGCCGCAGTGTAGCTTAATTCTGAATGTTGCCAAACTTCATTCATACCGACGTTTTATTTAGAAAATTCTAGCGCTGAACCGGAAGAACAAATACGTTGCGTCGAACGCGGAAGAGAGAAAAAGTGGGCGTGGTGAATAAGGTGAATATAGACTTTGACGTCTCAGCCCCGTGCCTAGCACGAGTGGTTTTGGGGCCCCAGTGAGGAACCTGTGACCTCCTCTCGAGGTTGACGTCGATAAGCTTGTCTGGACACTACGGGAGAGATCATATCCCCATAGTGAGGCATCCCCAATCCTTGTGATATAAGCCATAAGGTTATGAATATAACCCCAGTTTTAAAGGTGAGGGGATACCTCACCAGACAACCCTTCTTGACTGGGCGATTTGAGGAGAGAGATGTCAAACTGAACAGGCGCCACCTCTGCCTGGGCTATATATACAGTAGGGGGCTCTGCCCCTATACCCAAGGCAGAGTGATTTGCCTTTTCCACCAACACCAGCATACGGTACTGGCGTAGAGATAAAGTAGTACTTCTGAGGTGAGGTATCCCATCACCTTGTACATAAAACCGGGGTTATATTCATAACCTTGAAAAAGAGTAAAAATCCAGGGAGAAAACTGAATTGTAATTTAAATTGTGTCAAAAATCCTAATAAAGGTCAAACCCTACACTGTATATTAAAACAAAACCCAGACATCCATAAACCAACAAACACATTTTTTTTAAACAAAAAAAGTATGTTTGTTTCCATCTTCTCAGGCCTCTCTACCTTTTCTCTGTACTTCCTCTCCCGTCTCCACACCTCCCGCTCTCCCTGCTGGTTCTCCGGGGGGCAAGACTGCGGCTCCTGCCCGGCAGAGGAGCCACCAAGGCTCGGCTGGCTCGCTCCCGCCTCAGCCCCTCTCTCCTGGAGCTCCGGCTGGCTGTCGCTCAACGACACCGGCGGGTCCGTGAGCAACGAGGAGGCGTCGTCGCGCGGAGTGGGAGGGGCACGTTAGCAGCGGGCAGCTCCTTCTCTTCCTCGACTTTGGCGCTCCCTTGTTTTCCTCTGGGAGATTTTCTCACTGCGGAAAGACTGAGAGGCTCCTCCTCTTCCTCGACTTTGGCGTCCCCTTGTTTCCCTCTGGGAGATTTTCTCACTGCGGAAAGATGGAGAGGAGCGGTTGAGTGGACATGCAACACGTAAATAACAAATTGAATCTGTAAAATAATACTGCAAGTGATGATGAGTCTGGAAAAAGTTAAACCAATTCTCACAAAATGATTACCAGCACAACATGAAATCAAATGATCATGCTTTTTATGGACAATTGCGTAAATGAAGTCCTTGGTTGAAAAAATTACAACACTTAATTTCAGGAGCCTCAAGATTTTAGAGATACTGAATGATGAATTTCAGGTGCTGAAATCACTGTACTTACAAGAAAATTAATTTTCATCGATTCTAAGCTTCCCTGTGTGTGTGTGTGTGTGTGTGTGTGTGTGTGTGTGTGTGTGTTACCGGGGGCCTGTATGCTTCTCTTCTTGGGTTGGCCTCTGGTCCCGGGTGTCACCACCTGCTTTCCTCCTCCTCCACGTTCTCAGAAGCTGCTACAGTGGTGTCGCTCTTCCTCAGTCGCGTGCTATATCTTTGAACTATTTCATCCTCTTTCTTTGGCGATTCTCTTCCTCCTCACTTTTGGACGATCTGGTGGTAGGGCTGCTCCTCGTTGTTGGTTTGTCCTCTTTTCTCGCGGTACTCCCCCCTTTCTTGGTTCTTTTTTCATTCTTCTCCGTCTCCGACTGATCTGCAGGATCCACAGAATCCACTCTCTGGCCACTGAGTGTTTCAAGCACTGGGCATCGTTTTTGGCTGCCATCCTCTGTAATGGTTTGATTGTCAAATGAATCCAAAATCTGGAACGTTTCTTGCTCAGGAACGGCAGCTTTGGCAGCTTCTTAGCATCTTGTACACACTCTGTTGAAGCAGTTTTGCTTTTGTCCTCTTCTGTTTTTCGCTTTCTGGTCTTTCCGTCTTCCCTGCCCGTGGAGTTTGTTCACCAACTGACTCCAACACTTGGAAATGATCTTTAGATGTCTCCTCATCTTTACTTAAAGTGTCTTCAACTGTAGGTTTACCACCAGATCTCTCTATTGGTTGAAACTGATCTTGCTCACTGATTTTGAAAATCGACTGATTTTCAGAAAGTTGCTTTACTGCTCTTTCGTCATCTTTCACTAGCTGATTTTCTATTTGAGATGTATCATCTGTGATTAAAATGTCACTTCGCCAAGTGGCTCAGAAACCGCCTTCGCCATTGTTTGCAAGGCAGGCTGGGATCCCTCCCTTGCAGCGACAGCGCCGTCCACAGAGATCTCACTTCCCGGTTGCTTCACCTCCTCCTCTGCTGCGCCATCGCTTCCCGTCTTGCCGTCGGCTGTGGCGGTCGGCGCTGTGGCGTCGGGTCCGGACAGGGCGGATCCAGCCTCTGCCATTGTTTGCAAGGCAGGCTGGGATCCCTCCTTCGTTGCAGCGGCGCCGTCTATCAACGCATGGACAGTTGCTGTTGTTGTTTTTGCCATTTCAGTAGCAGCAGAGGACGCCCGGGTCCTACAACCTCGGGCTGTAGATGTTTTGACAGGAGATTTTCAGTGGTCTTCTTCTGTTGTGTTTTCTGAGTAGGGGAGGAAGGGTTTCGGCAGACAGAGAAGAAGAAGTGGAGGCCTTACTGAGATTGGTGGACGATGGGGGAGTGGTAGTGGATGTGGTGGTTTCAGACGAGTCCTTGGACTTTCCTGAGTTACTAGACGATGATGCAGAGGACAAGTTAGCGGATGGGATGTCTTTCAATGAGGTTGAGTTTGATTTGACTTTATTCGAGGATGAGGAAGGTGTTGACTTCTTAGTGGGTTCTTTCGAGGATTCCTTTGAGCTCTGTTTGGCAGCCAATGAAGGACTGCAGCTTCCCACTGGCATTTTTGACTTGGATGATTGTTTCGATGAGGAGGTGATCTCGGCAGAGTCAGGGTGGCTGGAGGGGGGCGGTGACAGTGGAAGGCAGGAGGAACTTGTGTCTGTTGGGTCATCATCATCAACTTCGTCCACAGTGACAAAGTCGCTGCTGTCAAAATCCTCCCCGTCGAAACAGTCGGTATCTGACGAGGGGGCGTCCACAGTGGCAGAGTCGTTGAAGTTGACATCTTCCCCATCGCAACTGTCGGCGTCTGAAGAGGGGATGTCATCTGTAAAGCCGTCTCTCACAAAACTCTGTCCCTGGATGATGATGAGAGAAGATATTCGAATCTGCATCAATTATGAGTTCAGTGTCTTGCTATGGGAAACCTTCACACTTTTGGTTCAAAGAGACAGAGAGAGACAGACAGAGAAAAAAAGCAGATGCTCACCGCTAGACACACCACAAAGAGGGTGCTCTTTGTGGTTCATCTTGAGACGTTTGGGTCCAGAACTCCTGAGAAAACAGAATAGAAGGCAAATCATTACTGTGTTGTTCTAAATTAGCGACACTGGACAATTAACATATGCAGAGTTGTTTAATTGAAAATGACATCTCCAACATTTGGAAAATCTGTATTCCAATGGTCTGTACTGAAAATATATGGACTCATGGTACTGTATGACTGACGTGAAATGGAGTGAGTGAGTGGTGAGAGAGTCCTTAAACCTCACACTAGCCAAAATAGTGTCGCAGAAAATGATGTGTACACAGTATCTGTGATCAATCAGTGAAAACGGTATTTATTCACCGTTGTTTAATTAAGTGGAATGAAAACAGTCGGGACATATGTTGCCGACAGCAAATTAGTGTTCATATTTCATCAAAACTAACCAGAACGCTATTGAGTGACGTTAGTTTACATTACATTAAATTACTCATTTGGCAGATGCTTTTATCCAAAGCGACTTACGTTTAGGTTCATAATAGGCTATTGTTAATGTTTATCTGTGAGCTCGTTAGCTGTTGAATATCGCATTGTAAAGAGTGTCCTGAATCGATGACTGTGTTGCGGTGGCAGGAGTAACTAGATGGGGCTTTGTCTTTTTGTTCTTTTAGCGTTATTGCTTGGTCATAGATGTAATGTAATGTAATGTAATGTAATGTAATGTAATTTTATTCAGTCATCATAAATAACAAAATCACAGTATAAACAAAATCAAATCAACCAGAGACTGAACAGGCTCAGGCAGAAGCAAAATGCTTATATTAAGCCTGACCTAATTTCTACTCAATTAAGCTTTCCTCCAACATAAAATAAAAAACAGAAAAGTAAATTTGCAACAGTCAATGTTTACAACACAGAAAATATATATATATATATAGATCACTTTGTGAGTGGATTTCAAGTGATTAAACAAAGAGGGAGAGAGGTCGTGTTGCGGGGTGCAGCCGCGCCCGCGCATATCTTGCACACTGTGAGTTTGTTCCAACTCTGACTCGCGAAACCGGTCCATAGTGTTTCCACACCACAGATCTCTTCTCGACCAGCGGCTCTCTTTCTGTGACTTCTGTCATCTTATTCTTGTGCTACCAAGGAAATAAGCGCGGAGGAGAAGTGTGCCGTGGCTCTTCACAGTCATTCACAACTCGAGCTGAAACGAAACGGTGTGCTTTGGGCTTTGGGGGAGGGGCCGAGCAAAGGAAGGGGTGCGGTTGATTTACAACACAATACAGAACGAGAGTGACAAGAGCCACAAAATCGTTTTATGTCGATTATCTTGTTTTCATAATCGTGGAGAGCCCAAATCGTAATCATGATTAAAAGTTGATTAATCGCCCAGCCCTAAGATGAAGTGACATTTACGGATCAGAAGGTCACACACCTTGTGTTCTTGAACATCAGACACCTCGTTCAGTGGCAACTCTTTTGGGTTTTCGGGTCTGGGGCTGCTACTGCTTCCACTGTGAGTCTGAAGGAAACAGAAAGAAGGTAAAAGCCGTTCTTACTCCTTGATCCTTGATTAGTGAAAGAAATATGAACAGAATGAAAAAGGCAGGTGTAAATGTTGAGCGAGCAGGACAGTTGAGCCTCACCTCCGTCTCTTGGCTGACCTGCTGGCTTTCTCGTTCAAACCTGACCTGGTGAACCATGCCCATCAAGGCATTGAACATGTTAAGGTTCACCTGGGGAAGCTCATCCAGCGTCATGCCAGGCTGCACCAGTTCTGGGTTGGAAGTGGCGGGGGCAGCGTTTCCGCTGTCGATCTCTGCAGAAGAGGAGGTCAAACCAACGGTAGAAACAGAAGTAGGAGATGAAACCTCTGGCTCCTTTTCTGCTTTCTCCGTGTCTTTATCTGCTGTGGGAGCGACAGCGGCGTCCATAGGCATCTCACTTCCTGGTTGTTCAGCCTCTGCCATTGCTGTTTGTAAAGCAGTCTGGGATTCCTCCTTCGCTGCAGCGCCGCTGTCTATCAACATATGGACAGTCGCTGTTGTTGTTTTTGCCATTTCAGTAGCAGCAGAGGACGCCTGGGTCCTACAACCTCGGGCTGTAGATGTTTTCATCTTCATCTTCATCTTCTTCTGTTGTGTTTTCTGAGCAGGGGAGGAAGGGGTTTCGGCAGACAGAGAAGAAGAAGTGGAGGCCTTACTGAGATCGGTGGACGATGGGGGAGTGGTAGTGGATGTGATGGTTTCAGACGAGTCCTTGGACTTTCCCTCCTTACTAGACGATGATGCGGAGGACAAGTTAGCGGATGGGATGTCTTTCAAGGAGGGTGAGTTTGATTTGACTTTATTCGAGGATGAGGAAGGTGTTGACTTCTTAGTGGGTTCTTTCGAGGATTCCTTTGAGCTCTGTTTGTCAGCCGATGAAGGACTTGCTTTGTTATCGTCCGTGATGGCGTTGAGGTCTACCCAAGGCTTCCACTTTTTGCCTTTGAGACGTTTTTCCACGTCCGTAAGCCTGAAATTATATGAGCACATGAATCACTAGTGGGCAAGGAGGCTGGACTCTAGCACATTACTGAGGTTTCATGAGGACCAAGGACTGTTGCTTACACAAGTAATAATAATAATTCATTAATTCTATATAGCGCTTTTCAATTACCAAAATACACCGACAATATGAGTCCACAAAAACAAAATAAAAATGAGCAACAAGCAACAGATACAAATCAACAGATACAAATAATTTACATCTAATCAGGGGTACATGGAGTAGTAAACTTTCAAATACTAAAAATACTGGTAAACATCAAGGGAACATCTTTCCCCAAAAGGTAGAGCTGCACAATTCTGGCTAAAAGGATAATCCAGTTTATTTTACGAGATACGGTTATCACAAGTATTAATCACAATTATTATTGTCATGATGTAAATCTTTTGTTTGGTTTATTTTCACTTTACAAGCTTCAACCACTGCTGGCATTCTACATCACGGGAAATTACATTTAAAAATGGTGCCACATTCTGCAGAAACTACTATTGTGATCTACAATTATGGACAAATATTGGTGTAGGCTAAATATATAGAACTATGAAGGCAGTTTGAATAGAACAAACTCACCCTTCAAACTTTCCAATCAAAGGCCTGAGGGGAAAGAGTTACACAGAGTTATTGAGCTGGTTGATATCCATGTGTTTAACCCCCACAAAACAGGAAGAACAATTTCAACAGCCATCCCTCCTGCCTTGCTATCTTCTCTTTCTCTCTCTCTCTCACACACACACACACACACACACGAGATGGGGACTTGGACTTGAGACTTGGATTCAAGTCACACTTACAGTAAGTCGCAAACAGAGTGACTTGAGACTCGTCCTTAAAGACTTCGGACTTGGACTTTTGGGACTTGTGAACAATGTTAGTTTTATTTCATTGTATGCATTAACATGAAGGAAATGTCTACTACTACTAGGGATGTTCATTTTGAACAATTTCCATAATCGAAAATCTGGAAAAATTAACGATCAATTATCGATTATCGATAGCGTAATAATAATATATATATATATATATATATATATATATATATATATATATATATATATATTTTTTTTACTCTGGTCTGGTAATAACGTTGCGCGTTCTCGGCCAGCTATAATGGCGATGCCGCTGTGTAGTAAGAATATCAGACATTAGCGATGTGGCCAGGTAAACAAACATGTTACATGTCAGGTTACATGATGTAAGGCAATTGGCATCGTCCAGCTTAGCTGACAGCACAAGAGTCAAATCAATAGGCCTGAGCCAGACCGCTGGGTGCGTTTGTTTGTGTCCCCGGCGCATGCCGGTGTGAATTCCCCATGTTTAAAACAGTTTTGTTGGCACAAAGGCCCGTGCCCAGCCAGAAAACTAGAGACTATATGAAGCTCCACCTCACGTTAGTCGGCTGTGCAATGGAGTGGGGCAAGGAGGAATGAATTCCACCCAAACCTAGTCCGCAATTTTTTTCTTTTTTCTTTTTTATAATAACAATAATCAATCCAAATTCCACATGATCGATTCAATTCCTTAACGATCAATTATCGATTTTCGATAATTGATGAACATCCCTAACTACTACTAATGTCAACTAATCAATGGTGATACTGCACACTAATAAACGAGTGAGGATAATACAGTACATGCTTTGAAGTCCTTAGTTTTATCTGTACAATGTTCTAATCTAAGCAGACTGGATGACATCCAGCAGATGGTAGAACGCTCATCCATAAGAGACTTGAGACTTGACTTGACTGTCTGGACCCCTTACAATATGCTTATAGGGAGGGGCGCAGCACAGAGGATGCTGTGGTCTGTGTGTCACACTTAATCAGCAAGCACTTAGAAGACCCTAAGGCTTATGTTCGTATTTTATTTGCCGATTTTAGTTTCCGCTTTTGACACACTGCAACCTCTCCTGCTCATCCAGAAACTTAATGAAATGAATGTAAACTCTTTTATTATAAACTGGTTTTATTCTCTCTTAACTCAAAGGTCTCAACAGGTTAAGGTTAACTCTGCTCTCTCCTGCCCCAAATCTTGCAGCACTGGTGTGCCGCAAGGCAGTGTGAGCTGTGAAATTGAGCAGGTCAGCTCATATAAGTATCTGGGGATCCAGATGGATAATATGCTCAAATGGAACGTGCATGTAGACTACTTGTGCGCGAAGCTGGCTCAACGTCTCCACTTTTTGCGCAGACTTAGACTGTTCGGCGTGAGCACCAGCATCATGTGTCCACTTTCTATAACGACGTACTAGAAAGCTTGATCAGATATGGCATGGCCGCATGGTTTGGGACTCTCACTGTACAGCTCAAATCGAAAATTATGAGGATGGTAAAAACTGCCATGAAGGCGATTGGCAGAAAGGATCACACGACACTTCAGTCCATCTTCGAAAACAAAGTAATAAACCTGGCAAATTAGAGTTCTGACTGATCCAAACCACATCCTCTACTCGGAGTACGAGATGCTACCCTCGGGCAGACGGTTCAGAGCCAGCCGCTGCAAAAGCAATAGATATAGTCTATCCTTCCTTCCAACTTCTATTGCACTGCTGAATAGACAGCGAGCCCCTTCCTCACGGGTGAAACTCCTGCACTGATGGGAGGTGGCAGTATGGAAGCGCACTTGTCCTTTTACTCCTTCTTGTGGTTTCTCCTTGCTTTTATTTCGCCATGGTTTTATGCTTCTATGTTTTTATAGTTATATGCTTTTATTTATCTTATTATTTTATTATTTACATGATAGTGCAATAAGGGTCAGTGTAATATGGGCGGGTGCAATTTTTCTTGCCAAAACAGGCACCGCCTGTTCCACCCGGGTTCTGTGCAATGTCTTTGTTTAAATGCTACTGTTGTCTTGCTGTCATGTTGTTGTTTTCTTTTGTTGGTATATGTTACTGCCGATATGCTGTAATGCACTTTGTTGCCCAAGACAAATTTCCCCTCGGGGACAATAAAGTTGATCTGATCTGATCTTTAGACTTGCAAAAAATGACTTATGAGCATCTCTACACACACACACACACACACACACACACAGACACACATACCGTCCGTCCTGAAGTTGGAGCCTTTTGCGCAGTCCCTTAGCGTAGGGTGTGGAAATTAAGTCGAAATTAAATCGCCGGTGTAGAGACCATAACACCGTCTCTACACCAGCTAAGTCAGCCATCTCGAAGACCACCTGGGTGAAGGGAGGGAGAGTGAGAGAGAGGCAGAAAGGGAGAGAGAGAGAGAGAGGCAGAGAGAGAGAGTGAGAGACAGAGTGAGAGAGAGAGAGAGAGACAGAGTGAGAGAGAGAGGGAGAGAGAGAGAGGATGTTTATTGTCAAGCCAGACTGTCTCTTCTACATTCTTCAAATGCACTATATTCAGTCTGTACTTCACGCCCACAGAACTTGGTCAAAGGAAGTTGGGAAAAAAATGCTTCAGACCGGAGGAAGTTTGATGGAATTCGACTAATCACAAACAGAGTAAACAAACCAATGCAGGTGATTGGAGAAATACATTCGGGACATCCCCCCCCTATCATCGCTCATTATTTTCCCTGAGTTTCTCTTTCCGTTTTGACCAACTTTCCGCTGCATGAAGGTTAAAGCGTGAAGATGCAGGCGTGTTTGTGCGTTTGTACCCGGTTGGCGAGCAGCAGGCAGTTTCGGACAGGAGCGCAGTCCGACACCACGCCCATCAGGTATTGGAAGAGTTCCAAGTCCGGCTGTGCGATCTCAACAATCAGCAGGTGTTTCAGCGAGTTCGGGTTTAGAGGCTGAAAGCAAACAACAAGAGAACCAAGAGGATTTGGTATTAAGGGCCGGGCATCCGGAGACAAGATCTTTCACTGACAGCTGACTTTTTCTTGTACAGAAAATACTTGAGTTCTTATTCTGCCTTCCAGACAACTCGGAGGTTCCCAGTTGAATTTCTTTTTATTTCTGACCTCCAAACGCTCCAGGTGGACAACACCTCTGGGTGTTGGTGATGTCAGACATCTGTGAAGTGGGTTATTCTGATATGGAGATGATGGGAGTCTATAGTCAATAGACCATGGCAGCACTCACAAGTAGATTCACACAAAGTTTATTCTGTACAGCAGCAACAAGACAGAGACAAAAGTTTCAGCCGTAGGCTATCCTCAGTGTCGACGCTGTTTACATTACACATAGATCTGAATGGAGCTTAACATGTATACAGTTTACATTACATGTAGCTCTGAATGGAGCTTAACATGTATACAGTTTACATTACATGTAGCTCTGAATGGAGCTTAACATGTATAGAGTTTACATTACATGTAGCTCTGAATGGAGCTTAACATGTATAGAGTTTACATTACATGTAGCTCTGAATGGAGCTTAACATGTATGGTATATAGTTTACATTACACATAGCTCTGAATGGAGCTTAACATGTATACAGTTTACATTACATGTAGGTCTGAATGGAGCTTAACATGTATAGAGTTTACATTACATGTAGCTCTGAATGGAGCTTAAAGCTCCAATCAGTAACTTTTTCACCTTAATATAACAGCTTTTTAGTCATTGAGGATGGTACAGTGACTTGTAACAGTGAGAATGTCACCTCTATTGGTCACACACCGCCCTCCAAAGGCCTCTCCTGGGACTAAGCAGTTTGGTGCCTGTGTCCCGGAGGCAAGATGCGTGCATGCGCTGAGCGGGAGCATTGTGTTCATGAAAACAAGGAAGTAACTCGGTGCGGATTTGCTACAAAAATGACGTAACTATGGATTATTATTTCATCACGTGGTGAGAGTACCCGATGTCACGACATGTACATAGAGTTTTCTGGCGCTGTGTTTTGTTGACTTTGAACGGCGATATCGATACCGATACTATTGCACCCAGAGGGCGCAGTTTCTCCAATAGCAAAACTTGGAAAAGTTGCTGAATGGGGCTTTAACATGTAGACAGTTTACATTACATGTTGCTCTGAATGGGCAGCAAATAAAGAGCGAAGAAGGGCTGCACCATTAAGAAGAAGAAGAAGTAAAAAGAAAGAATTTAAAGAAATGTCATTAGAAAGCCGGTTTTAATAAGAAACACAGACTTACAATGTTGCTCCATTTCATCATGTTTGTGTACATAATTTCCTGCGAAAAGATCACAAGTCACACAGATGATCATTGTCATTATTTTTGACTTCTTACAGACTAAACAAAGAACAAAAAGAAAAATACTAGTCCCTATTTAAAATACCTTGTGTGCTTTGTTACACTATGACACATGATAGAAAAATCACACCCAGTAGGCGATACCACAAATGTAGTATAAGCAGATCCAGGATCTGTCCCTTGATCTGGTTTGGCTTAACCAGATAATTGCCATTCTAGTTAAGTCATACCACGAATGTAGTTCTCAACTCGCTAAGTGGATCCAGGTTTTTCTAATCAAGTTGAGAGCGCGTGCACATGAAAATGCCCGTGCACAGGAGCTTGTGCCCGCAAAAGAGGCGTGGTTTTTAATAACTATCCAATCACAATGCAATATGGACTGCTCCAGCTTCTACAGCGCCAGACACGCCTATTTCCTCATTCATTCAAAGCGCAAATCGTGAAGCTTTACTATGCATGTCAGAATCAAAATCTGCGTTGGATATTATTAGTCTGTTCCCGAATGACTGTCTAAAGTTACCACTTTTATTCACATCAGTAATTTCTTTGAAGAGCGGTTTCTGCCTCCACGTATCTACAGCAGCTCAATTCACCCTCTCAATAAACTCAATAAAACCTGCATGTCTTTTTTGCGAGTGGAAGTAATGTGTAATCTATCTCAGTCTAAATTTCCAAAATCCGTAGGTGTTTTTAGACCATTTAGGCTCAGTGAATAATAATGATCTCATGATGTGTTTGGTCACACTGATGGAATAATTCCTATAGGCTATCAATAAAAAAATTATGATAATAAAATTAAAAAAGGCTGCTGAACTGAATCGACACGGTATGTGCGGGCATAGATTTAATTTCTAAAAAATATACTATTTTGTGGTCACGCTATTGGCAGCAGAGTTGCATATCTCCATATTTCATATAAGGATATATGCTGGAAATATGATGTTCAATCACATCATACAGGCCAAAAGCAACAGTTGCAGCTGCAAAATGCAGGAGTAGCCTAGATATGAATCATCTGTGTGCAGGCGATCCCATATTAAATTCTTTAGATGTAGTAGGCTATTCTAGCATGTATGACCATGTCCAACCCAACGTCAGCCTCATCTCCATTGTGCACACGGCACCATGCGCTTTGGAGACGGTTATGTAACCTTTTTACGCCGGTTTAGTGATATTTCTCCACTCACCGACCGTTCTGCTGCAATCGATCGGCGGGGTCAAACAACGTATCTAGGCTACTTGGGAGCACAAAAATGAATATATAAAAACATTCCAAAGTGGTAAGTAGGGCTTAATTTAAATGTAGCCTGCAACAAGTGCAAGGCTTCAGTCCTCGATTTGAATGCAATGTATTTTTCATATGGGGACCATATGAATGCCGACTCGCTGTTTCCAGAGAGCTGATTGGTAAGAAGGTGGGTCTTTCATGGCTTTTGATCTTATCCTCTGAACTTAACCTGCTACAAAGCAGGTTAGCCGTATGGCATAAGTTGCTATGGTGATCTATTTCGGTAAGAAGTTAACTAGCGTTGTGGTACGGCAAACCTAGGGTTAAACCTGAAGTTACCTCGCTAAGCCAGGCCGTGGTTGCGCAGGCCTGCCCCTATTTTCTCATGCTACAAACAGACATCATGCTACTAACGGACACCTTGTTTCCATAGCCCCGCCAACTTCATCCTCCGCACATCCCCCCTACCCACCCCTCACCCATGCTCCACATCAGCGATACAGTAACCGTTTATTGTCACATTCATTTTTCACTTGCCTTGGCATTCTACGTTCTATGAGCCCTCTCTCTCTCTCTCTCTCTCTCTCTCTCTCTCTCTAGCCCTGATATAGGCTATACATGGCAACCCACTCATCCAAACGTGTGTGTGTCTCCATACCTCCATGCATTGTAGTTGTATGGGCTGCAAGATGAAGTGGAGGGTGAGCTTAGAGCCTTTGACAGAAACCGGGTTTGCAATGTGGGAACAGACGAAATCACAGCACCTAGCAGCACCTTTGGTCGAATCACCAAAATAGACAAAGGCCTGGAGGAGAAGAGAGGAGGGTGTATGAATGTCAAATATCAACAAACAACAACATCGGTGGCGTTTGTTTGTTAGCAGGATTATGGAAAAACTACTGGGCTGATTTTCATGAAACTTGGTGCAAGGGTGTAGCATGGACAAAGGACAAACTCATTAAATTTGGGAGCGGATCCGATCCAGGTTGGGTCAAGGGAAGTGGCGGGGCTAGGGAAAAGAGGTCGTAAATAGGGATAGGAAGGTCATAGAGCGTCGGGTTCAAGGGGTGCGTGGAGAGAGTGGCTAGATGTTATCTGGGTGGTGGGAGGGGGCGTGGTCATGAAAGGGGCGGGGCTAGGCAAAAGAGGCAGTAGCTAGGGGTAGGAAGGTTAGAGAGTCGGGGTTAGAGGAGTGGGTAGTGGGTGTGGCTAGATGTATCAGGGTGGTGGGACGGGGCATGGTCAGGAAAGGGGCGGGGCTAGGGAGAAGGGTGCGTAGCTAGTGGTGGGAGGGGGCATGGTCAGGAAAGGGGGCGGGGCCATGGGTTGCATGTCATCATTATTATAATTTATTATCATATTGCATATTATCATTATTACTATTATTATTACCGTAAATTCCGGACTATAAGCCGCGGCTTTTTTCCCGTTTTTTGGCCCCTGCGGCTTATATAACGGTGCGGCTTATCTATGGATTTTTTCCAAAAAAAAAAAAAAAATCTCTCTTTTTTAGCACTCTTTCTAACTATAAATCCACTTCTGTTTTAATTTCCTCTCTTGCCCTCTTTTAACAACATAACATAACATAACATAACATAACACAACACAGGTAAGCAGAAAGAAAAAGACGAAGCAATCACGCCATGAATGAGGAAATGACTCACCTGCTGGAGGCTGGAGATACACGGCTTGGGCTAAACTTTTACTCCGTGAAACACTATCGATTAAGTCCGACATCGCTCAGAGGTTTTGAGCAGCTTGAAAACAAGTTTGAAAACGTGCAGAAGTCCATCCACTCACTCACTAAAGAAACTAAGGCAACCGTGAACAGAGTTTATAATGCGGAAAAGCGCATCCGCGCACTGGAGGACAAAAACAACACAGTGAGTCCGAAAATGGATAAAATGCAAAATCGAAACCCTGCACACGCAGGTTGATGACTTAATCAGCAGGAGTAAAAGAAATAACATTCGCCTGATCAATGTAAAAGAGGGAGCTGAGATGGGTGACATGGACGCTTTCGTGGCAAAATCCTGTGTTACATCCTGGACCTGAAGGAAGGCGAGAAACCACCAGAGGTGGACAGGGCACACCGGGCGCCTCGGCCACGTCCAGACCCCGGCCTGCCACCGAGGGCCATCTTCATCTGCCTACTCCGCTGGCCCGACCGTCAACTCATCCTCCAGGCTGCGGGGAAGAAGCCCCTCACCTGGGAGGGTACGCGCTTTTTCGTCCGGCAGGACCTCTCCGCGTTGGTGCAACAGAAACGCGCAACATACAACAGCATCATCGAGTCAATGGATATCGCTTTGGCGTACTGTACCCAGCGAGACTCGTCATAACCATTGATGGACAGCGGCGGAACAAGAGCTCAAAGTGAAACTGCCGAATATCTTTTGAGTTGGACTGGTCAATAGTACTGTGAGTAACTAAAATAAAAAAATAAAAAACGGAATTCTCTCTTCTTTAGCACTCTTTCTAACTATAAATCCACTTCTGTTTTAATTTCCTCTCTTGCCCTCTTTTCACCACACCGCGGACACTGTGTGCACTGTAAAAATAAACAACGGTGGTGTTGTGTTATGTTGTTTTGTTGAAATGTTACGGTAATACGGTAAATGGGAGCTTCCTCAAACAGCCATCTCTTTCCCGACAATCCCCTCTGTGCGTGACCACTTACATATGGTAATTACGGTAAGCAAACGGCCACTCGGCCAACTCCCTCCCCCGACTAGCAGGAGAAAATCACAAACTTCGGCGAATTCACACAAAGGAAGATCAAGGAATATTCACAACAAGACGAGCAGTAGAAGCGGAATATTATAGGAGTGTGAAAACATCCACAATCACCAACGGGTTCCAAAACGCTGGACTGCTGCGGGATGAAGAGGATGACGCCGCCACAGCTGGCGCTGAGGGCCGTCAGAGGCTTCAGAGGCTGTTCGATGCCGACAGTGACGAAGAGGAGTTCGTTGGTTTTGAGTGACAATGAAGGAGAGAGGAGAGTGGTTGACGAAGCCACCCTGAACCTGTTCGTTTCCGACACTGAAGATGAGGACTTTGGTGGTTTCAGTACGCAGGAAGAAGAGGATTAGTGACTTGACTTCTCTGGTTACAGGTTTGCTGCACATATAGCCTATTGTTGTGTGATTTTGTCTGGGGATTAGTGACCTGACTTTTGTTTTGTTTTGTTGAAATGTTAATAAATGGGAGCTTCCCCAAAGAGCCATCTCTTTCCCGACATTCCTCTCTGTGCACGAACCCTTTCATATGGTAATTAAACATCAAAACACCCGCGGCTTATAGACCGGTGCGGCTTATAGAAGAAAAAAATAGTCAATTTTGGTCCCGCGGCTTATAGACCGGTGCGTCTTATAGTCCGGAATTTACGGTACTAGTGCAGTGACTGTTCCCCTCCCTCCCCTTCCACCATTCACACATCATGCTCTCCCACTCTTCAGACCCCCTGATTGGTTGAATTGCACAACATTCCACCCTGTACTTTCTCAGGTCCCCAGCAGCACACCTGCCAAGTTCGAAGTCGATCGGACGAACAGTGATTTATGACCTCATTAGTGATGTCATAGCAGCATGAACCGTGATTAGTCTATGTAAGATGATGCCATAGCAGCGGGAGCTGTGATTGGTCTATATAAAATATAGCTGTAGCACCCACTTCTTTGCCTTAGCTACAGCCCCTCTTCCCTAGACCCACCCCACCACATCCCCCTACCGACCCCTCAAATCCCGACTGTCTCTGCCACATTCTTATCCCTAGGTACGGGCCCCTCTTCCATAATAATGCTAATAACAATAACAATTATCATAATAATAATAATAATAATAATAATAATAATAATAATAATAATAATAATAATAATAATAATGATTAACTCATTCAGGGCCAGTTTAGGACTGCCAATATTTAGCACAGGCCAAAGATTTTCATAATTGTTGATCATCTTTCAAGACCCACAGTAAATTATCTATTAGCACCAGAGTGATTTGCAATACCTCAAAATGAAGATGTACGTCTCTGGGTTCACCAGGAAAAAAAAAGTGAGCTTTTAGCATGTTCTGTACTCTACTTATAGCCATTTATATACACCCTGTTTTCCCCCAATAGGTCTCCCTGAGAAAATAAACAGGAGAAAAGGCAATTTTTGTAAAAGGGCACAATCTCAGGCAGAACTCACTCTCAATTCTTTTATTTTGAACTGTATTGACATCAGACATGTAAATATTATTCGTTAGGACACAAATGACAAAAAAATAAATATATATATATATATATACACATGAAGTGCTTTTTTTTTTACATTCAACAATACAGTTTACTCGGTGTGAGTGAGTGTGCAGACAGACAGACAGACAGACAGACAGACACACCGACAGACAGACAGACAGACAGACAGACACACACACACACACACACACACACACACACACACACACGATCCCCCTTTTAGATTTCTAACCCCACATAGGATAAGCAATAACCACGCCCTGTGGCGCTGGGATTGGCCAGGAGCAACACTGGAGGGCACGCAGCCCAGCGATTTCATGAACCAACTGCTCTTGAGAAAGGACAGCGGGCTGCTGTGACTGCCGCTTCTGCCTTGTGTGTTTATTTTGTTTTGTTCTGGTCCACCAGTCCTCGTCCATGTCTCCCTGTCATATCCTCCCTGCTATCTGATCGTTCCCGTTTTCCCCTCGGCTATTCAACACGTCCTCACCGCCCTCGCAAACTGATCGATCATTTCCTCATTCCTCCGATGATCAAACACATCTCTTGATTACTTTCTCCCGGCTGGCACAGAGGAAGGCGACTCCAGCTCGTGCAGCGCGCCGAGGCGCGTTTCAATGGCGTTTCTCCTGTCTGCACAAGGAAGCGTTACCCGTTTTCTGCTTTTCCTCTTGCTCAATTTCAAAACAACAGCTGCGGTATGTGTTTGTTCACGTGTTGTCTCAGATGCTAGGGACCTGATACCATGTGACAGGCTGGGGAAGTGTTTTAACTATGCGCTGCACGAATAAAAACAAAAACACGTCAAACACGTCATTGGCCCTCTGGGCTATTCCTGATAACACGTCAAAGACGTCATTGGCCCTGAATGAGTTAATCCCCTAGCCATTTGTTGTAATTTAGAGGAAGTAAAAACAAACAAACAAAAACTTAACCTGTTACTTTAGACTTGTTCAGATTCTCTAAATTCCCATGGTGCAGTTGCGCTAGCTGATTGCTCATGCAGGTTTCAATCTGTAGCTTTGGAGTAGCTGTAGCGGTAACGATGGTGACGTAGGTGTGTGTGTGTGTGTGTGTGTGTGTTACAGCTCTCTTACCCTCCTCTGCAGTGGCAGCACTGTCACATAGTAGTACATGGAGTAAATGTCCTGTCTGTCCAGGTAGGGCCACACCAGCCGGGCCACGTCCTCCTGCACGTAGCCTCCCTCCGGCAAACCCGTCATCATGATGCTGTTGGGCAGCGGAACACGGCTGCTCACCGTCTGCAGCAGACAACACAGTGGTTACCTTCACAGTGCAGGACTCAGTGGCCTGACACTTCCTTTGACTCATATCAAGTCATTTGACTCAAATTATATATATATACCTTTTAAGACCTTTGTCACATCAGCGATAGGAGTGTAAATCACACGATACAATGTTATATAGATTCTTTGGAAAATAATACGATATTTGCTGATATCACAAAGTCTGCCATGATACGATTTCGATTCAATTCAGAGGTCTGCGCCCGGACTGGGTGAAAATTTTGGCCCTGGCATTTGTGGTCTTCACCGGCCTAGTCTGACTGCCTGGAAGCAGGCTACGGGACTTTCCATTCCCTGCAAGCTCTGCCATTGGCTCCGACCGGCTATGACCGACCGGCTCCGATCATTTATGGATTTCCTTTCCCCTCCCTGCGTGTTGAATCGGTCTGTCGCTGTGAAACAACAACAACAACGCTAGCTCGTTTGCTACACGCTGAAAACGGCAAGTTTTGACGAAGATTTGGATTGTGCAATGAAGCAGGCGTGCTTGGTACTTTCCGCTGGATGGTTGTAAACAGAGCCTTTTTCCCCACTAGCCCAGAGTGAGACTAACACCAGTCAGACTCTCTCCTGAGAGTGGCTACAGCGTGAGACGGAGAGAGTCTGGCAAGCAAGACCATCACCGGCCCAACAAAGTTATGATGTCAGCCCCCCCTCCCCCACAAACATGTTCCCCCATTCCTTTTTGCCATAAGCTTATAATGGACATTGTGTAAATCACTTAAGTAAGAACTGTGTTCTAAATACTTTGTAAGTACTTACAAAGTACTGCATACTTTGTACTTTGGAATTTTGTTAGGTGTCTCTTGATCCTTGCTCGTCACAAAACTTTTTTCAGTAATAATAATACATTTATTTTATATAGTGCTTTTCAAATACTCAAAGTCGCTTTACAGAACACATGGGTATCACAGCAAACACTCAGATTAAGATTAGTAACATTATTACTAGTTTGAAAAGTAATAAAGGCACACTTCAATATTATACAATACATATACGGTACATTTGTTGTTATATGTACAGGAATTACCAGCAAGACAAACAACACAAAGGGTGCCATAGCAACCACTGTATTTAGGCTAGTCTGATCTGTAAATTTGCTCTTGCTCTGCTCTCTTGCTGCTCCTGCACCCAAATTAGTTCCGCTTCGATCTTTATGACACGCAGCGGTGGTGCTCATTGAAAATGCAGTCTTCATTCCCGGGAAAACACATCCACTTTTGTCCACAGGGCACGCTAAAATCAACACAAAATGAAAATTCATTGAAGCTGCTTTAACAAGTTTACTGGTTCGCTTCATGGATTCAACAACCAGCTTTAGAAAAGAGATGAAGACAGCAACAGAGCTGGTGCTGTGTGGATCTTAATGGTGAACATCAGTTGATTTCATTTCCAAAAAGGCTGCATATTTAGGTGTAACACTTCAAAGAAAAGGGGAGGGGTTGAAGGAGAGAAATAGACTTACCTCAATGTCATCCAATCCTGTGATTGTCAGGTACTCTAAGAGAGGAAAAATACAATAAGAGTGAGACGGAGAGTGAAAACAAGGCTTTCTAGCTCTGCTTCCTCGACAAAGGCTGCACTTTTTTTATATGCCAAGGTCAAAACTGCAATACAAAAAAATAACAATACTGAAAGAGGGTAAAATTGTGATTATTCAGGTTTAACGTGTTTAACCATAATCTTACAGCTCTATAAAGCATGGCAAAATTTGGAAATATTGAAATATTTCATCTCATTTCATTCCCCTGCGACTGAAACTAGTCACATGTTACTTTAAGATAAAAAAAAAAAAAGCTCACCTGGGACATTGAACCAAGGAGAAGCAGTGGCAAAGAAGAAGGGAGGAGCCCTCAGTGTCACGTAGAACGGCGGCGCGGACCCGGGTGGAACCGCAACGGCCGTTGTCGGGACGGTTGTCCCGGCGACGGCTTCCTTGTTGTCGGGCAGAGCGTTCAGAGGGAGTTTTGGCACTGTAGATAAAGCAAGAATTTAGGAAATTAGGCTCCTTTAATTATATATACAGTATCTGAAAAGTGACAAAACAGAGCGGGGCGGCTGCCCGCGGGGCCCAATCCTGGGCCTCCGGATCCACCCGGCTCCCTGAAGCTGCCGCGAGTAGAGTGACATCATCAGTGATGTCTGACATCACAATGGGAAGCATGGGTAGCGATGAAATCACAACGGGAGCACAAAAATGACATCATCGGATGTGATTTTTCGGCGATGACATCATCAGAGCCGATGAAGTCATAATCGTTATGTCATAGGTGCCACCAGCGACCTATATTAGCAGACACGCGACCCAGTCTGACGATGTTCGAGGACGAGGACGTTCAATATATCACCAATGCGATCACCAATCCTTAGCCCCACAGCACCAAGCCTTAGCCCAGACCACGAGCCATATCCATCCAAAGACGACGATTTCCCAGAAGGTGTTTGCCGACAAGACAATTGAGTCAGTAAGCGGGGCAGGCGGCGGGACCTCCATGGTGCTGTGACGGGTACGCGAGACAATGCATGTTACCCACGACGAGATCGCCCAACGACCATGAAGACGAGTGGCCAATCAACCAGGATACTGCAATGAGGTCAAGGCCCCTCTCCTCAACCGGGCTACCGTGGAGAAGATACCGACCTCTTCTCCACAACATAAATAAACTTTATTATTATAGTGAAAACAACATCTTAAGTGTGATATTGTTACGCGTTTATTTTTCTTCACTTCAACAAACTTGCTCACCGCCTGCTGTGCAGGAGCCTTGTGGTTGTGGAGCCTGCAGCCTCATGAGTTGGTAGCCGGGGAGCTGCTGCAGGTGGCTGAACCAAACCCCGAGCCGATCTGCATCCTCCACAGACTCAAACTCTACATACATCTGGAACACACACGCACACACACACACGCGCACACACACACGCACGCACGCACACACACACACACACACACGCACGGGAGACAAGTGAGTCGGGCTGCAACCAATTATTATTTTCACTGTTCTATCTATTAATCGATTAACTATTTAGTCTATTAAATTGACAAAAATGGGGCAAATATCGATGGATGATAAATTATTTAATTATCATTTGTCATCTGTCAGTGGGATCATATTGTGATGATATGGTGATTTTGGGATATCATAACAATTCTTACATCTAAATTGATGACAACAAGCACATTTGATTTAAAAACACTGACAAAATGAGGTATGGAAGGAATATTAATTAGTTTTGTTTGACATCACACCTAATATTACCATTCAGTTTAATGGATGGATATTCATTTAATTGTATAATGGACTCCCCAGGGAGGTTTTCCACGATGTCCAGCTGTGAAAAGTCCACAGGCCAGACCGAGGTCCAGGTGGAGGGATTACATCTCCACGCTGGCCTGGGGACGCCTCTGGATCCGCCAGTTAGAGCTGGTTAATGTGGCCAGGAAAAGGAAAGTTTGGGGTCCCCTGCTGGATCTGCTACCTCCACAACCTGATCCAGGATAAGCGGTTGAAGATGGATGGATGTATAATGGGATTTTGCCTTGAGACCAACGTGCGTGAGTGTGTCACTACAGTACCTTGGTCAGCAGAGGCAGGTAGTTCTTGACGCCTCCTATCTTTGACAGCGCCGCCATGAGGTGCCTGGCTTGGCCTGACGATGCGATGTTCCAGACACCCACCACTCGCTTGGACTGGATCTCACCTCTTACCTGGAGCAGACAGGAAGACAGGTCCCACACCAGGAAGTAAGCAGGAAGACAGAGGCACTGAATTCCTTTTTAAAAATTGGTTTACAGTAACAGTTTACAGTTTCTATTGTGAAAACTACTAGAAGACTTTGCAAGCTGCTGCCCTTGTTATCTTTATTATTATTATGACTACTATGTTATTACATTTTTAACCTTCCCCATAGCTGCGAGGCATAAAGGTGTATTCTAATGCATTTCTTACATCAACAAAGCCTATGAAAATAACGAAATCAAAATTAGCTGCCATGCCATTTGTGAATAAAGCTTACTTGTTAAATTTTACCCACTGGTCTCTCATGATTGAAACAAGTTAATAAGCTGGCTGTAAATACTTTGTGATCTCAGGAAAGTAGTTCCGTAGCACTGAAAACAGTCCCCCAGTGAGTGATTTTTAAAATGCAAACTATGTCTTTGTGGGTTGTATTTCAAGGTTTTTATCTTACAATACAGTGTCAAACCCTCTTCTGGGTTTGGCATGGGACCGAAAGGGATTTCATTGCCCATTCATTTTGTCATAGAGGTTTCTTAACACATTGAGTGCCAGCGACGCCATATGGCGTCAATAACTCGAAATTGTTTTTTTGACGGGGGGGTGTCGATCTATGCCTCTTACATCGCCTCTTACAATATGAGAGCTATTGAATGTGTCTAACCTATTTTACAGAACCCTTAGGTGGCGACAGCGCACTCCAGATGAGAGAAAGTGGAGTAAAACCATAGAACACACGGAAGAAGTCGTTGGGGAAAAGGAAATCGCATCGCATCCGTCCGTATGCAGCTGCTTCATTGAAGCATAACGTAGCTGTGCCCCTGCAGCAGCCAATCTGCTGTCACAATTGAGCACCTCGTGTCCGCTGCAACAGCCCATTCGCATGATCAGCCGTGGAGTTCTCAACTGGAAGCTGGTGACATACACGCGGGTGTAAAAAAGCTGGATCTAGCAGACTTTTCACTCCTGAGCACACGCAGAGCAAACGCACTCACAGCAGAGCCGAGCAGAGAAATACTCCTCCCACAACGGGGGGGGGGGGGGGGGGGGGGGGGGGGGGAGGAGGGGGGGAGGTGGGGCACGCAGGACACTACAGCATACAACAGACCCAGGCAGCTGCAGCATTACATCAGAAAATATTAGCAATGAGTCAATGATGTGCTTGAAATGCTTCCTTTCACAAAAGGGTCATTATCTCAGCTCGTAGAAAAAAAGGGCTGTTTTTGGTCAAATCAAGCTATCTTCTCCGGCTCATAACTAAAGAACGGAAAATGGGATCAATAAACTTTTTTTTGCAGGTGATAGAAGAGAGTCTCATCGTTATTTGTGCTTGTTCAGTGTTTACATAGTAATTATTAAAGAAATTATATGACTGTTTTAAAATGCATTGCGGCCTATGTGGCACAGTACAGCACCTTTTGCCCAAGGGCCGTGGCACTCAAAGTGTTAAAATCCTTATAAAAGAGTTTTACTTGGTCAAACCAAGCATGAGAGTACTGCAGGGATGACGCATTTCTGTACTGTAGGCTTACACAGAAGTCCCTGTACTTCCTGTTTCCTATGTGTAAAAGTCAATGGGATTTTTATATGGGAATTTTGGTTGTAGTCGACCTGAAATGGGACTCCCAGGGTCTGTGATTCATTACTGTCGCGTATTCTGACTGAAACAGGGTAGAGAGGCCCGACATAACGTGTGGAGGAGTCTGTGGTTAACAAAAGTTCATGAAACAGCAGACTTTGTGTTCGGCAACATAATCTTCACAAATGAGGACCACTTTGATGACTTTTGAAGCATTTCAAAATTCAACCCTAACCCTAACGCATTTACCCTTCGAAAATAATAAAAGTCGCCCTCATTTGTGAAGATTATCTTGCTGAACATAAAGTTAGCTGTTTCATAAACTTCTGTTAACCACAGACCTTATTTCAGGCATTTAACCAAAACCCCCATACAAAAATCACAATGACATTTACACCTAGGAACTGGAAGTGCTTAAATCCAGGTCTTCTGGACTAATTCCTACAGCACTCTATTCAGCTATATTCAGAGTCAGAAGAGACCATAGAACATTTCACGCTGAGTGAAAATAAAATATCCCCCCCCCCCCCGGTGGTCCGACTTGAATGTCCTATCATCTCCTGATTCTGAATATAGCTGAATCGCTTGGTTTGACCAAGTAAAACCTTCTTACTTTCATCTTCAGTATATAAATCTACAGGGATATGTAGGGAATCATTTGTGTAAAACGCTTAGGTGTGATAAGATAAGGCTTCAAGCTGTATATTGATGTGACCGCTACGCTGCATACAGACACTAAGACAAATTCCTCATATGTAACTTGCATACTGTGGCAATAAAAGTGATTCTGATTCTGATTCAGACTACACCCTTTGGTCAGCATAAACCTGCTTTGGTTAGCTTTTGTCACTGGTTCAAAAGCAATGACGTATGTTATTGTGTGTGTGTGTGTGTGTGTGTGTGTGTGTGTGTGTGCGTGCATGTCTGTGTGTGTGCATGTGTGTGTGTATGTCACTTACGGCACCGTTCATGGTCATCAGAAATCTATAAAAGCCAACCTGAAACGGACACATGGGAGCAGTGTTGAGTGGAATATTCATTCAATGAAGATTCAATATGGAAAGCTAATCTTCCATAATTGGCTGCATGAGGCAAACGTCTCTGTACTCCTGACTGGCTTGCGTACGTGTGTGCGTGTCCTTACCGTTGTCATATCAATTTTGTCCAATACATCTAAGCGGAGCTTCAACCCTTTGAGCAGCAGAGGACTTTCCTGAAAATGCTGCATCAAGTCGAACAGCTCTGGAGCCGAGGGCATCTTGACGACGGCCTGGAAGGAAAATCATAGAGATGAAAATTCCGCACACTAAAAGGAGTTCCCTTTTGAAGATTTTATAAGGTATTTTATAAGGTGTTTTTTTGATCGAGCACCCAGTCCAGTGGGCAATGTGATGTGCGTGTCTTTACTATTTTTCTGGGAGGAAAACCAGCCACACAAACCAGATTAATCTTTCAAAAGGTATTAGGTAGCTGTAGTATTTTTAAACATCAGTATATTATTGCAGAATTCAACACAGGATCAGTACAGGATCCAGGGGGTTCCTCCGTATATAACCCCCCCCACTAAAAACATGCAGAAGATCAGATCGTCATCGTCATCCGACCAGTGACGACAACATCCGAAGTTGGTCCCCGGGTGCTGTACGAGAAAGCGACCACTGCTCCTGGCCTGCCCCCCCGGAGGAAAGGACATGCCTGGATGCAGAGGACACTTTTCACCGGCCACCGTCCGCATGAGTGTGTTGTGGCCGCATGCATGTGTTGTGGTGTTCGTGTGACAATAAAAGACAGGCTTGTCCCGTCACGAGAGAGTTTTACGAGAGAGTTACGAGAGAGTGATCTGAATCACTTCGCTTTCTTTTCCTAAAACATTTATGACAAGAACTTGAATTGCAGTTTTCTCTGTCGAATAATCAATATCTTTCAGCGCTAATATCGGGTGATGAAGTCATCATGGTGGACAAAAAAACAAACAAATCCAGCATCAGAATATGGATGAATAAACCAAACTGGTGCGTACCATTCTCTCTTCAGGCACAACAAAGATGTTGTCCCATTCATTAACAAATCCAAACGGCTCGAGCAGTTTGACGATGTCGTTCATGTACTCTGTGTAGTCGTCGTCATCGTAACGTGGCAAGTTGGTTATCATCATGTGCCTCAGGTTACGATTTATGAACTGATAAAATGGAGAAGACAGACAAATAAAAAAAACACAAAACCCACTCCAGTTACATTCTTAGGCTGACAGCATCTTTGATAGACAGACCAAGTCAAAGTCACAGCACCGAGACAGATGTATGAATATCAGTTTATAGACGTATACAAGTGATGTGAGGAAACCTACCGAAAACATGGTACGTCCTGGTTTAACTTTGTACCTGTGGTGGTATGTACCTGTGAAAGAGAGAGAGTGACAGACACCCCATTTACACCTGGTTTTTAAATGTGACCTGTATCCGCATAAGTTGTCTGGATAATGGTCGCATTTAACTCATTCTCTGCCAGGGTCATTTCGGTCTGTGTGCTCCCAGTGCCAGGATTTTGAGCATATTTCCTGATCTTCCAGGACCCACAGAATATTCTGTGCTAGGAATAAAATTACACAACATATCTCACAATAAAGCAGAGACTCTCTTCTTACCCCTTGTAAAAAACTGAAACTCGACCATGTTTCCTTGTTTAGTTACAAGCAGTGGAAGTTAGCTTGTTTTCACTAAAAAATGCCCTCCTTGGGACAGAAATATGAGATAAAGAGGTTTTTAGTGAAGGACACCGTTTCAAGCAGAACTCTCTTTTGAGCCTTTTATTTTTTGCCTCAGTGACACATCAGACATATACAGTATTTGTTTTCCCAAATAAATAAATAAAAAATAAAAAATAAGAGAATGTATTTTACAGTTGCCATGTGGATTTTTAGCTTAGCTTGATAAAAGCATAAACAAATGGAACGAACCCTTATGTGGTCACACTCACACACTCTCTCTCTCTCTCACACACACACACACACACAGGAATAACGAGTGCTGTAACGTTACTTGCTGTCACGTTACCTCTCATAACTAACGTTAGCACAGAAGATCACACAATAGCTACGTTAGTGCTGTAAACTTTGAAATGTTTATGTGACACATGTTTCGCCTTGGTTGCTGGGGACGGGTGTGTGACGCGGTTTGACGTATCCATGTGATTCCCCCTCCCTTGAGTGTGACAGAACTCTCCCTTGAGAGGGAGAGCTGGCAAGAGGAAACGCTGTGAAGGGGAGCCTTCGTCGCCATGGCGCTCCGTCGTGGAGCAATAACAAAAACGCTGGCGTCTTCCTCGCCATCGTCGCCAGCCGAGAACTCTGGATCGGACTCTGTTTCGACCACAGGCTCCACCCATAAATACTAAACTAGCGGGTTCCTTTTATCAGTTTGACTTGAAACAATGTCACAGGCTGGGAAAGTGTCTGATGTAATGTAAACAGCCAAAACATGAAAGTACGTCCGAGTACGTCTTTGGCACAGAACGCCATTGTTAAAAGTATGTCCGGGTACGTCTTTGGCAGAGAATGAGTTAAAAACCAAGTGTAAATGGGGTGTAAAAGATCTGAACACAATGTGAGGCAGACTACCTCCACATGTGGTCAGGAAGGTCTGATCACATCCTGATCACGATGCATTTACACCTTGCATTAGCATGCAGTTTTCCTCATCCAGATAACATCAAGATAAGTTATCCGGATACAGGTCACATTTAAAAAACAGGTGTCAATGGCGCGAGAGAGATTAGGGCCGACACGATTCCTCCAGGAACTCGATTACAAAAAAACGATCAACCAAAATCATTTGAATTGACACGTCGTTTAGACTGTGTTTCACACGGACGCTTATTAGTGTGGCACAACGCACTTCCGCTGTGGACACAACAGGACAAGCCGGGATGGCGCGGGCTGCAAAATGGAGAAAGAGAGAGAAAATAGGGGGATCGAAGCAAAGAAACTGGCCAGAAAATGACAAAGTGTCCAAAGTTTGGGATCATTTCAAGCTGAAAAAGAATGAAAAGTCAGTGGATTGTGTCTATTGTAAGACCGTACTTGCCTACAACAATAGCACGTCAATGGTGCAGCATCTCAGCAGAAGACATCCAGTAAACAGGGCAGAAGAACAAGGTAACTAATACCTAGGTAACAATATATATACCAAGGTAACAATCAATATGGCTACTTAAGATGAAGGCTAGTTGATCACTCACACACACACACACACACACACACACACACACACACACAGCCTCTCTGATCTCTTACTTAGATGCAGTTTTTGGATTTTCAATGGTGTCGTCGTGGTAACCTCATCAGAACCAGACATGGAGGCTAAAGGCTGCTGGTCGGTCACCGGTGTCGTTGTGGCGGTCTGCGGTACTTCGGCAGAGGGGGCCGTCTCAGGAGACACAGCGGAGTCTTTGCCGACAGTGTTGGAGGTGTCCACACTCGATTTGGCTGCCATTTTCGACTCCCTCGCTGGTGCCACATCTTCAAACCAAAGTGAATTGAAGGACATTTAGAAGAGGGATTTAGATAGCTAGTTTCCACAGGGTAGAATTAGAGGATTACTTATCTTTATCATAAGATTAAATTATATATTACATTATGAAATTAGAAAAGTATATAAAGTGCATGGTGCAGAATAATGCGAACATACACGATTCAAAGGGAAAAATAAATTATATGATACAGTACGCATTTGACACAAACACCCCATATAACTAGGGTTGGGCCGATATTCGATAATACTGAAAATGGCTCACCACAACTGTGGGGGGTGGGGGAATTACACCACATGCCAGTTGTCTATTCCGTCCTACCTGTCTCGTCCTCGCTGCGTTTCCTTTTAGCAGCATTGGAGGTTTTCTCAGTTTGCTCTTCTTCCTCCATCTTCTCTTCCTCATCACCACCTGCTTCATCTGGTGTCACAAGAATCTAGAGAGAGAGAGAGAGAGAGGGTGAGGGAAGAGAGAGAGAGAGAGAGGGGAGGGAAGAGAGAGAGAGAGAGGGGGGAGGGAAGAGAGAGAGAGGGGGAGGGAAGGGAGAGAGAGATGGGGGAGAGAGAGAGGGGGGAGGGAAGAGAGAGAGAGAGGGGGAGGGAAGAGAGAGAGAGAGAGAGAGGGGGAGGGAAGAGAGAGAGAGAGAGAGCGAGAAGGGGAGGGAAGAGAGAGAGGGGGGGGGGGGGGGGAGAGAGAGGGGGGGGCAGCGTTAAGGTAATCCAGTACTTAAAACTACAAAACTTAGAGACTACATTTCGCAGGAGGTGGGGCCTTCTCCCACCAGGGTGCATACAGCCAATGTGTAGAGTGGGACTGATTGCCTTTTTTTCTCCAGCCTGATTTGATTGGCCCTTCACACACACACACACACACACACACACACACACAGAAAATGTAATCCCTATGTCTCAGGGTGAGACATAGGGATGAGAGTGAGACATGACTTGATCCTGGATTAGTGAAAGAGATATGAACAGAATGATAAAAGCAGGTGTAGATGGTTCTTAGTGAAAGAGATATGAACAGAAAGATAAAAGCAGGTGTAAATGATGAGCGAGCCGGGAAGCCGAGTCTCACCTCCGTCTCCTGGCTGAGCCGCTGGTTCTCTTTTTTGAGCCGGTCCTGGTGAACTCTGTCCATCAAGGCATTGAACATGTCAAGGTTCACCTGGGGAAGCTGGTCCAGCGTCTCACCTGGCTGCACCAGTGTGGGGTTGGAGGGGGCGGTGTCGGCGTTTCCGCTGTCGATCTCTGCAGAAGAGGAGGTCAAACCAACGGTAGAAACAGAAGTAAGCAGTGGCTCCTTTTCTTCTGCTTTCTCCGTGTCTTTATCTGCTGCGGGAGCGACAGCGGCGTCCACAGGGATCTCCCTTCCCGGTTGCTTCACCTCCTCCTTTGCGCCATCGCTTCCTGTCTTGCCGTCGGCTGTGGCGGTCGGCACTGTGGCGTCGGGTCCGGACAGGGCAGATCCAGCCTCTGCCATTGTTCGCAAGGCAGGCTGGGATTCCTCCTTCGCTGCAGCGGCGCCGTCTATCAACACATGGACAGTTGCTGTTGTTGTTTTTGCCATTTCA
>NC_139628.1:32264647-32267147 GCF_964638095.1 Poromitra crassiceps
TACCTCAAAATAATATAAGACATATAATTCTATATTTCAGTCAATTCATCTTGACTTAAGATAATTCCTGGCATTTTTTTATTACCATGTTGTTACCGAGCTGTAATGTAAAGCTCAATAACATTTCAAACCGCCAATTGCCACTTGTGAATATATTTTGTATTTGTAATTACTGTTATTTCCAGTGCTTATCAACACTGACTACTACTAATACTAACAATACACTACATTGTTCACAGGACTTTTCAAAAAAGAAGTTCCAAAGTGCTTGAAAAGCAGGCATTTAAAAAAGTAAGGAAGAAGCAGTGTTGAAGAAATGTTCTGAAGTCAAAGGTTCGATCTAGTTTAATAATATTTATTCGAAGGAGTCTCATGAGAGGAAGAGCTGCACACAGCAGGAGGCTACGTACATTTCTTCTATGAGGAACAGATTGAACCAGACTCATGTATCTTCCAAGGACATACAAGCTTCAATAGACATCTCAGAGACATCCAGGACAGGAAACAATACAATATATTGTATTATTATTGTCTTTTATTTATTTATAAGGCCTTGTGCGGTAAGCTTCCACTCTATTTGTCTTCGCTTTTAAGTTTCAGTGCTTTAAGTTATCAGACGCGTTCACAGACACACATTAGACTGGTCACTCCACGTATGAATAGTGAATCAGGAAAGACCGCTTTTATCTTTTATGCTCCTGATAGATGGAATAAGCTTCAGGACTGTCTCAAACTGGACCAACTGGTCTCTATAGAATCGTTCAAAGCGCTACTTGAGGATGCATTGCATAGGACTTGCACCTGTTTTACGTAGCCCTCTCATTTGTTTGCTCCTGTGATTTCATATGTTTGTATTGTTTTCATTGTTTGAGTGTGATTGTATTGTATATGGCACAGTCTATTCCTATTCTTGATTTGTATTGTTTTAATTTGTGGTATTTGTTGTAATCAGGGCATCCTTGAAAAAGAGAGCATGCTCTCAATGGTCCTCCCTGGATAAATAAAGGTTAAATAAAAAAAAGAAAATAACAAAAGAAAGATATATTCTATTACAAATTACTATCTGTGTGTTTATGTGTGCCTGTATATAGGCTATTACTATTAACACACTCATCCAGGTGTGTGTGTGTGTGTGTGTGTGTGTGTCCATACCTCCACTAGTTGTATGTATTGTGAGACGAAGTGGAGGGTGAGCACAGAGCCTTGGACAGAAACCGGGTCTTCAATGTGGGACCGGACGAAATCACAGCACTTAGTCCAGTCACTGAAATACACAAAGGCCTGGAGGAGAGGATAATAATAATAATTGTTATTAACAGTCTAGAAACATTACGACCTTCATGATTTTTTTTGTCACAATTCAGTTACAACAATATTCTTATTATTCATATTAATATGACCTATTATTATTATTATTATTATTATGTATGAGAATGCATTTCTCCATTGTTTGATACCTTTATTTAATTTGTAATCAACTATTTGTTAATTAGCCTATTGTAAACAAACCCTCACTTTTAGTTTCTGATTTCTTTCTTCTTCTCCATCCAACCCCCCCCCCCTCCCCCCCCTCCATCCCCATCAATGACCCGGTTTATGATTTCTGTGGGGCTGATGGATAGTTGTAATTTAGAAGAGGTAAAAAATAAAGCCCATGCAGGTGTCAATCTGTAGCTTAGGAGTATCTGCAATGGTAACGGCAATGGTGACGGTGACATATAGTAGGTACTGTGTGTGTGTTACAGCTCTCCTACCCTCCTCTGCAGTGGCAGCACTGTCACATAGTAGTACATGGAGTAAATGTCCTGTCTGTCCAGGTAGGGCCACACCAGCCGGGCCACGTCCTCCTGCACGTAGCCTCCCTCCGGCAAACCCGTCATCATGATGCTGTTGGGCAGCGGAACACGGCTGCTCACCGTCTGGACCAGACGACACAGTGGTTACGTTCACACTGAAGCACTAAGAGGCCTGATTCTGACACTTTCCCCTCCCATTTGATACAAATTAGAAGTTTCGAATTAGAAGTTGACGACAAACGGCGACTTTCTTTACAAAATTAACGTTGGCACCCTGTGGCACAATTCAAACGGGGTCAAAAAAAGTAACGTTATTCTCCGTCCACCGCCATTCATATTTTTCCCAGCGCTGGTACAGGGAGAAAGCAGGAAGGGACGTTTCACTTTGGCTCTCTATTGACCGACCGCATTGAAATGAATGACATTTAGTAGGACTGAATATTGTATTTAGTGCCTTTAAGTGACATTTCCTGACCACTATAGGGTGACAGAAACCACAATGCAGTTGTAAATAACCCGGCACTACAGAAGCCCAACAGGACATACTCTGGAAAGAACCGTGCATAAATGCAAACAGGCTAACTGTGCCTAGTAAACCGTGCAGAAAGTGGGAGGGGTTGGAAAAGAGAAATGGGACTTACCTCAATGTCATCCAATCGTGTGATTGTCAGGTACTCTAAGAGAGGAAAAATACAATAAGAGTG
>NC_139628.1:32272147-32704647 GCF_964638095.1 Poromitra crassiceps
CAGGATAATCAACTCCTAGGTGTTTTAATGCACTTCATCGTGCATTACAACCGTCACAGTTAGGAGTTATTATCCCTTACTTATTTACCACAAACACAAGATCTCATGTCAAGACTTTTGAAACCTTTTCAAGTCATCAAAGTACAAGTCTTCTTCTCATCATGTATCAAGTCAAGTCTAAAGTGATTAAAACAGACTGGAGTCTGACTCGAGAGCAAGTCATAGGACTGAAGCCCCGACCTCTGCTATGTATGGCTCTATCTATATATAGTGTGTATGTGTGCGTGCGTGTGCTTACCATTGTCATATCGATATCTTCACCCGCTACGTCTAAGCCCAGTGTCGACCCTTTGAAACGCAAGGGTGTTTTTTTAGAACGCTCCACCAAGTCGAACAGCCTGGCAGCCGACGGCATCTCGACGATGGCCTGGAAGGAATACGAGCCACACAAACCAGATTCAACTTTAAAAAGATATTAAGTGTTGTATTTTTAAACATCAGTATATTATCTACAAAGCGGCAGCCTGGTAGAATTCAACACAGAATCAAAACAGGACCCACCCCCCCCCCCCCCCCCCCGATTTTTTTATCCCATTTTTATCCCCCATTAGTGCTAATTTAATGTATTTATCCTGGTTGCTACTCCACCCTCTGCCGATCTGGGGAGAGCCGAAACTGGCTCCATGCTTCCTCCGAGACATGGGCAGTTAGCCAGCCGCTTCTTTTCACCTGACAGGGGAAGCTTCACTGGTAGGACATAGCACGTGGGAGGTTCACGCTATTCCAACCAGTTCCCCTCCCTCCGAACAGGCGCCCCTAACGACCAGAGGAGGCACCACATTAGCAACCAGGATATTGCATGTTTTGGTGAGGGGTTCCTATATGAAGGAAACCCCCAGGGGGCATGGGGAGAACATGCAAACTCCACACAGAAAGGCCCTTTTGACGACCCCACCCCTTAGGTGGGCACTCGAGGACATGCGGACGGGCACGCACTCCTTCAGCGCTCACGGCGTCCCAGGTGGCACCATGCCCCCCCCAATAGAATATTATCTATTAAACTACACATTATTTACAATACCGTATACTGTATATGCTATCTATTCTCAAATGTATTTAAGTTTTTTATGTTTTTGTTTTTTCAACTGAATCGCATTTCTTTCTTTTTCAAAAACATTCATGACAAGAACCTGAATTGCAGATGGCAATTTCAATCCTCTGTCGAATAATCTATATCTTTCAGCGCTAATATGGGGTGTAATGGAAACAGAAGAACAAGGGGGGGGGGGCTCATGACTACACCAATGCCATCACCATGGTGAGGGGCGCATCAGAATATGGGATTAAAAAAAATTAAAGTCCCTGGAAACCAGAAATATTTTATTATTATTTAGCATTTTGAGTTCATCACATCACAGGAGCCTATGTTAATAAGCCACCAGCCAAATTTGAACGATGATGAACGTCGCAAAGTATATAAATTTAGGTTTGACAGTCTGGCAAAAGTAATGAGAATGAATTATTTTTTAGAGTGTATTTTCTCCCGCGGAATGTGTGGGCGTGTCCCATCTGCAGCAGCCTCCGAGAGAGAGCGCGAGACAGAGGGGGGGAGGGAAACGGAGAAAGAGAGAAAGAGAGATCGACACACACACACCGTGCGTGTGTGTGTGTGTATGTGTGTGTTCGTTGCTCGGAGAGGGACTCTTGCTGCGACTGCACAGCGTGTGTGTGTGTGTATGTGTGAGTAACCTCGCGTCACCAGGCTGCGTGTCTCTCTGTGCTCTCTCTCACACGAGAGGAGAGAGAGAGAGAGAGAGGAGAGGAGAGGAGAGAGAGAGGAGAGGGAGAGAGAGAGAGAGAGAGAGAGAGAGAGGAGAGAGAGAGAGGAGAGAGAGAGGAGAGAAGAGAGGAGAGAGAGAGAGAGAGAGAGAGAGAGAGAGAGAGAGAGAGAGAGAGAGAGAGAGAGAGCAGCATAGCGCTCGGCACAGAGTGGGAGGCAGACGGACACGGAGGGAGCGCTGTCACTGGGGGCAAAGAACGGACAAAAGGAGGGCAGATTGCGCACGTGTACAAAGGTTATATAGAGCTTATGACGTCATAAGCTCCTGCATTTTAGCACCTCGTGCACTGCTCTCTTCAATGAGGAAGTATCTTGTAGAATCTTGTAGAAAAGTGTCGATTTTAAGGCTTTGGGTTGAAAGTAATGTATAATAATTTCGGAGGCAGACAATTACTAACATAAGACCCTAAATAACATAGTTAGAACGTTTTTGTGGATTTTGGTTTCCAGGGACTTTAAATAAAAAAATACATTGATTCTTACCGTGCACTTTTCAGGCAGAATTAAGATTCTGTCTGCAATATTAGCGAATGCAAACGGTTTCAGCATTTTGGCGATGTCATCCTCTGTGTATCCATTATCGAACGGTGGCAGGTTGGTTATCCTCAGGTGCCTCAGGTTAAGCTTTATGAACTGATCAAATGGAGGAGACAGAAAAAGACAAAACCCATTCCACTTACATTCTTAGGCATGCCAGCTCCTTTCATAGACAAGAGCGGTCTGAGCCGAGTCGAAGCCACAGCACACAGACAGATGTATTTCACATTACAGATGTATGAATATCAGTTTATAGACATACATGTATACAAGTGATGTGAGGAAACCTACCTCACGCCTGTGCAGGGATTCCCTACCGCTGGATCCTGTGGAGGAGACACAGAGTGGCAGAGAGAGAGAGAGAGAGACATAGAAGGAGAGGGTGACAAAGTGAGAGAGAGAGTGAAGGGGAGAGACAGAGAGAATGACAGAAGAGACAGAACTATAACAATCATGACCACAACGTTCACACATCTTTAGAGCGATGCTCTCTTGCCCCACCCCCACACACAAGTTCCAATCATATGGGTTTTTGAAGACCGATAGCAATACACTTGGCTCAGAGTTGACATTTTGTGTCCATATTCAAAATCTTTAAGGAACACTCCGCGGATTTAAAACTCGCTTTACAAAATTTGTAGTATATCCGAAAACTGTAAACTGTTTTGCAGGCATTCATTTAGTTTGACAGTTGTTGAGAGTTGATTTGAGTTAAGTTGTTGAACAGTGATGTCCATTTGTGCATGAATAAGCATCCAGAGACTTACGCACATCCACTAGTTGGTGCTGAGCTCAACTGTACCAAACAGGAAAGTCAACGAAAAAAGGGCTCGCAACACAAGTTTAAGTAGCTCCCGTGGACAACATTTATTAGGACAAACAGTTTCGGCCTGGTTCGGGCCTTCGTCAGTGTCAAAGTGAAAAATACATACAAAAGGAAGTGCTTAAATAGCTTTTTCATGGGTCATTGTCTCCGCCTAGTGGTGTGGAGGCAGACCCAGGTACAATCTTCAGAGGAGTTTCACAATGCATAAATCACAGTCTAAGGAAAAGGAAAATGGTGGCAGAGCCTATTCAGCTCTCCAAATAAAACTCAACAACATATAATAGCTCTACACAGTAATCATTGTATAGTATATCTATAGAGTATAGATAGTACCGTAAATTCCGGACTATTAGCCGCGGCTTTTTCCCCGTTTTTTGGCCCCTGCGGCTTATATAACGGTGCGGCTTATCTATGGATTTTTTCAGCAAAAAAAAAAAAAAAAAAACGGAATTCTCTCTTCTTTAGCACTCTTTCTAACTATAAATCCACTTCTGTTTTAATTTCCTCTCTTGCCCTCTTTTCACCACACCGCGGACACTGTGTGCACTGTAAAAAAAAACACAGGTGGTGTTGTGTTATGTTGTTTTGTTGAAATGTTAATAAATGGGAGCTTCCTCAAACAGCCATCTCTTTCCCGACAATCCCCTCTGTGCACGAACCCTTACATATGGGAATTAAACATTAAAACACAAAAAAAAAAAAAAAAAAAAAAACATTAAAACACCCGCGGCTTATAGTCCGGTGCGGCTTATATATGTAACAAACAGGCAATTTTGCTGCTGCGGCTTATACTCCGGTGCGCCTTATAGTCCGGAATTTACGGTAGATACTATTCTACTATCTACAACAACCGTCAAACTAAAGGATTCCCTGCATAACGGTATAAACTTTGCAGATATACTACTGATTTTGTAATGATACAAAGCTGGTTGAAAATTGGCAGAGTGTTCCTTTAAGATTTGACAATGTTCACGTCCGTCCGTCCGTCCGTCCGTCCGTCCGTCCGTCCGTCCGTATGCATGCAAGTGAACTTTGACGTTTGACAACCAAAATCTAATCAGTTCATCCTTGAGTCCAAGTGGATGCTTGCGCCACATTTGAAGAAATTCTCTCAAGGTCCACACACACACGCACACAATTACAATTATTCATTATTTCTCCAAGATTTTGGAGGAAATTTCCTCAAGGCGTTCCTGAGATATCACTTAGTTCTGCAGGCCCGTTTGGCCTCAAGCCCTGTGAGGGCTTTAAGCAGAAACTGCAAAGCGTAAGAGCCAATCAGCGACTGCGATTGTTTTGGAGTAACTTGTATAAAGATGTTTATAAATTAATAAGGATCGGAAACCTTTTTTGCCAGCGGGAGACCCCAAAAATAGACCGTCTTATACCGATGTGTCTTATTTACTGGGTTTTACGTCAATAATAATTTGAAATAAGATTAGGATCATCAAGGAACACAAAGTCTCCACTGAAACCCACACTGACTGACTCACCAATCTTTCATAAAAGGCCAATATCGATTCAATGCATAAGCGCACGCGCGCACACACACACACACACACACACACACACACACACACACACACACTCTCTAATTTCTTACTTATTTGCTGGAGATGCAGATTTGGGGTTTTCAATGTTGTCTTCGTGGTAACCACATCAGAACCAGAAGTGGACGCTAACACTTCCTGGTCGGTCACCGGTGACGTTGTGGTAGTCTGCGGTACTTCGGCAGTGGCGGAACCAGACGTGGACGTGGACGCTAACGGTTGCTGGTCGGTCACCGGTGTCGCTGTGGCGGTCTGCGGTACTTCGGCAGAGGCGGCCGTCTCAGCAGACACAGTGACACAGCAGACACAGTCTTTGTCGACAGTGTTGGAGGCGTCCACCCTCGATTTGGCTGCCAGTTCCAACTCCCTCGCTGTCGTTGCATCTTCAAACCAAAGTGAATTGAAGGAAATTGAAGGAAGGGGTACTCACACATAGGCTGGTAAACCAGCCGGTCACATGAAGTCACATTTCACTTAGTTCTGCAGGACCGTCTGGCCTCAAGCCCTGGGAGGGCTTTAAGCAGAAACTACAAAGCGTAAGAGCCAATCAGCGACTGCAACTGTTTTGGAGTAACTTGTATAAAGATGTTTATAAATGAATAGGGATCGGAAACCTTTTTTGCCAAAAATAGACCCCAAAAATAGACCGTCTTATACCGGTGTCTTATTTACTGGGTTTTACGACAATAATAATTTGAAATAAGATTAGGATCATCAAGGAACACAAACTCTCCACTGAAACCCACACTGACTGACTCACCAATCTTTAATAAAAGGCCAATATTCAATGCATAAGCACACACACACACGCACGTACGCACACACACGCGCACACACACACACACAGCCTCTCTAATTTCTTACTTATTTGCTGGAGACGCAGATTTGGGGTTTTCAATGTTGTCTTCGTGGTAATCACATCAGAACCAGACGTGGACGCTAACACTTCCTGGTCGGTCACCGGTGACGTTGTGGCGGTCTGCGGTACTTCGGCAGAGGCGGCTGAAGTACGAAATAGCAGGAATGAGCAAATGACACCTAATGGCCGTTGTCTCTCTGGTCCTACCAGTCTGTCTGGTCCTACCTGTCTCTGGTCCTACCTGTCTGTCTGGTCCTACCTGTCTGTCTGGTCCTACCAGTCTGTCTGGTCCTACCTGTCTCTGGTCCTACCTGTCTCTGGTCCTACCTGTCTGTCTGGTCCTACCTGTCTGTCTGGTCCTACCTGTCTGTCTGGTCCTACCAGTCTGTCTGGTCCTACCTGTCTCTCTGGTCCTACCTGTCTGTCTGGTCCTACCAGTCTGTCTGGTCCTACCTGTCTGTCTGGTCCTACCTGTCTCTCTGGTCCTACCTGTCTGTCTGGTCCTACCTGTCTGTCTGGTCCTACCTGTCTGTCTGGTCCTACCTGCCTACCTGTCTGTCTGGTCCTACCTGCCTACCTGTCTGTCTGGTCCTACCTGTCTGTCTGGTTCTACCTGTCTCTCTGGTCCTACCTGTATGTCTGGTCCTACCTGTCTGTGTGGTCCTACCTGTCTGTGTGGTCCTACCTGTCTGTCTGTCTGTCTGGTCCTACCTGTCTGTGGTACTTGGGCAGAGGCGGTCGTCTCAGCAGACACACAGCAGACACAGTATTTTCCGACAGTGTTGGAGGCGTCTGCCGTCGGTTTGGCTTCCATTTCAGACTCCCTCGATGTCGTCGCATCTTCAAACCAAAGTTAATTTAAGGAAGGGCTTTTGAAAGCTATTCTCCACAGGGTAGAATCAGGAGATGACTTTTCTTTATCATAAAATATAATTGGATATTACATTCTGAAATCGCTAAAGTAACAAAGTAATAATGTGAAAACATAATTCAAAGAGATTTTTTTTTTAATACTGCATGCTATACACAATTTCTACAAACATCACATACACCTACTGTAGGCTTTGACTGATATTCAATAATATTGAATATCACTTGGTACACAATCACAGCCACCATTATCTATTTCATCCTACCGGTCTCATCCTCGCTGTGTTTCCTTTTAGCAACATTGGAGGTTTTGTCATGCTGCTCTCCTTCCTCTGTCTTCTCTTCCTTGTTACCACCTGTTTCATCTACAGTCACAAGAGTCTGGAGAGAGAGAGAGAGACAGAGTGCGGAGGATGACGAGAGGGAGAGAGAGACACACAGAGAGAGACAGAGTGAGGAGGATGAAGAGAGGGAGAGAGTGTTTAGGATCAATGTTTCAGGGTTTCAAAACAGAAAACTACATCAGAAATGGCAGAGAAGCTGCAGGCTTTCCGATGGTTCGAAACAAACATTTCTGATAAAACCACTCCGAATCTTACATCGTGCCGAACTCTGACCTTCAGTCACTGCTGTCATCAAGTGTGAAGTGTACCAATGTAATGTGTGTGTATTAGTGATGGGTCAGGGTTTTTTAACGCCCGCACCAACCCAACCCGTCATCGGAGCCAGTCCGCCCTGCCCGCCCCGTTAAAATATCTGAAAACCCAGAACCCAACCCAACCCAGCAGCCCGCAAACGGCCAATCTAATGTAATATGTCTCTGGACTCACGATGAGAGTAGAGCTCTCCAAGGTGTCCAAACTCGTCTCCTCTCTCTCACAGAGAGACATGCACATGCGTACCGGTGCGCGACTGGACAACAGTTTTACTGCTCTGGATGCGTTGCGTGGCGGCTGCTTTCATGTCGTTCTTTCTGCTTCGTCGGCGCTACAAACTCAGCTATTATCTTTCCTCAATTAATCCAAGGTCTCAAAATGGAGGAAGCAGGTAGAGGAGGTAGGCTACAGAAACAGTTCTTATTCCTTCCGATGTCTTTTAATTGCGCTCTCAAGCCTACTCACGTTGCAGTAAAATTGACAAATAGATCAGTCGAGTCCACACAGAAAATCTGCATTGGCATTCGTTTTATGGACACTTCAAATAATAATTACAGCGAATAATCGTTCCAAAATGTTTGTTTTGAGAGCACATAGGCTACCTCATTTGAAGCGTTTCTTTACTAGTGCAGCAGGTGCAGACGGCTTCAGACTCGCTGATTGTGCGTACGTGTGAGAGAGTTCACGTCTTAATAAAGGGTTACTCTGCGTGTTTCACTGCTCTAACTAAATCATATTATGTTGCTGTGTCACGTTCTGTGCCTGGCCCGCCCACACCCGCGATATTTTCATAATTTGCCAACCCAGACCGCCTGCGGGGGGAGGGGCCAGCCCGCGGGACCCGGCGGGTTCTGGGTGACCCGCGCATCACTAGTATGTATGCTCATCCAATATGTGTGATAATGGTGTACAAGAAAAGACATTTAGAGAAGATAACCTAACCTGACGCTGCCAGATGGACAGTATAGCTCCACATAGGTTTCACTAAACCAGTCGATCTGGGTTTGAAGTCACCAGACCCGCTGACGGAGGCGGGCACTTTGTCCAAGCTACTTGGCAGGTGATTGGATGACCCATCTGTCTATCACCGCTGGTGGGTGTTAACTTCAACCAATCAGATCGCGGAAGGTGCCTGTGGATGATCTCCGTGGTATTCATTGATTGAGTCCTCGCGGTCGTAAAGTCACCTTCGAAGCATTTAGTTAGATTATAACGAACTAGTTGTGTGGCTTAGCCTTCCCAAATGTTGAGGGTCGTTTTTTAGAATTTAATACATAGAATTGGGAACGTTACATTCAATTTCATTCACTGCCTGTCACTTCCGCGGCGGCAGCCATGCTGATGAGTGAAAAGAACTACAAAGACCATGTACCCACTACTTGCCCAGACGAGCCAGAGCCCGCCTACGGCCGCCGCTGATTCGTCGAGCCGGCATGGCTCGACCAATCATCTTAACTGCCTGTGCAGGTCCAGACCGTCACGGAGAACCAAATGCAATGTGAGTTCACATGACGGGCGGTTTACCAGGCTAAAGATAACCCTCATCAAAGAGAAATATGGCTGGAATGAAAGAGGGGCAGTTTTTAAGGAAAAGAGACAAAAGTGAGTGAAAAAGAAGAAAATTCAAGTTTAAAATTTCCACCTCACCTCTGGGTTTAAGGAGTCTGTGATCTCTCTGTCGATCAGCACGCCTCCTTCCTCCTGCTGCTGGGTTCTGGAGCTGCTACTGCTTTCGCTGAGAGTCTGAAGAAAACAGAAAGAAGGTAAAACCATTCTTACTCCTTGATCCTGGATTAGTGAAAGAGATACGAACAAAATGATAAAAGCAGGTGTAAATGGTTCTTACTCCTTGATGCTGGATTACTGAGAGATATGAACAGAATGATGAAAGCAGGTCTAAACGGGTTCTTACTCCTTGATGCTGGATTAGTGAGAGAAATGAACAGAATGATGAAAGCAGGTCTAAACAGGTTCTTACTCCTTGATCCTGGATTAGTGAGAGATATGAACAGAATGATAAAGGCAGGTGTAAATGGTGAGCAAGCCGGAAAGCTGAGCCTCACCTCCATCTCCTGGCTGAGCTGCTGGTTCTCTGTGTCCTGGTGGACCACAGTCATCGGGACCTTGAAGAACTTCTCCTGGTTCACTTTTATCGTCTCGAGGTTTACCGTGTTTGATTTGGCTTCGTTTACTAGGCGCGTTTTTAGGTCCATAACCCTGAAATGACACGCACACAGGAATCGCTAATGGGCAGGAATGCTTGACTATAGCACATAATTAAAGTCCCTGGAAACCAGAAATATTTCTTTATTATTTAGCATTTTGAGTTCATCACATCACAGGACCCTATGTTAATAAGCCACCAGCCAAATTTGAACGATGATGAACGTCGCAAAGTATATAAATTTAGGTTTGACAGTCGTGGCAAAACTCATGAGAATCGATTATTTTTTAGAGTGTATTTTCTCCCGCGGAATGTGTGGGCGTGTCCCGTCTGCAGCAGGTTTTCCGAGAGAGAGAGAGAGAGAGCGCGAGAGAGAGGGGGGGAGGGAAACGGAGAAAGAGATCAAGTGACACAGCACTCGTGCTGTGTGGAGTGTCTGTTTGTGTGTGTGTGTGTGTGTGTGTGTGTGTGTGTGTGTGTGTGTGTGAGAGAGAGTAACCTCGCGTCACCAGCCTGTGTGTCTCTCTCTGTGCTCTCTCTCTCACTAGTCCCAAGCATTGAGTTATCTTATAATACGTCCATGGTCCCGAGAGAGAGAGAGAGAGAGAGAGAGAGAGAGAGAGAGAAGCATAGAGCTTGGCACGACGGCACACAGAGTGGGAGGGAGATGGACAGCGAGGGAGCGCTGTCACTGGGGGCAAAGAACGGACAAAAGGAGGGTGGGTGCGGATTGCGCGCATGTACAAAGGTTATATAGAGCTTATGACGTCATAAGCTCCTGCGTTTTAGCACCTCGCGCACTGCTGTCTTCAATGAGGAAGTACTTTGTAGAATCTTGTAGAAAAGTGTCGATTTTAAGGCTTTGGGTTGAAAGTAATGTATAATAATTTCGGAGGCACAAAATTACTAACATAAGACCCTAAATAACATACCGGTAGTTAGAACGTTTTTGTGGATTTTGGTTTCCAGGGACTTTAAGGTTTAATGAGGACCAAAGTTGCTTACACAAGTACTAAACTTTTAAATTGTACATACTGGTGAAAATGAGGGGGACATATTGCCAAAAAGTACAGGTGCACAGTTATGGCTGAAAGGAACCTCTTTATTTTACTAAATAGTGTTATCACAATTATTATTGTCGTTTTATTGTTTCTTTTTTGGTTTCTTTTTACTTTACAAGCTTCAACCACTGCAGGCTACATGATGGGGAAATCCCACTGCTATAATTGGAGAGCGGTCTGTTTGTCCAGAGTTGCAAGGAGCAACGTTGCTCCGATCGCCTCCAAAATTTGCCAAAACACTTTTCAGGGTCTGGAATGAATCTGGTACAAAAGAGTGGAGAAAAAAAAATCTGCCCACGGGGGGCACTGCAGCGATATTTTACGTTTTTAGGCCTTCATACTCACACAGCCATTGTGACGTCATCACCAATGATGGCATCACAATTCTTCTTCTTCTGTGGTGTTTTATGGCAAGTTGGCATCCTTGAGGGACATCACTGTTGATGTCATCCGTGATGACATCACTCACTGATGACATCACAATCGCTCGAGTGACATCATCACTGACAACATCATCACTGATGACATCACAATTGGCTAATCTGGCTGTCACCATAAAAGGAGCTCGCCTCTGATTTTGGGGGCAGATCTTTCTGTTTGTTCAGCTCAGCAGTCATGGTCAATCCGGACATACCTGAGGCCTTTCAACTGAGGGCCTGGTATGACCAGGGGGGCTACGCTCTAAACAGTCAATCCCTGACAGAGACGAAGTCAGCGAGCAGTGGAGCAAGGCCCAACTGGAAAACACTGAGCGACGTCAAGGATGATGCCATAACCGCTGATGATGTCACGCCATGCTCCACAATCGTCAAGTGATGTCATACCCACTGGTGATGTGGATGATGTGATGCGTTTAGTCACAACCCCAAATCCCAGAGTCTCCAGCCTAGAAATCGATCACGCGCAGCGTGCAAGATTTAAAAATGTTGCAACATTCTGCAGAAACTCTACTATTGTGATATAGAATTATGGACAAATATTTGTGGAGCCTAAGTTTCGAACAGGATAAACTCACCTCTCAAATTTCCCAATCAAAGGCCTGAGGAGAAAGAGTTATACAGAGTTATTCAGCTGGTTGGTATCCATGTGTTTATTCCACAAATAAATAAGAACAATTTCATCAGCAATCCCTCCCTCCCTCCTGTCTTGCTATGTGCTATCTACTCGCTCTCTCTCACACTCGCTCTCACACACACACACACACACACACACACAGACATACCGATTGTCCGGAACTTTCAGCTTTATGCGCAGTTTCTCAGTGTAGGGTGTGTGAATGACATTCTTTTGCAACTTCCGCTTTAACACTTCCTCCACACCAACCAAGTCAGCCATCTCGAAGCACACCTGGGGGAAGGAAGGGAGGGAGGCAGAGAGAGAGAAAGAGAGAGACAGAGACACAGGCTGCTAATCAAGAGAAAATAGAGACAATTTTCATGATTTAAAAATTGGGTTGTATCTTTTTCTGGCATTTTCTTGTCTGTTCAAAACGCCGGTGGTTTTACCTGCTCAAACTAGTCTGACTCACCTGGTCAAACCTAGTTTGACTCACATATGAGTAACAGTTTATGAGTAACGGGAAGTGTAAACACAATCAGAACTTCCGACTGTGTTCACACTTCCTGTTAGTCTCTCAAGCCAGACTGTATCTCCTACATAAGGTGAATACTGGAGTGAGATTATCACATGCGTATTTCTCGAGGGCAGCTTTCCCGTAGTTCCACGTCCGATTTGAAGTAAGTGGCAGCTTTTAAAATGCGACAGAACATCAAGGTGCTGATACCCCTTGGACACAGTGTGTGTGTGTGTGCGTGTGTCTGTGTGTGTGCCCGCGCGCGCACGCGTGTTTGTGTGTTTGTACCCGGTTGGCGAGCAGCAGGCAGTTGCGGACAGGAGCGAGGCCCGACACCACGCCCATCAGGTGTTTGAAGAGGTCCAAGTGCGGCTGTGCGATCTCCACAATCAGCAGCTTCTGTCTCAGCGACTGGTTTGCAAGAGGCTGAAACCAAACAAGACCAAGAGGATTTGGTATAAAGGGCCGGGCTTCCGAAGACAGCATCGCAAATAAATAAATAAATGTAATTGGAAAGCTTGTTCAATAAAAACACAGACTTACAATGTTGCTCAATTTCATCACGTGTCTGTACATATTATCCTGTGAAAAGATCACAAGTCACAGATTATCAGATTACTAATTTATTGTACTTTTTACAGAATACATACTAACTAGAATGACCGCACCACTGATATTATTCCTCCGCCAACAAGTGAGCAGTCGACATGCATGTCTGTCCAGACTTTGGCGTTTGAGTCAAATGTGAAGAAATTTGGTCACGGTGTTACTGAGATATGGCGTTACCGAGCTTGCAAACGGCATTCGTGAGGTCACAGTGACCTTGACCTTTGACCTTTGATCACCAAAATCGAATCAGTTCATCCTCGAGTCTAAGTGGACGTTTGAGGAAAATTGGATGAAATTCCATTAAGCCGTTCTTGAGATATCGCGTTAACGAACTTGGGAATGGCGTTCGTGAGGTCACAGTGACCTTGAACTTTGACCTATGACCACCAAAATATAATCAGTTCACCCTCGAGTCCAAGTCGACGTTTGAGGCAAATTTGATGAAATTCTGTCAAGGTCTTCCTCAGATATCACATTAACGAACATCAAACGGAACGGACGTACGTACGTACAGACAACCCGAAGCCATAAAAACAACATTCATCAATAGACAAATCCATAATCCGCAACGGCGCAGCACACAAGTGCGAGGCACGCTAGAAATTATATATCCAGTAATAATGTTATTATGATTTATTTCCAGTAATAATAATAATATCTTGTTCGAGTTCAGACATCAGCCCTGTCAAGATTGAGGCAATGGACCGTGTTGAGTTCATAGACTCCAATTGAGCCTGCACGCACCATACAGCCAGATGACCAGCTCCACCAAACCAGTAGGCTCTCACATCTACAAGTTTGCTGCCAACAATTGTTAAAAATTTAGATTTAAATCATCTAAATAATAATTCAAGACACACTTTCATAGTTTAGTTGCCAGTAGATTCACTATCCTCCTAGCCCAGGGATACTCAACTTACTTTGCCCGGGGGCCACTTTCGTGAAATGATAGAAGGCCAGGGGCCAGTTAATAAAAAAACAATATACATTTTTCTGTAGCGGATTGTAGGTTTTTGGGGTGTCAGCCGGAGTTTAGTCTGACAATGTTGTGCACACCGGATAGTTCGTTAGGTTAAGTTAGTTAGGTTAAGTACATACATAAATGCCTGGGTAGCAAGCAGACGGCGGTATTTGACAATTTAGCAGCTAAATCATAGATTATTGAAAGATATTCCATATTCCAGACTGAAATGCTATAACAGAAGTGGAGTATTGGTCAGAATGACATGAACATTTGGACACTTATTCAGCGGGTATCTTGCATGTTGCTTTCACTTAAAAAAAAAAAAAAAAAAAACCTATATAGATGTCCTCCTCCTCTCACCACAAGAGGAGCGTCATTTTAGGCCTTGGCCACACTGATCCGTCAGAAAATGGACAGAACGGCTAGACGGATAGATTTATGTCCGTTGCATGTACAAGTAACCTACTTGTACAGCAGGTGGCGGTAAGCACCTTGAAGGTGTCAGCGACCCGCCTATAAACCGAGAGAAGAAGAAAGCTGGCGTCAGCTAGCTGTTAGCTCTGTGCCCTACGTTACTTATGTGGCAATAAAATGCCACCGAATGACCAGATTAGATGGCGAAATCAGACGGTGACACTGACTATCACGTTGTACAACAGCAGGATGGTGTACACAGCATTAATTATAGCCTCCTTCACTGCCTCGGCCGCCATCTTCTTTGAAAAGTTTAAACAAATCTCGGAACGCCTCCTCTCGAGACCTCGACTCTGATTGGCTAAACGGACAGTGACTATCCGACCATCCGATACGTCCATCCAGAAAAAGTTCATCCCTCTTCAACTTTCTGTCCATCAAAACGTATGCAAATTTTCTGGATACGTACGCTTCTGAGTACTCCACGGACAGTCGGACAGCTGTCATTGAAAATGAATGGAAGTGAACAGAGAAATGAACGCACACCGACAGAGACCACGGATCAGTGTGGCCAAGGCCTTACAATGGAGTCATACGCCAAAGTAGTTGCCATGCCATTTGCTGAATAAAGCTGCTTGTTAAATCTTACCAGTATAGAAAAAAATCAATACAGTAATAAAATATTATAAAGTATATTCTATTACAAATTACTATTCTCTTGCTCATGTATGTGTGCATGCCCTACGTATATATAGGCTATACATATTAACTCACTCTTCCAAGTGTGTGTGTGTGTGTGTGTGTGTGTGTGTGTGTGTGTGTGTGTGTGTGTGTGTGTGTGTGTCCATACCTCAAAGAAGTCTATTGGCTTTGTGCGCTCCAAGACGAAGTGGAGGGTGAGCACGGAGCCTTTGACAGAAACTGGATTTTTAATGTGGGACCGGACAAAATCACAGCACTTGGTCCAGTCACCGAAATACACAAAGGCCTGGAGGAGAGGATAATGATCATAATAGTTATTAATAGTCTAGACCTTTCATAGTAAGGCAATAATGCAGCAGAGCGGATAGTTATTAATAACCTAGACATTTGGTTTTATTTAGCAAAAGTGAAATAAAGTGAAGAAACAAAAACAGTCTGAGCCTGAGGAAAAACTTCCCCCCGTTACTTTAGACTTGTTCAGATTCTCTCAATTCCCATAGTGCAGTTGTGCTGGCTGATTACGCCTCTTGAAACTCATGCAGGTTGCAATCTGTAGCTTTGGAGTAGCTGTAGCGGTAACGGTGGTGACCTCGGTGTGTTTGTGTTACAGCTCTCTTACCCTCCTCTGCAGTGGCAGCACTGTCACATAGTAGTACGTGGAGTAAATGTCCTGTCTGTCCAGGTAGGGCCACACCAGCTGAGCCACGTCCTCCTGCACGTAGCCTCCCTCCGGCAAACCCGTCATCATGATGCTGTTGGGGAGCGGAGTGGAGCGGCTGCTCACCGTCTGGACCAGACAACACAGTGGTTACCTTCACACTGCAGTATAGGTAGACCGATTAATTGGTCGGCCGATGAATCCGTGTTAAATAAATGTTCATTTAAATAGAATACTGTATCTGCATTATACACTGGCCATCACCACCCTGCTCTCTAAAATATCGGCATCAGCCATTGAAAACCCATATCCGTCAACTCCTACACCGCAGCACAAAGTGACCTGGTGACCAGGACATATTGGGAAACACCATACAGAAACACGAACAGCCAAGCTAACCTTGCCTACAGAGAAGTGTCACCCGGTACCAGACTCTCTTTGCCAGATTTTCCTCCCAATGAAGGTTTCATGTCCCACAATGACAAGTGAAGCAAGTTTACTAAGAGAACAAGTTTACTAGTTTAACAAGTTTACTAGTTTAATAAGGTTACTAGTTTAAACGTCTTCATGGATTCCGCCATTACAAGAACATTTTCAGGAATGGGAGGGGAGAGCCCTGCTTTTCTGCAAGTGAGGAGACAAGCTATTTAAAAAATAGTATGTTTCAGGACAAGCTTCTATCATGAATCATGAATCATGAATTTGACAACAAGCTTCAGAAAAGAGATGAGAACAGCAACACACCTGCTGCTTTATTTCCAAAATGGCCGTGTATTTTGGAGTAACACAGCAAAGAAAAGTGGAGGGGTTGAAAGAGAGAAATGGACTTACCTCAATGTCATTCAACCAGGTGATTGTCAGGTACTCTAAGAGAAGAAATGAGATGGAGAGTGAAAACAAGGCTTTCTAGCTGCTGCTTCCTCAAAAATACTGCACTAAGAACATTTTTATATAAGTCATGATCCAAACTGCAGTATAAAATGGCTTCCTGAAACGGGTTCAAATTATTTTCCATAAGTCAATCAGGTTTGTTATGGATGGAATGCAATTTGCACCAATCATCATCATTCCTCATCCCACAATAAACAACAGCATTTCCAGCCAATATGAACAAATTATTGAATGAAGCCAGGAGTCAGGAAGTTGTCTTATAAGAAATGGTATTCATATAATATAACATATAATGGTATTCAGCCAAACATATACTGTACCCCTGTAAACTGCATTACAGGGGGACTGCAATCTTCTCAGTATAGAGACAGTCCGCATGTCTGGGAACGCCCACAAAATGTCAAAAGGCTGACCCGCGAGTGGGGTAAAACCGCCGATATATCTCATGGGCTGACTCACCAAAAGACGGTGCTGCGGCTCTAAACTACATATTTGGGGGTTCTAGAGCAGAACACAAGACGTCTGCTCAGATGTGCGTTTACTGCGGTGGTTAAATCCCCGATCGTGTCTGCCTGGGCTGGGCTATCAGCTAAATTCTAACTTTGCTGAATGGATAGAACGGGGGAATTTACCCCACCCCGACCCCGCCCCCAGGCTAACCCAGCATCTATTGTGGGCGTTCCTAGAGCCTGTATGGGCGTTCCCAGACATGCAGACTGTCTCTATACATGATATATAGAATACAGAGGGTCATACAGTAGGCAGAGAGGAGAGAGAGGGGAGGGAATCTGTAGCACACAGCACACTCAAGATTGTGTCGTGTGTGTGTGTGTGTGTGTGTGTGTGTGTGTGTGTGTGTGTGTCAGAACACAGTGACCTGCTCAATGCCAATAGAGATAGCAGATAAGCTGTCTGTCTGTAGATGTGTGTGTGTCAGAACGCAGTGACCTGCTCAATGCCAATAGAGATAGCAGATAAGCTGTCTGTCTGTAGAATCGTACTTATGATTATGGTGCATGTGTGTGATATGCAACCATAGCTAATAACATACCAATTATTAAGTATATGCAATTATAGCTTATTGAATATGAAATGACTTAAACTTAATCTAGAACAAGGTTTGACCAAAAGTTAACTTTTTTTAACAATAATCATACAGCTCTATGACATATAAAATCTGGCAATATTGAAATATTTTATCTCATTTCAATCACCAGCAAATGAAACTAGTCAAGATGTTAGATTCAAATAAATCCATTCTTTTGGATCCTTTTTTGTTGACACTCTCACCTGGGATGTTGAACCATGGAGAAGCAGTGTCAAAGAGGAAGGGAGCAGCCCTCAGCGTCAGGTAGAACGGCCGAACGGACCCGGGTGGAACTGCGACGCCTGTTGTCGGGACGGTTGCCCCGGGGATGGCTTCCTTGTTGTCGGGCAGAGCGTTCAGAGGAAGTTTTGGTGCTGTAGATGAAGCAAGAAATGAGTCTCCATTAATTATATCTGAACAGCGACAAGACACAGAGGCAACAGTAGCTGCTGCTGTTTGGTGCTGGTTGACTAGCCCCTCCATCTCGGTGATGACCATTATGATAATAATTATAATATCGAGGTACAGTATCATTATCGTGTAGCAATGATTTATTATGAAATGCCGATGTCTTGAGGGGTAACTACTTAAGTAAATTATTTAATGTAACTTTAATTACGGTAGACTTTAACCCTACGTCGTAAACTGCAGCACAAATCACCCTCTTGCGACAAATAATAAACTTCAACTGTAGCTGCAGCTCGTTGTCGTCGTCGTTATTATTTGCAAAATAATGCAAAATAAAACCAGCAGAAATTTCTCAAAAGTCTTCAATATTGTTCCCTTGAAGTGGATTTTTGTTGTGGTTGTTGTTGTGTTTGATCAAGGATTTATTCAATAAAAAGTGACAGAAACGCATTACTGAATTTGACCTGAAACCCCTTGTCATGTTTCTAGTGGTTTCTACCATGTTAAGGACAAGATGTTTGGACTTATTTTTGACCGGTGGCTGGAAGCTATCTGCTAGAGGTCTTTGTTGAGACCGTCGATGCATGAAGGTACTTTCCACCAGCCGGCCAGCTGCGGTTGGAGGAAGGGACATATTTACAATCTTTGCACGTGAAGTGTCAAATCTGTTGCTTGTCTCGCTACAGATGCTCCAAGCTGTAACAAAAGTGAGGATATGCTGTGTATATAAACAAAATAAAACAAAAGAAAGCGAGCTGGCTTGTTGGCACGTCAAAAGTCCTATAGTACAGTCAGTGGTTCTCAACCTGTGGTACACGGGGCTCCCTCCCTCTCATGGTGATCACTTCTGAGGTGGTACTTAATGTAAAAAGGTTCAGAACCACTACTATAGTACATCATAGTGCGATTAAGGCGTTTACATGTCTACAACGCACTTCAAAAATGCGACTAAAATCGGAATACTACACGTGATTTGACTATTGCTTACTCCGGGGCTATGACATTATTCCAGTTGAGGTCATCAGAAAATGCTGTTTTATGGCAGTGTCTTATTCAGAGTATTGCCAGGTTAAGATTGAATTATTGCCGTCCATGTAAAGGTACTCACTACTCACTGAAGAACAACCACAACCTGCCCAATGCTAATTATAGCTGGGTACCACTTGGAAATCTGGGTACCTACCATTAGTACTTGGGTACCATTTGAAAATATTGAATTTGATATCGGTACCAAAACTTTACTTTTTGGGAGGTACAATTAAAAGCCAGTTACACCTTTGTTTTCGGATTATCAAATAATTTCTACCATAAGCTTTTCTCAACTCAAATAAATAACATTTGACGTCTTGACCGTGAAATTGTTACATGTTTGCTTTTCTTCACTTCAACAAACTTGCTCACCGCCTGCTGTGCAGGAGCCTTGTGGAAGTGGAGCCTGCAGCCTCATGAATTTGTAGCCGGGGAGCTGCTGCAGGTGGCTGAACCAAACCCCGAGCCGATCTGCATCCTCCACAGACTCAAACTCTACATACATCTGGAACACACACACACACAGACACACACACACACACACACACACCCACACCCACACACACACAGGGGGGACAAGTGAGTCAGGCTGCAACCAACATTTCTATTAAGTCTAAATTGCTGACAACAAGCAAATTGTATAAACATTGACAAAATTAGGTTTAGTAGGAATATTTATTAATTTTGTACAGTATGACATCACCAGGGCTGGTCACTGCGCACATTTTACTCGCATATGCAACTAAAAATAGAACAGTGCGAATTGTAAAATGCCTTTTGGGGCACGTGTGCGAGTACAGAATTCAACCTTCAATATATATATATTTTTTTTTCAGAGCGTTAAAAATCAGAACGGCATTGAGAATTTCGTTTTTTTTTAACCTGGACCCATCTCCTGGCAATAATTATGATTTGGCCACTCACCCAGCGATGTCCGCGGCGTTTCTGGCCGTCCTAGCGTTGTTTTGAGATCAATAGCGTCCAAGTCAGTTGTAAAATGGAGCTGATTTGGGGCCAAGTGTGAGCCTGTCTTTCCTGCATCTAAATAGCTATTTTTATTTTAGCGTAACCTATGTGGGGTTTGGCGTAACCTATGTGGGATTCGAAATAACGAAGGTTATGCCAAACCCCACATAGGTTACGCTAAAACCACCACCGCAAAGCGTCCTACCTGTAGTTGGCCAGTCGGCAGGAAAGTATCGCGGGACTTCACGAGACTTGGTGACCGAGATCACGTTGAAATTCTCCTTTAAAGTTGAGAGCCTGTGTCCCAGTTCACTTGAAGGCAACACAGCGTTGCCTTGAACCAAAAATGGCAATCGGTGCATCTCTCATTGATTATTTTATTTTATTTATTTTATTTGTATTCTCTCTGCACTCTTGTTCTAGAGGTTTGTGAATTTAATTTGAGGAATGTAACTTGCCGTTTTGAAAATATACCTCAGTTGCACATGAATTCACTTTAAAACGTAGTGTACGTTTCAGATTCAAATAAATGTTATTTTGTTTAAAAATGTCTCCTAATATCCCTTTATTAAGGAGAAACGCATTATTTAATACATTTTTTATCATGCCCCTAAAATTCTTTGTGTGCTCCTAGTTTTTTCAACTTCTGAAAATGCTAAGTGACCAGCCCTGGACATCACTAGCCTGGGTAAACCCAGCCCCCACGTGAACTGCTCTCAGACCTGCTCACTAGTCACTACTAGTGACTACTAGCCACACTACCTTGTGACTAGTGAGCAGGGTCTGTCTGAGATAGTGTTAATTTTGGCAGCAATTTTTGAATTTAGTCTTAGTCTTAGTCCAGTTTCAAAATGTCATAGTCAGTTTTTATCACATTTAGTCAACCTCATTCTGTTTTTATTTAGTCAACTTTAGTCGACTAAAAGTCTGAGCATTTTAGTCTTATCTTAGTCCAAGAAAACAATAACTATCTTAGTCTAGTTTTAGTCAACAAAAACTGTTAACATTTTAGTCGTATCTTAGTCAAACTATTTTAGTCTACCAAAACCAATATTTTATCTTATCCTTCTGATAAAAACATTTTGAATGATTAAGACCACTGGACATGGAAAATGTGATGTGCAGATTTATTTTTGAACCAACATGATTCAACAATCCATGATACTGTAGTGTGTACACACACGCACACATTGCTGTCTAGGTAGGCATGGCATCTGTATAAAAGGTACAATATAGAAAATAATCATGGATGCTGTGAGCCCCTTTTTAGTCCATATATCTAAACCAATAGTTATTTTGTGTGCCATGGACAGTCTGTGTTTGAATTTTTCCTTTTCAGCCAGGTACATTTTGTCCACAAGGTTTGTCATTTTCTTTTGGCACTGCAGTGAGCCTTCTATCTATTTTTTGGATCATCATGACAAAATCCTCATCCTCCACTGTCCCTGGAGGGAGGGCTGTGCGACCTATCCACTGAGCTATCGCCTCTTCTTTGGAACGTTGTTCTTGTGAGTCTGGTTTGTAGGTTGTGGGATAGCAAAGCCCCAGCGATAGCTGGCCTCTGCTCTTTCTTGGGTGGCTGGTATACCGGGGGTTTATCTGAAAGCTGGGACAGGAATAAATACAATGTCAGGACAGGACAGATGCAACATCAAGAAAATCAAGTATTGCACTAAGCATTATACATAAGTAAATCATTGCTGTCTTTTAATTCTTCTTCAAATTAAGATGTTTAGAACGGTGTGTGAGAGCGAGGGAAAAAAAAACTCTCGTAACGGGACAAGCCCGTCTTTTATTGTCACACGAACACCACAACACATGCATGCGGCCACAACACACTCATGCTGACGGTGGCCTGAGAGAAAAACGGGAGAGAGAAAATGTATGAGTCTGTAAAATAGTGTTACACACGCTTTTCTCTCTCCCTCGCTCTCACACAGTTCTAAACATCTTTAGGCAACGGCAACCCCCACCCGATAGAAACACCAACTGCACAGTGTAGCATTGATACAAGTTAAGCTAGCTAACTTTAGCTTGTTAGCTTGCTGGCTGGGCCTTTTGTCACTAGGAAAGCCCGGCCCCGCTGTTGAGAGGGTGCCGCATCTATGTGCCGACAGGCCGCAGTGCCGACAGGCCACACTAGCCCAATACTGAATGCTACGTTGCCTTCGCTGCTCATTCTAAGCTCCTTCACTACGTTAATAGTATAAAACACAGCCTACGTGCAAAACCACCACATTAGTAACGTTAGTTGGCTTACCTCAATCTCTTTGTGGTAACACTTGATGTGTCTCTTCAAGTTTGTAGTGTTTTTCCCTGCTATTTTATGGCCACACGGCTCCCCATGTGATACAGCAACGCATTCGGTTTTTTTCTCTGCGTCATTGTAACGGAAATAAACCCAGATATCCAGCCGTTTCTTCCCCCCAAGCATATCGAGTGCTAAAACAAGTAGGTTAAAATCGAGACCATTAAAAACAAGCTAAAACCATGGAGGCTAAAACAGGTGACGAGTCCTCCTCTGTCCTGACTGCGTGCAGCTGTGATGATTGGCAGCAACGTTTCCTTATTGACACTGGTGTGCGCAGCACAGGAAACAGATTAACGATTAACGTTAAAAATTTTCGTCTCCTCCTTTTTCGTCAACGAAAAAAAAGACAGATTTTGGCAGTTTTTATTTGGTGAACTACATTTTCGTCTCGTCTTTTTTTGTCAACGATATTGGATGTTGATATCGTCACAGTTAGTGTTTAATCACGTGGGTACCGTTTCGTCATCGTCTCGTCTTAAGTCATGGGAAAAAAGGGCGTTGACGAGCATATTTCGTCATAGTTTTCGTTAACGAAATTAACACTAGTCTGAGAGCAGGTCACTGGGGGCTGGGTTTACCCAGGCTAGGACATCACACCTACAGTAATATTACTATTCAGTTCAATGGGATGGACATTAATCTGATTGTATAATGGGATTGTGCCATGAGACCAAAGTGTGAGTGTGTGCGTCTACCTTGGTCCCCAGAGGCAGGTAGTTCTTGACGCCTCCGATCTTTGACAGCGCCGCCATGAGGTGCCTGGCTCCGTCCGACGAAATGTTCCAGATAGCCACCACTCGCACGTATGAGGCTTCGATGGCTCTTATAACCTGTTAATATTAAAATAATTACAATTTCTTTGTCCTTGTATATTAGTATTATTATTATTATTACTGTACTACTACTAATTACTACTAACGTAATAACATTATTACTCTTGTAACCTTCCACATAGCACATGGCTTAAGGATAAAGGGCAGTACATGGTGGCCACCGACCACAGCCACAGCCTATCATCGATCGATCGTTGTCCAGATGCCGCCCTGTCAAAGAGCTGGATTACAGACATCTGAGAGGGAGGCGTGCCTCACACTTTGAAAAGCGCTGCTGCAGAGTAAAGCATTTTTTTGTGTGGATTGCCTAGATCTTATTAAATCGTGGACACCCCGGGCGCTCCACTGCAGCTGCCCACTGCTCCTGGCCTGAAACATGGACGACGACGAGCCAGGATGGGTCAAGACAAATTTCACAGGGCCTCTGCATTGATGTGTCTCTGTGACTAATAAAGACAGGGTCTGTGTGTGTGTGTGTGTGTGTGTGTGTGTGTGTGTGTGTGTGTGTGTGTGTGTGTGTGTGTGAGTGACTTACGGCACCGCTCAGGGTCATCAGGAATCTATAAAAGCCAACCTGAAACAGACACATCAGAGCAGACAGTGTTGAGTGGAATATTCATTCAATAAGGAAAAGTAATCATGCTCCTCCATAATTCACTACATCAGAGGTTTTCAAAGTAGGAGGTGGGCCTCCCCAGGGGGGCTCCAAGCAGTTTCAGGGGAGGCTTAGTGAAAGGAAGTGAAAAAATATTGCACGAGTTATTACAGTAGTTATCAAAAGGAGGTTGCATAGAATGACAAAAGTTCAATGGACAAACCAAAGAGGATCCTGGAGCACACGATTCACTGGAAAATTGCTTTATTCAATGACTAACGTTTCGACGCCTGCTGCGTCTTCATATCTGATGAAGACGCAGCAGGCGTCGAAACGTTAGTCATTGAATAAAGCAATTTTCCAGTGAATCGTGTGCTCCAGGATCCTCTTTGGTTTGTCCATTGAACTTTTGTCATAATACTGTCCTGTCCTGAGAGCACCGACCTCCTTTTGCGGAGGGGCTGACGCGCAAGAGACTCCTTTTGTATTGAGGTTGCATAGAATGCCTAAATGTGTGTGATTTGGTTAAAAAATAATTCAGAGATATGATGACCTATGACCCCTACTGATACCACCCTGTAGATTCCGAGATGCTTTTCTGCTCTCCACAGCTGTTGTTTTTGACACCATGATGTGTGACCGCTAACACATCAGCAGTTTCAGAAAGACCCAAATCAGCCCTTTTGGCACCAACAGTCACGCCGTGGTCAAAGTCTCAGATGCTGACATCCGCTCTGATGTTTGATGTGAGCATGAACTGAGGCTGCTGTCCTGTATCTGCATGATCTTATGCATCACACTGCTGCCAGATGATTGGCTGAATGCGTGTTTTTCTGCACTTGTGTTAAGCTGTGCTGGAGAACCAGAAATCCTTTTCTATCAGATACCAGTAGTTTGTGGGAACTTTACAGTTTTTTCCACCTTCCCAGAGTCAGAAAGGTTTCTATGCATTTGGTGTAGTCTGAATCTCAAATATGCTATCTTGACTCAATTGTTGAGATGGTCCGTCCCCAATGTGGCTGTACGCTGCTACGTGACTCACCATGTTACGTATGCATGTTTGACTGGCACAGAATCGGATATAGGAGACTGACCGGCTGGTCATCGGTGCATCTCAAGTGTGCATGCAGTGCGTACGTGTCCTTACCATTGTCATCTTGATGTGTGCGTGTGTGTCCTTACCAATGTCATCTTGATGTCTTGGTTCATTACGTCTAAGCCGAGTGGCGACCCATGGAACAGTGGAGGCTTTTCCTTAAAATGGCACAGCAAGTCAAACAGCTCCGCAGCTGATGGCATCGCGACGATGGCCTGGAAGGAAAATCAGACACACAAAGCAGATTCATCTTTAAAAAGGTGTTACAGGAGGTGTTGTTGAATAATCAATAGATTTCAATGCTAATATCTGAAAGATACCGATTATTGAAATGGAAGAACAAAAAACAAATCCATAGTCCCACCCACCCCGATTTCATCACCAAGGTGGACAAAAAATAACAACCCCGGATCAGATTATGGGATAAAAGAAAGAAAGAAAGAAAGAAAGAAAGAAAGGAAAGAAAAACAATAGGTCCATACCAAGCTGTTTTCAGGCACAACAAGGATGTCCTTTGTAGTGATCACCGCAAACTGCTTCAGTAGATTGGCAATGTTGTGCTCTGTGTAGTTTGTGTGCTGTGGCAAGTTGGTTATCATCAGGTGCCTCTTGGCAAGCTGTATGAACTGGGAAAATGGAGACAAACAGAAAAAAACAATCCCATAAAACCCCATTCCAGGGCTTTTACATTACACCATTACCATTACCATTACCGCAATCATTTGTATTATGATGTATTATGTACGGGGAAAAAAGGATTTTAAAATCAGGACAGCTTCGGGATGATGGTAAAAGTGTCGATCCCTGATCAGTGGGAGGAAGGAGTGACAAAGTCCTGATCTGTGGGGGTTTTCAGGTCTCACTGAAGAGGCAAATTACAGTTGCAGTTGGGAAGAAGAGTTTATGACCTGGATGGGTGGCATGATTTCTCCCACACCACAAATCGCTGGGCACGCAGCCCAGCGATTTCATGAACCAACTGAATTGCTCTTGATAGGGGACATTGAAATTAATTATTAGTGTATTAACACCAATGAAAACGTAACACAAGCTTTTAACACACAATCGATTTTTAAACATTTATTTCAAAACATCATTGTAAAATTCAGGCCTTTAGCCAAAGCTTCAATAACAGAGCTCAGCTGACAGTTTAACCTGCAAATGAAAACTATAAAAAATATAAAATTAAAAATACAATAGGCTACAGCACATAGGCCTATAGCTCCCATCCCCCCCCCACCCCCAGTCCAGCCGTTTGTTCCAGGCCAGTGAAGTCCCAACGATCTACAAAAACATGCAATAATATAAAATCATAGATAAAAAGTTGAATCATACACAATCAATAAAACCAAAAGTAAAGGGTTAGCCTTCCCAATGCCCAGCAGCATCTGTTATTCTGGCCTCATAATAAGCACTGAGGCGGGTGGTCAGAAAGTCAAATAACATTAAAATACATTGTATGCTTTGGTGCAATGTAGGATTTTGTCTTTCAATATCCTCATTGCAGCCTCGCTGCAGCCTCGCTTGGTGTTGTTGTTGCTTCTCACAGGAATGTGTCCCTGTAACAGAGAGCCCAACATGAGCATGAGCGCCTGGCCAATCCCGGCGCTTGACTGCTGCGTAGGCGGGCACAGGGCGTGGTTTTTGCGTAACTTATGTGCGATTGGAAATCACGCGGATGGGTGGGGTCCGCCATCATTTTCTGACACTGCTTCAGCATCCTGGCAGTGTGTAGGCCCTGAATGGATGGCAGGCTGCACCCGAACACCTTCGTGGAGGATGATGCACTGTAGTCTGGAGATGTGCTTGCGGGCAGCAGCAGCAGCTGCACCCCAGATTGTGATGGAGGAGGTGAGGATGGACTCAACGGTGGAGGCGTAGAAAAGTGCCAATGCTGCCTTTGGCACCTTGAACTTCCTCATCTGCAGAAGAAAGAACATCCTCTCTTGTGCCTTCTTGGTGAGTGCTCTGATGTTTCACTCCCATTTCAGGTCCCGGCTGATTGTAGAGCCCAGGAAGCTAAATGACTCTACAGTGTTGACTGGAGAGCAGCATTCCTCCTCTAGTCCACAACCATCTCCACTGTCTTTTGGGCATTGAGCTCCAGGTTTTTGACTGCACCAGGTCATCAGGTGGTCAATCTCCTGCCTGTACGCAGACTCGTCACCTTTACAGATGCGGAGGTGAAAAATAAGGAGAAACTAAATGGGTGAAATCATAGAGCTATAAGCTCAAGGGGCTTTCCTGAAGGCCATGTCGATATGATGGAATGATCAGCTGAGATGAAGTTGAAAAATCCGAAAGAGAACGTGCATGCCCTCTCTTCTCGTGCTTAACCAGCTGACCAGCCAATCAAGAGTGATTTCCCTCACTGAGACTAGAGCCAACGGTACCGGACACACAGAAAAAACTAGCCATCTACTTTCATAGACGGACATAGACATAGACATAGACTGACTCAAGTCAAAGCCACAGCACCCAGGACAGATGTATTTCACATTACAAATGTATGAATATCAGTATATACTGTAGATGTACACAAGTGATGCGAGGAAACCTACCTCGGCCCTGTGGCTCGGCTGCCATCCTCCCGGCCGATTGATGCATCCTGTGAGACACGGAGTGGCAGAGAGAGGGAGAGAAAGAGAGAGAGAGAAAGTGATAGAGGGGCAGAGAGAGGGAGAGAAAGAGAGAGAGAGAGAAAGTGATAGAGGGGCAGAGAGAGGGAGAGAAAGAGAGACAGAGAGAGAGAGAAAGTGATAGAGGGGCAGAGAGAGGGAGAGAAAGAGAGACAGAGAGAGGGAGAAAGTGATAGAGGGGCAGAGAGAGGGAGAGAAAGAGAGACAGAGAGAGAGAGAAAGTGATAGAGGGGCAGAGAGAGGGAGAGAAAGAGAGACAGAGAGAGAAAGTGATAGAGAGAGAATGATCATCATCAAGGAACACAAAGTCTCCACTGAAACCCACACTGACTGACTCACCAATCTTTATTAAAAGGCCAATATCGACCCAATGCATGAGCACACACACACACACACACTCTCTAATTTCTTACTTATTTGCCGGAGACGCAGATTTTGGATTTTCAATGTTGTCGTCGTGGTAACCACATCAGAACCAGACGTGGACGCTAACGGTTGCTGGTCGGTCACCGGTGTCGCTGTGGCGGTCTGCGGTACTTCGGCGGAGGCGGCCGTCTCAGCAGACACAGTGGAGTCTTTTCCGACCGTGTTGGAGGCGTCCACCCTCGATTTGGCTGCCAGTTCCGACTCCCTCGCTGTCGTTGCATCTTCAAACCAAAGTGAATTGAAGGAAATTGAAGGAAGGGGTACTCACACATAGGCTGGTAAACCAGCCGGTCACATGAACTCACATTTCACTTAGTTCTGCAGGACCGTCTGGCCCAAGGGCGTCGTTTTGGTGTCAAAGTTGGTAGGGTCGAGGACGGCATGAGGGGAGGGTGTTTCGGTGGCGCCCGCAAGTGCGCCGCCGAAAAATTTTTTAGGTTTTTGTTTTACCTTTTTTAGGGGGTCATCCCTATGTTCCTCGGGTCCTATGTTCCCCGCTTTTCCCAAATAGGGTCCTATGTTCCCCGCTATGTTCCCTGGGAGAGGTTAGGTTTTGGGTTAGGGTCTGGGGGAGGTTAGGTTTAGTCGTGGGGGGTGGGACAGGTTAGGTTTTGGGTTAGGGTCTGGGGGAGGTTAGGTTTAGGGTTAGTGAAAAACGGGGAATATAGAACCCGGGGAACATAGAACCCGGGGAACATAGACATGATCCCTTTTTTAGCCATATTTAGACGAATATCTCATTTTAAATCAACATTAGGATTATACTGTTGTGATGTCATTATTCAGTATCTTCTCCTTTTCTCAATAACTTTCATGTCACCACCTGCTCAGCTCTCCTGTCAGCATAATTGTAACTAACAAACACAAACTGGAGGTTTAGCCATCTAATCATGTTCTTTCACAAACAGCCGGTTTGGAAAGAAAAAATTGCCACTGAATCCCACACATCATACATCCTACATTTCTTCCTCCTAAGAGTTGCACGATCTTCAGTCAGATGTCAATTGCCACCATTTGACATCGCCAATACACTGTTGTCATCGCGCAAGCACATGGCTACTTAATATGGACTTAACGTCCATATTATAGCCATGTGCTTCAGCTGCGCGCTGTACTTTGCTAAATTAGCATCGATGCTAGCGGGACTTACCTGCTTGCTGCTGCTTGCACTGCTGCACTGCTGCGTCACTGCTGTTGCTGGTAATGTTAATCCCATGTCAGAAAAAGTTTCCAGATTTGTCGCTAACACTAACAGGAGGGTCTGTCTGCTGCGCGTGATTTCTATAACCCGGAAAACTGTGTGTGGGTGGGCGTTTGTTTAGTCATCAGCCAAATGAGCCAATCAAACGGGAGTTTTGGGAAAAAAAACTGGCCTGGCCCATTCAGTTGTGAAAAACAGGGGTAAATGTAACTTTGAACATATTGCAAACTAATTTCACTCAATAATGGTCGGGTCAATTCTATCCTTGCAAAATATGGGAAGACAATCTAAATGACCTATATAACTGCACTCCAAAGATAATGCAAATAAGGTTGCTTAAAGGTTGGTAGGGACAATTGGACACCCTGAAATGTTGGTAGGGTCTTGACCCTAGCAACCCTACCCAAATCGACGCGCTTGGTCTGGCCTCAAGCCCTGGGAGGGTTTTAAGCAGAAACTGCAAAGCGTAAGAGCCAATCAGCGACTGCGACTGTTTTGGAGTAACATGTATAAAGATGTTTATAAATTAATAGGGATCGGAAACCTTTTTTGCCAAAAATAGACCCCAAAAATAGACCGTCTTATACCGATGTGTCTTATTTACTGGGTTTTACGACAATAATAATTTGAAATAAGATTAGGATCATCAAGGAACACAAACTCTCCACTGAAACCCACACTGACTGACTCACCAATCTTTCATAAAAGGCCAATATCGATTCAATGCATAAGCACGCACACACGCATGCACGTACGTACGCACACACACACACACACACGCGCACACACACACACAGCCTCTCTAATTTCTTACTTATTTGCTGGAGACGCAGATTTGGGGTTTTCAATGTTGTCTTCGTGGTAACCACATCAGAACCAGACGTGGACGCTAACACTTCCTGGACGGTCACCGATGACGTTGTGGCGGTCTGTGGTACTTCGGCAGAGGCGGAACCAGACGTGGACGCTAACGGTTGCTGGTCGGTCACCGGTGTCGTTGTGGCGGTCTGAGGTACTTCGGCAGAGTCGGAACCAGACGTGGACGTGGACGCTAACGGTTGCTGGTCGGTCACCGGTGACGTTGTGGCGGTCTGCGGTACTTCGGCAGAGGCGGAACCAGACGTGGACGTGGACGCTAACGGTTGCTGGTCGGTCACCGGTGTCGCTGTGGCGGTCTGCGGTACTTCGGCAGAGTTGGAACCAGACGTGGACGTGGACGCTAACGGTTGCTGGTCAGTCACCGGTGACGTTGTGGCGGTCTGCGGTACTTCGCCAGAGGCGGAACTAGACGTGGACGTGGACGCTAATGGTTGCTGGTCGGTCACCGGTGTCGATGTGGCGGTCTGCGGTCCTTCGGCAGAGTCGGAACCAGACGTGGACGTGGACGCTAACGGTTGCTGGTCGGTCACCGGTGACGTTGTGGCGGTCTGCGGTACTTCGGCAGAGGCTGAACCAGACGCGGACGTGGACGCTAACGGTTGCTGGTCGGTCACCGGTGACGTTGTGGCGGTCTGCGGTACTTCGGCAGAGGCGGAACCAGACGCGGACGTGGACGCTAACGGTTGCTGGTCGGTCACCGGTGTCACTGTGGCGGTCTGAGGTACTTCGGCAGAGGCGGAACCAGACGTGGACGTGGACGCTAACGGTTGCTGGTCGGTCACCGGTGACGTTGTGGCGGTCTGCGGTACTTCGGCAGAGGCGGAACCAGACGCGGACGTGGACGCTAACGGTTGCTGGTCGGTCACCGGTGTCACTGTGGCGGTCTGCGGTACTTCGGCAGAGGCGGCCGTCTCAGCAGACACAGTGGAGTCTTTGGAGGCGTCCACCCTCGATTTGGCTGCCAGTTCCGACTCCCTCGCTGTCGTTGCATCTTCAAACCAAAGTTAATTGAAGGAAATATAAGTAAGGGGTACTCACACATATTTAGAACACAAATTCCTTGTGTGTAAACTTTACATATTGTGGCAATAAAAGGAATTCTGATTCTGACACATTTTAGCAAACAGGGTCAACAGATCAGACATCATTTTATCCAATTGGGACATCCTCAGGAGTGACCCCTCCCTTCAGGAGATTTTCTAATTTCACCCTAATTTTTGTTACAAACACCCCCATCCATCAAGGACTGACACACACATAGTTATCTTCGAGCCAGAAAGGATTCAGGATTCAAGATTCAAGATTTTTATTGTCACTCCATGGTACAAGTATTACGTGTGAAATTCTTGTGCTGTGGACTCCGTTTACAACATAGTACAAATATAACAGGGCATATGAGTGCAAAAACAGCAAGAGACACAACAACAATAAGGCAGTATAGTGATAAGACAAGTCAGAGACAGTGGCATATTCACTGCACATAGGTGCACATGTCATGTGCATACTTTAGACGTGCTTAAACATTTTAAATTTGACGTATTTGACATACAGGTGCAAATAGCATGTACCTTATTAAACATACAATTAAACATTAGACATACGTAATGGTAGCAGCTACAGTATGGTACAGTACGGCTACTACACTATTTGTGTATGTTAAGGAGTCTCGTGGCCTGCGGGAAGAAACTGTTCCTCAAGCGATTTGTGCGTGCTTTTGGAACCCTGTATCTCCTCCCTGAGGGTAACAGGGAGAACAGGCTGTTGTGGGGATGGTTTGTGTCTTTGATGATCTTCAGGGACCTCCTGAGGCACTGCTGTTTATACAGTTCATGCAGTTCTGGCAACTCACATCCTGTTACGTGCTGGGCCGCGCGTCTCACTCTCCGTAGCGCCCTGCGGTCCATGGTGGTACAGTTCCCGTACCAGGTGGTGAAGCAGCCAGTCAGCAGGCTTTCAATGGTGCCTCTGTAGAAGTGCCTAAGGATTTCTGGCCTCAGCCCAAATTTCTTCAGGCGCCTGAGTCCGTGTATTCGCTGTTGGGCCTTTTTGACAACCGTGGCGGTGTGACCGGCCCACGTCAGGTCCTGGTGGATGTTGACTCCCAGGTACTTGAAGCTGTCCACCCTTTCCACCACTGTGCCGTTGATGGTGATTGGGAGGTGTGCGCCCCCACCCCTCCTGTAGTCTACAATGACCTACTTGGTCTTGGAGACGTTCAGAGAGAGGTGGTTGTCCTGGCACCATTGTTCCAGGGCCCCCACCTTCTCTCTGTAGGCCGTCTCGTCGCCCCCCGAGATCAGCCCCACGACTGCTGTGTCGTCTGCAAACTTCACGATGGTGTTCGAAGTTTGAGTCGCCACGCAGTCGTGGGTGTAGAGGTCGTACCAGAAGGGGCTGGAGACGCACCCCTGGGGCGCTCCTATGCTGATGGTCAGTGGGGAGGAGGTGAGGTTGCCCACCCTCACCACCTGGCGGCGGTCTGTCAGGAAATCCAGGATCCAGTCACACATTGCTGTGTTTAGTCCCAGGTCCTTGAGCTTGCGTACCAGCCTGGAGGGTACTATGGTGTTGAATGCTGAGCTGTAGTCCACGAACAGCATTCTTACATAGGTGTCCTTCCCCTCCAGGTGGGACAGGGCGGTGTGGAGCACGTGTGCTACTGCGTCCGCTGTGCTCCTGTTGGGGCGGTATGCGAATTGTAGCGGGTCGTGGTCCGGGGGGAGTGTGGGGCGGATCTTTGATATGACCAGCTTTTCAAGGCACTTGCTGGCTATTGACGTGAGGGCTATTGGGCGCCAGTCATTGAGGCTGGTCACTTTCTGCTGCTTGGGAATGGGGATGATTGTCACTGCTTTGAAGCAGGAGGGAACCCCAGGCCACTGGGGGGTACGGTGGTGCAGTGGTAAGCGCTGTCGCCTCACAGCTCGAAGGTCCTGGGTTCGATTCCCACCTGGGACGCTGTGAATGCTGAAGGAATGCGTTTGCATGTTCTCCCCGTGCCTCCCGGGGGTTTCCTTCATATCGGAACCCCCTTCACCAAAAACATGCAATATCCTGGTTGCTAATGTGGTTCCTCCTCTGGTCGTTAAGGGCGCCTGTTCGGAGGGAGGGGAACTCGTTGGAATAGCGTGATCCTCCCACGTGCTATGTCCTACCAGTGAAGCTTCCCCTGTCAGGTGAAAAGAAGCGGCTGGCTAACTGCCCATGTCTCGGAGGAAGCATGGAGCCAGTTTCGGCTCTCCCCAGATCGGCAGAGGGTGGAGCAGCAACCAGGATCAATAAATTAAATTAGCACTAATGGGGGATAAAAAAAAAAGAAAGAAAAAAAAAAAGAAAGGAAGGCCACTAGCTCAAGAGACATATTCACCTTATGTAGCCACGCCCATTTGACCTGGTTGTGTGGTCGTGTGACGACTTCCGGCAAAAAATAAATAAAAAGAAAATGGCTGGCTGCTCCAATATCATCTAACTCTGAATTACCTAATAATTGAGCCAATTGTATGTAACATACCAAATAAAAACAAACGGTAACGTCTAAGAATGCAACGCCATGTAACTGGCTCGTTAATTCTCGCATTCCAGGGAATTACGTTAACGTCTGCGGGTCTTATAGACGTATGTGGCTCGAGCTGCGCTCGGAGGAGAGAAAACCATCTGAAGCTTTCTTTGTTGGAGTCCAGGTATGTTTTACAAGAAAGTGCTCGTCATTGTCGACGATAATGTTATCTGACCTGGCTAACAGTGGCGCCGTGACCGCCGGAAGTATTAACACGAACCGGAAGAATTTGGCCCACCCCCGCGTATGAACATAAGGTGAATAGGGACTTCCAAATACATGCAAACCACTGCTCTAATGGCACACAAATAAGGAATGTGTAGATCTTAAGACAAAAGACATTTAAAGTCGAAGTGAACCGGATGCAATTGCGCGAGCGTCGGAGACTCAAACACATCTTGTCTGAGATGACAGGGTTGAGAGGCGGACCACAAGCCACACAATGCCGGGTGTCGATGATTTGATTTGACAATTCTGGGGACTGGCTTTGGCATTGGCCAATCATGGCGTGTTCCACCCCCAAATCGAGTGGGATTCAGCGTGTTGTCGTGCTACGCGAGTGGGATCCGCGGAGTACCAGGCAGCCAGCTGCTTCGTGCGGAGCGAGCGGACAATCCGATGCATGGGTGCTGCCCGCCCGCCTGGAATCTCCGAGGGGTGACCCCTGACAACCAGGCTCTCAAGCGTGCGCCTTTATCGATATTGCTGTAAATACGAAATTCCTGGAATGCGCGTTTTAACGAGCCAGTTACATTTCTTTGCATTCTTAGACATTACCGTATTTGTTTTTTGTTCATGTTTCATACAATTGGCCAAGTTAGTAGTTAGTTTATGGGATAGGAATTCTGCCAGATGACAGGCACTAGGCGCCATTTTCTCTTTCTCTTTCTTTGGAAGAGAAAATTATCCTGAAATGAAGATTTGATTGACAGCTGCCATGTCGTGATATGATGGTTGAAATGGGGTAGAAATTTGATAGTACTAGGTGACGTCAGCAAACTGTAGATTAATGTTATCAATGAAATCTTGAAAAATGAACTTTTGATGTGAAAAAGTGTGAAAAACGAAAGAAATTAGATTTTTGTGATTTTTTTTGCATACATTATTAACTCATTGAGTGCCAATGACGACTATAGTCGTCAATTCAAATAGTAACGTAGAGTGCCAATGACGACTAAAGTCGTCAATTGCGTTTTTTGACGGTGGGACGTGGATCAAAGCCTGATGCATCTCCTGTAAAAATATGGGCGATTTTGAAGGTGTCTAAGCTATTTTACGGACCCATTAGGTGGCAACAGCGCTCTCCAGACCAGAGAAAGGCAAGGAAAAACAGCAAAGAAGCCGTGATGAAAGAGAAACCGATGCATGCTGGAGCCAGAGCGGCAGAGATTGCTCTGGCTGGAGCCAACGTTAGCTGCGAACAGCAGCCAATCCGCTCCCACAACTGAGCCCCTCTGTCTCTGCTGCATAGTTTCTCCACACGATTAGCCGCCAGAAAAGGAGACACCCGACACCGAAAAGCCAAACCATTCTCAGCAGTCCGGTTTGGCTTTTCGGTGTCGCGCTGGGAGCCGGCACACAAAAACGGCGGAGCGCTCCGAAAATAGACGCTGGGTGCGTTAGTCTGTGTGTTAGTGTGGGGATGAGTTTCTCCCAGCTCTGGCATGCAGGCTGTGTGTTAGTGTGGGGGTGACTTTCTCCCAGCTCCAGCATGCAAGCTGTGTGTTAGTGTGGGGATGAGTTTATCCCAGCTCCAGCAGGAAGAGATTCGTTGCCTGACGCAGGTAGCAGAGATTCGAGCAGAGCCACCAGAGACACTCCCACGGAGGAGGAGTTTGCAGTTGAGGGGGGTGGGGCACGCAGGGCACCACACAACTACACCACGTCACTACATCAGAAAATATTACCTTCAGAGTCAGTGATGTGCTTGAAATGCTTCATTTCACAAAAGGCTCATTATCTCAGCTTCTAGTTTGAAACGTCTGTTTTTGGTGAAATCAACCTATCTTCTCCGGCTGATAACTAAAGAACGGAAAATGATATCAATAAACTTTTTTTTGCTGATGATACAAGAGAGTCTCATCGTTCTTTTGGCGTGTTCGGTGTTTACATAGTAATATCACACAATATTCTGTGGGTCTTGAGTTATCACTGAAAACGCTCTGAAAGGGCTGGCACTGGGAGCATCCGTTTTCCAAAAGTGGCTGGCACTCAATGAGTTAAATAGGTGCACTGCATACCCAGGTATTTGAACTAAAAGAAAAGTCATTTTTGGATTAGTAATTCCACGTATATTGTCTATCACCTCACTTGTCCCTGTGAATGTTTTATATAGGACGTGCTAAGAGGCGTTTGAAATTGGGGAAACACAAATATAAAAAAAAATCATAAAACGCGCTCAACCCAACTCAACCAATAACTGGGTGCTAAATCCTACAATGAATGTCAAGAATAAAAGAGAAGAGGATAGCACTCCAAGTTAAACATTTTATTGCCTTTTTATTGCCTGCAAAATAACACAAATATGCCATAAGAACTAACAATAATGATTATCCTATTAGGCACGCTATTTCAGAATCAAAATTATTTTATTCCTCAATTGAAATTGGAATTGAGAAGTTCATTCATGAATTCACGATGAGTTAATTCATGAATCCCTTAGCTCTACAGTTCTTCTTACCGGCTCCCGGCTTGCCATCCTGGTTGCTGATGCGATTGGTGGCTTCATTCTTCTTGCTCCTGTGCAGAACATTTGGGCTGGTCACCCCAGGGATCACAGGCAGGTTGGCTGGGCGGATCTGGGCAATAGGAGAATTCCGCCTCTCCAACAGAAACATACGGTCATAGATGATCCGGGTTCCTGTTAATAGCAGACAGATAGGATTGTGTAGTGAGTAGGGGTGGGAATCACAGAGTAACTCACGATAGATACTAGGGGTGTCGCGGTACGTGTCGGTCGTGTCGCTTCGCACGACACGGGGCGGTCGTGTCGCTTCGCGCGACACGGGACGGTCGTGTCGCTTCACGCAACACGACAAATCGAACCGTCGAATCCAGAAGGTGGTGGTAAAGCACCTAAATGCTGTTTAAACGCCATAAACACCACAGAAGAAGACCCACCAAAACAACACAAGGGCCATAAAAATCCGCGTTCACTGAATGGAACGTTTTGTGAAGAGGAAACCTTACCGGGGCGGGGGTCGCTCCAGCGTGTTTACAAGCCGTAGCTTCCATGCTACTTCACAAAACAATATTCAAGCATCCAGCTGCCCCCCCTTTACCGTCGCCAAAAAAGCGAGTGCAGAGCAGTATCCTAATGACTTTTATGACTCAGCTGTTTTGCAAATTCTGTCAACATCAAGCCAATGAGGTAAGCTTGCTAATGTAACGTTACGTAGCCGAAATACGCAACTATAAAGGACTTTCCTTTAGTCCTTTATAGTTGCGTGTCGCGGCTAAACGTTACATAACACTGACAAAGCTGTTAACTTTTAAACAAGCAACTTACATCGCGTGAGATGACAAGCAAGATGCGGTGAGGAAGAGGGGATGACTCCTTGTCATGTTCCAACAATCCATTATGATGACCGAACGTAATCATTATGGTAAACAAAACTCGCATCCAATAACGTTAGTCTACTTACTTGGGAAAGTGAAAGCTAAAGTCTGTCTGACAGCAGGGGAGGGGTGGGTAGGAGTATTAGGCCTGTTTTATGGTCGCCGCGCCAAGCCAGGCGTGGGGGGCGGGGGGGAGCGAGTGCCGAGAGCCAAAAATGATGTAAATTTGTTGGGTGCGCCCCCCCCGCAGCTGCACAGCGCATACCTGAAGATTTTTCTAGCAGCGCGACACTCCGCACGGCTTCTCTCCAAACGTGGACGCTTTCGAGCCACTGAGCCGTGTTTTCACCACATTTCTTGAGCCATGTGGTAAACTTTGATTTGCAACCGTTCGTTTTTAGTCATTTCAACAAGTAAATGTGCTGTGTTGAGAGAGATTAAAAGCAGCAGAGAGTAGGCTATCAGGGCTGAGAACTGAAACAGTTATTCAGTAAAAACAAGTTTGGTGATTCATTCATGTGCTGATATATGGTCGTTTGAGAGTGAAAGCGCACTCAGTAGGCTACTGCACATACGGTAATAGCGTTTCATTGTGACTTTTCATGGGCTGTTCTCACTATTACCATTGTACAATGTAACATGCTGATCACTTGGCTGCCGTTCTGACTATAAAAGAATCAGCCCCAGCGCGGAGTCCGCACGTGATCCGCGGAGGTCTGCCCTGCGGAGCCTCGCTCGACTATAATGAGACCTTTAGGCTACGCCACATGCACTCTGTTTACAAACTTGTGTACAATAAAGATTTAAAGTGGGGGGAAATGCCTTTGCCCTGTCAAACAGCTGAAATACAGACATCTGAGAGGGAGGCGCACCCCACACTTTGAAAATCACTGCTCTAGAGTAAAACCTTTTTGTGTGGATTGCCTAGATCTTATTAAATTGTGGACATTTATTAATTCCCACTTATTAGACACCAATTCTGATGGTAAAATGAGTCTAAAAAGCAAAACAGAGCATTCAGAAAAATTCAAAGGGAGAAAAACTGAATTTGGGATTTGTTGCTTTTTTTCTCCGTACTGTATTCGTACCCAACCGTGACCCCGCAACCGAGGCATGTACCGAACCATGACTTTTGTGTACCGTGACACCCCTAGGACTGATGGACGGACGTCCGTCTGTACATAAGAACAACCCGAAAATATAATGTCTCCAGCCATGGCTGTCGCCGGCTGAGGCATAAAAAAACAAAAAATAGCATGGAATTTCATTCAATTAACACATTGAGTGCCAGCCGTTTTTTCAATGCTGTAGGTAAGTTGTGCCAGGTTTTTTTTTGAGGATTCTGGCTCATTTTACAAGAGCCGAGGATTCTTTTCTGTTAAGACTTCGTGAACACCAATCATCTAAAAAAAACTAATAGAATGTGTGCTTTCTCTGTCTAAAAGAGTTTGTTTGTAGAGTTAGTAGTTATGTAGATATTAGCCGTTGAGTACAGCATGGTTTCAGAGATTTTCAGAGAGTTTTGAGATAAATGGATTTTTAGAACCACCTCACGTGCCTGTGATTATGGGTGCCCTTGGGCAAGTGTGTATACTGTTTTGTGTGTGTGTGTGTGTGTGTGTGTGTGTGTGTGTGTGTGTGTGTGTGTGTGTGTGTCTCCAAACTCCTCCCTCTGTAGGTGTGGCTTTGCAGTGTTTTGTCACAGGCGAGTTTCTGTTGCCTCACAGATCCTAAAAAAAGAGAAGGGAATCGCAGGAGCGGGGAAGAGGAGAGGAGAGGCGAGGGGGGGGGGGGTTAGACACGGGAGAGAAATTCCTTCGCGATCCCCTTCTTCCAATCTTGAGGCAGCCTACTCCGCTCTGCTGCTGCTGCTGCTGCTGCTGCTGCTCCTCTGGGCTGCTGCTACTGGCGGCTCTCGGGCAGTCTGGCTTACTGTAAAACGAGCTCGTTCGTTTCTTGAGGTGTCGGCTGAGAGCTTTGAAGAAGCTTTTGCGATTCTGGTCTTATTTATGCGCAAAGGTACTCGAGTGTGTGTGTGTGCGCGTGCGCGTGTGTGTGTGTGTGTGTGTGTGTGTGTGAAATCGAAAGAGTTTTCGCCCAGCTATTTCCTTGAAAATTAGAATGGCTTTCTCCAGCGGACCCGTGGCTGTTTTTTGCTCGGCTTTCTCTCTGTCTGGAGAGAACTGTCGCCACTTAGTGGTCGGTAAAATAGATTATACACATTCTCTTCCTCCAATAGTGGTATAGAAGACGTAAAAGGGGTTGATTGATGTCCCACCGTCAAAAAAAATAAATGTTTATGTAAGACGAGATATCTCGTCTTTGGCACTCAACGGTTGGATTATGTAAGACGAGATATCTCGTCCTTGGCACTCAACGTGTTAAACTTCCTGAAATTCAAATTCTGTTTCCTATAATTTTCAAATCTGAAATTGGAATTGAGGAGTTCATTCATGAATTCACGATGAGTTAATTCATGAATCCCTTATCTCTACAGTTCTTCTTACCGGCTCCCGGCTTGCCATCCTGGTTGTTGATGCGATTGGTGGCTTCATGCTTCTTGTTCCTGTGCAGAACAATTGGGCTGGTCACCCCAGGGATCACAGGCAGGTTGGCTGGGCGGATCTGGGCAATATGAGAAAATTGCCTCTCCAGCAGAAAAACACGGTCATAGATGATCCGGGTTCCTGTTAATAGCAGACAGATAGGATTGTGTAGTGAGTAGGAGTGGGATTCACAGAGTAACTCACGATAGATACTATCATGGTACACTGCCCACAATAATGATGGTAATCATCAGGTATCAGTGAGTGATTATCAGTGAAGTCACTCAGTGAGTGAGTCAGTGATGTCATCAGTGATGTCACTCGAGCACTCAAGCAATTGTGTGTCGCCAGCATTATGCCAGCGGAGTAGATTCATGGACAGAATGTAGGGAAACAGTGAATGGATAAATCCATAAGGAGGTGGTAATGCAACGTAAAGGATGCCAACTGCCATAAAACATCACAGAAGCAGCAGCTCTCGCATTACAGTAGCAAGATAACCGCTAACTTTTTGAAGCAACTAGTATTCCGATAAGCAGAGGTGGGTAGTACTCAAGTACATTTACTCAGTTACATGTATGTACTTGAGTATTTTGTAATAAACTGTACTTCTAAGACTAGTTTTTTGCTGAATACTTTTTATTCTTACTCTACATTTGCAATAAAATATAATTATGTACTTCTTCTCTGTTACATTGGGTCATTAATAGGTGCAGTAACAAGTGTACACGCTGCCCACTTTGCAACTTCAATGAGTTGATTTGAAAGACAATGGGACATTCCTGACACCTGTCCACAGCTGCCCACTTCAGAACCCCCCTCTCCTTCCCTTGACTGTCCCTTACTCATAACTAGAAATAACTGCCTCACGGTTGTATGCCTCCACCAACAAGTCAAGTTCTAGTCTACATCCACTCACACCTTGAAGCCCCACAGCTCAGTGTGGCAATTCAGCCACACCACTTCTAGTAAGCCGATTGAATTGTGCCTGAGAGGTACTGCATTAAATACACATTTTCCACAATCATCATCTACACTAGGCTTGGGCCAATATTTGATAATATTGAATACTGCAATGTTAACAGGAATATTGCAATATTTTCTGTGATACTGAGTGCCCCCCCCCCCCCCCCATATTTTATTTTCCACTTTTTTAAACAGAACATGAACAAGACAAACAGACACATCAAAGAAAAAGAAAAAACATACATAATATTGTCGATATTCAATATTACGTCGCGCTAACAGTCACATAAGGTGCTTATGTGTTTGTAGAAGTTATTATGCGCGGGATCCCATGCAAGGGGTCCATGAGAAACCAGCCAGGCGAGTCACCCGTCGCACCCCAACTTCAACAAGATAGGCCCCCCACACCTTGTGTTGATCAGATTACATAACTAATCATAGTTGTAGCGAGTCATTGTACTTTTTAGAAAAGCAAATGCAAAATACACCAAACGCCCAGTGTCTGTTACATCTGAGTTATTTGATTATTTTTTAGCAGGCTAGAAATTGTATGCACGAGTAGAAATGTGAAATACATACTATGCCACATTCAGATGTTTTCAATGCAATGTACTTCCTCATCCACCGCTTCCTTCATCCCACCATCAATCAGTCTCAAACATACCTGTGTTTTGCTGTGTTGTCATCTCCAACTCCAACCCAAACCTCCAACCCTGTTTCCAAAGACATATAAGACTCACTGCAAGTCCGGCAATGGCCAACACACAGTGATTGATCCTGATTGATCCAAGCTAAGCACAAGTATGAGGCTACAGGGCACACTTTTCTTAACATACTATTTAGTCTTGGGTCACATGGGGTTACTCATTTTAGTATTTTTCACAAAAACACTAGTGTAAACATAGGTTCCCATGGCCACATGTTCAAAAAGATTTTTCACTTATGGACCAGATAGATTCAAGTAAAAGTTGATTATAAAGATAATTCTCCAATGTGTTTTAAGGGAGAAATTATGAGAAAAATTACTCCACACCATTTATATAACCACCACACACAGAACAACTTCCAATTTCAACAATAATATGTACAGTGATCCAGTGGGAATCGTTTATTTAGCATGTCAAATGAATGTTAAACTTTTTCTCCTATTTTTGTTCTTTTTTTGCATTGCACAAACTCTTAGAGGGAGAGATAAAAGATCACAGTATTCGACTTACCTCAGCATCTTGGGTCCACAGATAACGGTTGGGTGGAAAGAATCCGGGTGTGGCCATACTCGGTTCGGCTGCAATGGTCATCATATGCATGGGGTCCACCTGGTCTTGGATTGGTGGAGGTGGCCAATTGGGGGTAAACACTGGAGGTGGCATGCCATAAGAGCCGTAACCTGGAGGCCACATCCTCTGCTGCATCTGCATCGCTGTCTGCTGCTGCTGTGCCATCTGCTGCATCTGCATGAGGTCCACCTGGCCCGGGATTGATGGATATGGACAATCTGGCAGAAACACTTGAGGTGGCGTGGTGTAAGAGGCATCCATGACACTGTGGATGTGATGAGCCGGAGGAGGGAAAACTGGAGGCCACATTGTCTGCTGCATCTGCATCGCTGTCTGCTGCTGCTGTGCGTGTTGCATCATCTGCTGTTGCTGCTGTGTCTGGTTCTGAATCTGCTGCATCTGAGCCACCTGACTTTGATTCTGAGCTCCATTGCCATCATTGCTACCGGGGACCACAAGGGTGGATCGGTTGGGGTCAGCGACACTGTGGATGTGATGAGCAGGAGCGGGGGGAACTGGAGGCCACACCATCTGCTGATTCTGCATGAGGTTCACCTGGCCCGGGATTGGTGGAGGTGGATAATCAGGGGTAAACACTGGAGGCGGCGTGGCGTAAGAGACACTGTGGACGTGAGGAGCAGTAGGAGGGAAAACTGGAGGCGACATCATCTGCTGCATCTGTGTCTGCTGCATCTGCATCGATGTCTGCTGCTGCTGCATCTGATCCATCTGCTGCTGCTGTGTGTGGTTCTGAATCTGCTGCTGCTGCTTCTTTTGACCCTCAAGTCCAACTGTTGACCCTTGAGTTTGACTGTGATCCTGTGCTGCATTGTCATTGTTGCTAACAAGGACTGGGGAGTCGAGGACTCTCCAGTCCGTGTCTTCCTTTGAAAGCGAGATGGAACTCTGGATCAGCTGCGAGGTCTGGTCTGGTCTCGGGGACTGTTTGGATGGGACTTGGCTTGGGGGAGGCGCAGAACTCAGCATTGAATTGCCAGAAGAGCTGAGACCACTAACAGAACTCTGGTCATGGGAGGAACCCAAGGTGCCAGATTTCACCAATCCTGTTTTTTTCACTATGGACTTCAGGCTGTGGCTGCTACTAGCGTAACTGTCCATCATCAACGTGATGCCACTTCCACCACTGCTACCTCCGACACTACTGCTCTTCCCACCGATCTCATCCCCATGCCCTCCAGTACATTTGGCTTCGGAGTCGAGGACTCTTTTGTCCGTGCCTTTCTTCAAAAGTGAGATGGAACTCTGGTTCTGAATCTGCTGCGTCTGATTCATCTGCTGCTGTTTCTTTTGACCCTCAAGTCCAACTGTTGACCCTTGAGTTTGACTGTGATCCTGTGCTGCATTGTCATTGTTGTTAACAAGGACTGGGGAGTCGAGGACTCTCCCATCCGTGTCTTCCTTTGAAAGCGAGATGGAACTCTGGATCAGCTGCGAGGTCTGGTCTGGTCTCAGGGACTGTTTGGATGGGACTTGGCTTGGGGGAGGCGCAGAACTCAGCATTGAATTGCCAGAAGAGCTGAGACCACTAACAGAACTCTGGTCATGGGAGGAACCCAAGGTGCCAGATTTCACCAATCCCGTTTTTTTCAGTATGGACTTGAGGCTGTGGCTGCTACTAGTGTAACTATCCGTCATCAACATGTCACTTCCACCACTGCTGCTATCTCCCATGCTACTCGTCTTCCCACCAATCTCATGCCCATGCCCTCCAGTATATTTGGCTTCGGAGTCGAGGACTCTCTTGTCTGTCTCTTTCTTCAAAAGTGAGATGGAACTCGGGATCAGCTGCGAGGTCTGGTCTGGTCTCGGGGGCTGTTTGGATGGGACTTGGCTTGGGGGAGGCACAGAGCTCACCACTGAATTGTAAGAAGAGCTGAGACCAGTAACAGAACTCTGGTCACGGGAAGAACCCAAGGTGCCAGATTTCACCAATCCTGTTTTTTGCAGTAGTGGCTCTAGACTGTGGCTCCTACTAGCGTAACTGTCCATCATCAACATGTTGCCACTTCCACCACTGCTAGCGCCAACGGTACTGCTCTTCCCACCGATCTCATCCCCATGCCCTCCAGTATATTTACCACTATGTCCATAGTCGATAACTTTACTGTGCTGTCGAATAGTAGGTGCCATTTCTTTCTGTCGTATCACCGTCTCTCCAGAACTCCCCAAATGGTCCAATCTGCTCATGCCTCCGCTGTGTTGATGCTGGGGCTCCAGTTTCATCACAGACCTTGCAGACCTCTTGTCCTTCTGGATTCTGATATCACATAGGATGAATGGCAACTTGGCATGGGTGATCTGGTCCTCGCTGTAGTGGTTGTGGTGTTCCAAGTCTTCCTTGTTGAGTCCATAGCGCTCAAGGAGTTCAGATAAATATTCTGGGGTATATTTGGGTTGGCTGGACACGGCAGCAGTTGCAGGCTTGTTGGACACTGGATAATCTCTTAATCTGGGCATGGGTGGCATGTTTTGATCAGAAGGTGAAGAGGATGAAGAACAGTTAGAAGAGGCATCAGTAGTGGGCCTCTGGTAGCTCGACAAGCGGTCCACTGTGCCACCAAAGCTGGTTCGGATGGTGTCCACACCACAAAGAGTTGAGGGTGAGTGGGCTTTTGAGGGTTCCCTCACCGGAATGGGTATGGAGGCTTCGGAGTTGAGGACTCTCTTGTCTTTCTTCTGAAGTGAGAAGCAACTCTGGATAAGCTGCAACCTCTGGTCTGGTCTCGGGGACTGTTCGGTTGGTATTTGGCTTGGGGCAGTGTCATTCCCCGTGCTTTCCAGTTTATTGGGTTTCGGATTCTCCACTATTTTTGGTTTAAGATCAGGGACATCAAGCTGATTTTCTGGAGCCTTTCCCAAGCTCTTGGTCTCAGCAGCTGTTCCTTTAGTCTTTACTTTTGACGCAGCTTCCTTCGCAGCCAGCGTGCCCGTTTTGGTTGTCTGCTTGGTTGTGGCAGTTTTCACACTGGACAAGACTGTTGCTTTGGTGAGAGACGCCGTGCCTTCAGTTGAAGCTTTGGCAGAAATCTTCTGATCTGGTTGTCGTTCCTCGACAGGATCGGAGTGGACAGATTTTCTATGGAGAAAAGACAAAGAGTTGCATGGATCAAGGGGGAGAAAAAGGGCATAACACAAATTAAAGAACACAGTTTGTATTTCCCATCTTTTGAGTTTTTGCTTGGAGAAAAAAGCTTCTAATTCAATGTTTGTCATTGTTCCATTAAAATGTAACATACGACAGATATTGAGATAGATATGAGATATTTTGTCACTTTGTAATAGTATTTGCTAGCAATGTTTTTTATTCATGCCCCTTGGATGAGCTGGGGAGTTGCAACAGATGTCTTGACCATTATTACATTACAAAGCAGAAGACCCAAGCTTACATTTTAAGTTTCAATCCCTAGCTCATCTATAGTGAAAGAAATGGTAGAATGAAATGGTAAGGAATGCCAGGGTAACAACAACAACAACAACAACAACAATAAAACAACAACAACAAACCCCTCAGAAACGCCCTTTTGCTCCTTGGAATAGTTCTCCTGTAGACAAATGGACAGAGACATGTAGTTTGGGTTATTTGGAACATTTTGAATGTCGGTAACCTGTAAAACAATTGTTAATGTGTACATGTCTCATGAAGAACGGAGGGAAGGATGGACGGACAAAAGGAAGAAAGAACGAACAAAAGAAAAGAAAGAAAGAGTAAAGTGTGTGTGTGTTTTACCTTATAACTACAAGTTGCGTGCGCTCATTTCTAGTTTATAAACTTGTGAATCACTCCAGCAACGTGGGCGGTGTGTGTGTGTGTGTCATTGTGTGTGTGTCATCAGGCTGAGCATGCTCAGTTGACATCATCAGTTGTCTATGACAGTGGTTCACAAAGTGGGGTCCGGGGACCCCCAGGGGTCCTTGAGGGCATTCCAGGGGATCCCCAGCGAAAAGAGTGGAACGGTTTATTGTCACTACAATACCATCCATAAGTGACACAATGACAGAATGTATGACTATTTTGGTCATGGGTTTCATACACTTTCTGTAATAAAACATCTAAAAGCAAAAATCTTATCAGATGGCGATTCGTGGTCTAATCTGTGTCAGTGTAGGGGTCCTTGATGTGAAAATGTTTGAGAACCACTGGTCTATGACATCATCAGTGATGATGACAAATGTGTTACTCACATCACTCAGCGATGACATCACTCGGGCTGAGCATTCTCAGTTGAGCAATCGTGCGCGCAGAATTTCTAGATTACTTATGCATAGAATTGGTGATGTCACTTGAGCAACAGGTACAAATAGCCACCACACGATGATGATGACAATGGCCCCCACTCGACGATTGTGGGGTATGACATCCACAGTGGGTATGACATCATCACTCGGTGGCATTTGCATGCTCAGTTGATTGTTCATTTACTAATATAATAGGAAGGCGTTCTGATCATGCTCAGTTGAAGGATTGTGCCGCTGGAACACCACCCTATTATCTTAGTAAGACCAGAAACAGAAACGAAAGAAAGAGAGAGTAGTGTGTGTGTGTGTGTGTGTGTTTTACCTTAATAGCGACTGGAAATCCCTTAATGGTGAAGTCCATGTTGCTGGTCAAAGCCTTGGCGTCTTCCTTTTTCTCAAAACAGACAGTGGCCTACACACACACACACACACACACACACACACACACAGTCAGGACCTTCCGCTGACTATTTAAAAGCGTCCATCAAAAGGGCAAAAGTTAAGGGAGGTGAAGGGAACCCTTGTTTGTGTGAAAACCTCCTTGTATGTGTAAGGAAGACGAAACGCACACTTTGCTCTTTCCTTAGCAGTACAACCGTGATGGTTTTGCCAAACTGCCCCATGGCAGCGACCACTTCTTTGTGAGTCAGACAATCAGGAATCCCTTGCAGCCTCACGATGCCCGAGTCCTGGCTAGAGCGCCTACTAGTGGGCTGTACATGGAGAGAGAGGGAGAGAGAGACAAGAGAGCGAGAGGAGGAGAGATTGCTTCATGTCAAATTTCACCAGCTAGTTTCATTACAACACACACACACACTGATACAAAAATGTATCTGCTGTTTGAAAGTGAAAGTATGCTCTCTGTTCCCGGTGTGCTGCAGTTTCTTAGACGGGAGGCCATCCGTTTCCATAGCGAGATTGAGTCAAACGTATATTTGACGCCTTCTTTTTTTTAAATCAAAGTTTATTTTCAATTTTCAAAGTAAAAACATGGCATTACAAGAAAGAATGAACTGAAGATTGGGCTCGTAGCTCCAGTATCCCTAGCCTGGGTAAACCCAGCCCCCAGTGACCTGCTCTCAGGCTCACCCTGCTTACAGTCACAAGTGACTGGGAACTGAGAGAGCAGGTCACGTGGTAGCCTGGGTAAACCCAGCCCCCAGTGACCTGCTCTCAGGCTCACCCTGCTTACAGTCACAAGCTAGTGACTGGGAACTGAGAGAGCAGGTCACACGGGGGCTGGGTTTACCTAGGCTAGTCACGTGGGGGCTGGGTTTACCTAGGCTAGTCACGTGGGGGCTGGGTTTACCTAGGCTAGTCACGTGGGGGCTGGGTTTACCTAGGCTACAGTATCCCTCCCATTCATCTCCCTCCCACCCCACAAACCCATTAAAAAACAACAACAAACAAACAAGAAAAGAAAAGAAACACAACATATTCCCACCCCACTTGGCAAGGGGCATCTCAAGAACATTTGTATTAGATTACTTTCCCACATACATACTCGTTCATATACACACACACACACACACACACAACAATGGGAAGAGAGAGAGGGAGGGAGAGGAGAGGGGATAGAAATCAATATAAAAATAAAAATAAATAAACAAACACAGAGACAAAATACTAGTCCATTCCGGCTAATAGCTGGGCATCTAAAGCCTCTACAAAATCAAGAAATGGCCTCCATGTTGAATAGAATTTGGAAGCTGATCCTCTCATGGTATATCTGACTTTTCCTAGTTTTAATGACTGCATAACCTCCTTAATCCAACGTGCAAAAGTGGGCGGGGAAGCATCTTTCCATTTGGATAATATCAATCTCCTAGCTAGTAAAGTAGTGTAGGCTACTAGATTTAACTGAGCAGCGCTTAATTGTGCACCAGCTGGAACGACCCCGAAGATGGCACTCCAAGGAGAAGGTTCTAAATGATACTGCAAAATAGTGGCCAGGGCCTCAAAAATAAGCTGCCAGAACTGAACTAGTTTTGGGCATGACCAGAACATAATGACAAAGACTGGCGGTGGCTTGTTGGCATCTATCACAAGTTGAGTCTAGCTCTGGGTTCATTTTAGCCAGTTTTTGACGCCTTCTATTCTTGACATTGAACTTCCCTTTTCCTTACAGCCTTGACATGGAACTTCCCTTTTCTTTGAAATTCACCTGATCGCGGTAGTGAAAGAAGGAAGGGACAAGTACGAGACAGTAAGAGAAGGTAGAATAGAAAGGTACCCATCAGCACAGAAAGCAGAAGTGGTACAGTAGCTCTATCAGAGGCGCTGAAGGCTGCGGCAGGACAGGAAGTATCAGTGTACACCGACTCCGCGTATGCACAGGCGTCAAATATATACGTTTGACTCAATCTCGCTATGGAAACGGATGGCCTCCCGTCTGGAAACTGCAGCACACCGGGAACAGAGAGCACACTTTCACTTTCAGTGAATCATTGACAGTGGTGGTGTAGTCAGGAATGTCATACCGAATCGACCTGGATAGCTAGGCTTAGATAGTGAGGTAATATGCAGTTGTGCGGTGGTAGCATGGAGGGGGGTGTTTCCAGGACGCTGGATTACACCGTTAAGCCTTCTTGAGGTGTCGTGGGCCTAACTTAACGAAACGTCGGTGAAGGAAGGTGCCCACTTGAAAACCCCAATGACATGCTTCATACTGCTGTTGGCTAGGGTAGGTAACTGGTGATTTGTGTCTTGTTTATTAGTTTGTTAGCCTGTTAGCTTGTTTTATTCTGGATTGGGCTTCTAAATGTGTTTTTCCTCGGATTTTGGCACAAGGGATAGTAACATCTTGTCCTGTGTATTAATTAATACTAAAGCTAGCTTAGGCTAGTGACTGTTGTGAATAGTGCAGCTGACAACTAGGGAAAGACCTAGTGACAGCATGGAAAGACAGCTGACAGGAGGGATTAGACCCCATCGGGGCTGCAATGGGTTAGCTGCTCATTGTGGCAGTAGCCAAGGCCAATAGGCCATTGGTTACACCCAAACTTGCTACGAAACAGAATTATGAAAAAACACCCCTAGAGTCTGCGAGAGCGGGGGCGGAAGATGACTCACCTATGGTTGACACGGTTATTGACTCTGGAACGGACTTGACTATGAGTAGGGAAAACATGTCAGTGGAAGCCACTAGTTCAGATGTAGATGGAAAGAAGCGTCAGGTTTGCTTGTGTGGCTGGCAGAAGGTAACAACTTTGAGGGGCCTTAGAATCCATCAAGGCAGGAAGAGGTGCTTGGTAGAGGGAACACAGGGACCCCGCATTGATAATTATTTCTTAAGAAGTTTATCAAGTCAGTCGGGTGAAGTCCAGCGACAGGAAGTAACCCACAGCTCGCAGGACATCAGCACCCCTGATGTTGAGGCAGGTCCTAGCACCGAGGAAAGCAGAGAGCCCAGCCAGCCAAAAAGGGAGAAGATTAGCGGTCAGAAGCCTAGAGTTAAGTGGCCAGGTGCAGCGGAAAGTAGGAAGTGGGAAGATATCAATAGTGATTTGGTTAGGATGTTAGAGAAGCTTAAAGGAACTGCTGAGAGTAAGTTGGAGAAAATGGGAGATTGTATTTATGATTATGGTAAGGAAAGGTTTGGCGTCTTTGAGAAAAGGAAGAAACTAGAGGGTGAGGTAGTTAAATCTAGGCGCCAACAAGAGATAGATAGACTTATCCAGGAGAGAAGACAGCTTAAGAGGCAGTGGAGGAAAGCTACAGAGGTTGAGAAGGAAGGCATTGATTGCTTGCAGTCAGATGTGAGGGATCGGTTGGCAGTTTTAAGAAGAGCAGAGAGCATTAGGAAAAATAGGAAAAAGAAAGAGAGAGCTAGAATAGCATTCTATAAGGATCCATTTAGATTTGTGAAGTCATTGTTTAGTAAGGAAAAGAATGGTAGCCTTATGGTACCTAAGCAGAAGCTTGAGGAATATTTGGAGGAGGTTCACAAAGATAGGGAAAGGTTTAGAGAGATGGCAGTCCCAGCTGATATTCCACCTATTGGTGAAATAGAGAGCCAGTGTGATGATAGCCCACCAAGGTGGAAAGAAGTTCAAGAAGTAGTGAGACGTGCAAGGGCCTCTTCAGCCCCGGGTCCTAATGGAGTCCCCTACCGGCTGTATAAGAGTGCTCCAGATGTGTTGCAGTTTCTATGGAAGCTGATGAAGGTAGTCTGGAAGAAGCAGGTTATTCCTAAGGCATGGCGTAGAGCAGGGGGAATCTTCATTCCTAAAGAAAGGGACTCGTTAGAGATAAGTCAGTTTAGACCTATCAGTCTACTTAATGTTGAAGGGAAGGTTTTCTTTAGTGTTGTGGCACAGAGGCTGTCTAGTTATCTAGAAAAGAATAGGCTAATAGATACTTCGGTGCAAAAGGCTGGAATTCCCGGCTTCTCCGGGTGCTTAGAGCACACCAGCATGATCTGGCACCAAATCCAGTCAGCTAGGCGTGAGAAGAGAGACCTGCATGTAGTATTCTTGGACCTGGCTAATGCTTTCGGGTCAGTGCCGCATAGTCTGTTATGGGAGGCCTTTGATTTCTTTAGAGTGCCAGGTAGTATAAAGAGCTTAGTTAAAGCCTACTTCTTAGATATTCAACTCTGCTTTACCACAGCAGAGTACACTACAGCTTGGCAGCAGCTGGAGATAGGCATTATGGCAGGGTGTACAATTTCCCCATTAGCTTTTACCATGGCAATGGAGATCATTATTAGGGCTTCAAAATGGGTAGTGGGTGGAGAAAGGCTGCAGGGAGGGCTGCGGCTCCCTCCAATTAGGGCATACATGGATGACATGACGACTATGACGTCAACCGCTCCATGTACTAGCAGATTGTTGGATAAGTTAAATAGTAATCTGCAGTGGGCTAGAATGAAAGTGAAGCCAAGTAAGTCCAGGAGTATTTCAATCATTAAAGGGAGGGTAGTAGGTAAGAAGTTTGTTATAAATGATGAGGTGGTGCCTACAGTGTTAGAGAAACCAGTCAAGAGTTTGGGAAGATGGTATGATGCAAGTCTCAGTGATAAGGGACAGTTTGAGGAGGTGAGGCAGGAAATGATTCAAGGTATTTCAAGTATAGACAAGTCAGGGCTCCCAGGAAAGTTAAAGTTGTGGTGTTTGCAGTTTGGATTGTTGCCTCGGTTGATGTGGCCACTGACAGTGTATGAGGTTCCCCTTTCAAAAGTAGAAAAGCTAGAAAGGATGATTAACTCATTCATTAGAAAATGGCTCGGAGTCCCACGCTGCCTAAGCAGTGTAGCCTTATATGGGAAAGGCATATTGGAATTGCCATTATCTAGCCTGACAGAGGAGTTCAAGTGTGCTAAGGTTAGACTGGAAATGACTCTGACTCAGTCAAAGGATCCAGTGGTTAGGAGTGTAGCGCCCACAGTTAAAACAGGGAGGAAGTGGAACCCAAAGGAGGCAGTACAGCAAGCACAGTCAGCTCTTAGACACAGGGATATCATAGGTCAGGTGCAGCATGGGCGTGGAGGCTTAGGGTTGTGCATAGGGAAACCTGTGTGGAACAAGGCATCAGTAATAGAAAAGAGGAAGATGGTAGTTGAAGAAGTACATAGGCAAGAGGAGGCAGTAAGATGTACTAAGGCAGTGTCGCAGGCAAAGCAAGGACAGTGGGTGAACTGGGAGAGTGTAGAGAAGAGAAAGTTGAAGTGGAGAGAGTTGTGGAGCATGGAGGCCAGCAGAATTAGATTTATTCTAGGGGCTACTTATGATGTGCTGCCATCTCCCCAGAACTTAAATCAGTGGTTGGGCGAGGATGGTGCCTGCCCGTTGTGTTCTAGTGTATGTACATTGAGGCATATACTGTCAGGGTGTAAGGTCAGTCTCTCCCAGGGGCGATACACCTGGCGTCACAACCAGGTGTTGAAATGTTTGGCAGCTGCAGTTGAGGAAAAGCGGCTAGAAGTAAATTCTCTAGTTGCTAGCAAAGAGAATAGACAGATCAAATTTGTACGTGAGGGAGAAAAGATTAGACCAATTAAGGTCAGGCACAAGTTAGGGCAGCTAAGTGTAGGTGGAGCCTGGGAAATGAGGGTTGACTTGAATGAACAGCTAGTCATCCCAGCATATATAGTTAGCACCCGGCTACGTCCGGACTTGTTACTGTGGTCTGAGGTAGAGAAGAGAGTTTATTTTATCGAACTCACAGTCCCGTGGGAAGATCGAGTTGAGGAGGCTTATGAGCGCAAGAAAGCTAGGTATGCTGAAATGGCAGCAGAGGCAGAGCAGCGAGGTTGGAGGGCTCGAGTGCGGCCTGTAGAGGTGGGCTGCCGTGGTTTTGTGGCAAAGTCCGTTATTGCCTTACTAACTGAGTTGGGCATTCGGGGACGGAGCCTGAAACTTGCGGTTAGCAACATGTCTCAGGCAGCAGAACGAGCAAGTGAATGGCTGTGGATAAGGAGGAAACATGCTAGCTGGGGAGCTCGCTAACGTCAGATTGATTGTTTGTTGTTGGTCATGATTAACGGTCCGCATCAACAGGGCTGAATCATTGACAGTGGTGGTGTAGTTAGGGATTGTTTGTTGTTGGTCATGATTAACGGTCTGCATCAACAGGGCTGAATCATTGACGGTGGTGGTGTAGTTAGGGATTGCTTGTTGGTCATGATTAACGGTCCGCATCAACAGGGCTGAATCATTGACAGTGGTGGTGTAGTTAGGGATTGTTTGTTGTTGGTCATGATTAACGGTCCGCATCAACAGGGCTGAATCATTGACAGTGGTGGTGTAGTCAGGAATGTCATACCGAATCGACCTGGATAGCTAGGCTTAGATAGTGAGGTAATATGCAGTTGTGCGGTGGTAGCATGGAGGGGGGTGTTTCCAGGACGCTGGATTACACCGTTAAGCCTTCTTGAGGTGTCGTGGGCCTAACTTAACGAAACGTCGGTGAAGGAAGGTGCCCACTTGAAAACCCCAATGACATGCTTCATACTGCTGTTGGCTAGGGTAGGTAACTGGTGATTTGTGTCTTGTTTATTAGTTTGTTAGCCTGTTAGCTTGTTTTATTCTGGATTGGGCTTCTAAATGTGTTTTTCCTCGGATTTTGGCACAAGGGATAGTAACATCTTGTCCTGTGTATTAATTAATTCAAACAGCGGATACATTTTTGTATCAACACACACACACACACACACACACACACACACACACACTAGGGATGTTCATTTTGAAAATTTTCCATAATCGAAAATCGGTGAAAATTAACGATCAATTATCGATTATATTAATAAGAATATATATATATATATATATATTTTTTTTTACAAAATGAATGCTTATGGCAGAAAATACGAATGACAACGTGTTCTCCTCAATGAACTCTTTATTTCAATGTGTCTCCTCTCCAACACTGCTGTCCCCGGCGCATGCCGGTGTGAATTCCCCATGTTTAAAACAGTTTTGTTGGCACAAAGGCCCGTGCCCAGCCAGAAAACTAGAGACTATATGAAGCTCCACCTCACGTTAGTCGGCTGTGCAATGGAGTGGGGCGAGGAGGAACGAATTCCACCCAAACCTAGTCCGCAAAAAAAATAAATATATATATATATATATATATTTTTAATAATAACAAAATCGATAAAAATTCCACATGATCGATTCCATTCCTTAACGATCAATTATCGATTTTCGATAACTGATGAACATCCCTAACACACACACACCCACACCCTACCGTAGCCTGTCTGGAGGAACTCCTGTCTGTGGAGCTCGCCCCTGAGCTGGACTTTGCTTCTGATGCCAATTCACTCGCCACTTTCTTCCTTGCTGATGAAGATGAGGAGGCAGAGGAGGATATCCTCCCTGCTGCAGGAGGAGACGAGGAGGAAGAGGAGGGCTTCATCTTGGCTAGCTCGGCCAGTAAGGCGGGAGCCAGAGATATCGCCATGGCCTCCAGGGCAGTCTGGTGCGACAGGGGGTGGACGGCTAGAGGGACGAAGAAGAAAAGATGGTCATGTGACATTATCAGCTCCATTTTATTCTGCTGTGGTGATCACACATGAGCCATCAAGACATCACAGACATTCACAAGCTCTCCAGCCAAATGATATTATTGTCACTTTGTCATGGCATCTTTAAACTCTTAAGATGTTATTCACCTTATGTAGCCCCGCCCACTTGACCCAGTTGTGTTATGACTTCCTGTTCAAAACGCCGTCTTTTTTACCTGGTCACTAGTACTGTACTGTCACAGGAAGTGTCAACACAATAGGAAGTAACTGGCTGAGCCCTGTGTTGGAACATAAGGTGTACTGTATAGAGACACTGCGTAACGAGTCATCATTCAGAAACCACGCCCAAGACGGGGGAAAACACAAACTCCTGTCCAATCCTGGCGTTCTCCTATGTCACGTGCATGGTTGCGTGTTGCAGCAAAAGATCGTATATACGGAAGATGAACACTCCAACTTACTTCTTGACAGCTAGATCCACATTTTTCTTCTCGCCAATTCTCAATGGCTTCCTTGTTTTGCTCAGGAGTACAAAAGAAACTTTAACTGGCGATTTTTTACATTTGTTTTCCGTGCAGCCCCACCACACAACAGCTTTTAGCTATATGTTTAATTCAAGGAAAATGACGCTGGTGTGTGGAAATGAACGGAGCTCTTCCCCCGTGATGGGCGTGGCCTATTACATGCAGTGTCTCTATACCAACGAGTAACTAAAACTTTAAATATTGATGCCGTTCCCTTTGGGAAGCGAGTGTTTGCATTATGAGAGTAGTGAATTTTCCATTCAACAGGAGTGTGTCCCGTTCAAAAGAATTTCCCTACCGTCTAATGGAGGCGAACACACTGGACTGGGAAGGGGGGGCTGAGGGCGGGGCTTTGCCTGTCCTCGGCCAATCGGGCGCTCACTTCTCTGCTCTGCACTGTTGGAGTCGTCACCATCTGCCGGGCTGAGGTCGTGCGCCACCCGCTTGGGTGAGGACCGCGGACTGGAGCTGTTCTCCACCCTGTGTCTCTTACAACTAGAGTGAAAGGACGAAAGAAAGAGACGCAAAGGTCATTACAATGGAGTTCAAATGTCCTATCCTTCTTAAATACATGCCGCCGCAAACCTTCAAAAGCAAAATTACAATCAGAAAATGGTGAGACACTTCACTCCTCTGATACGTCAACACTATCAAAACTTCATTGGAATTTTCTTCCATGAGCAGCATTCGTTCAAATATGCGCTGTGGAACTGTAGAAAATCTGTACGTGTATTCTCAAGTACACAAAACATAGCTAGCTTTAGCTTGAAACTAAAGTGGAAGAAAATGGAAATTTGCCCTGTGTGAAGAGTGTGGTGGTTAGGAGACGAGGATTTGTGGTGATACATGCCTCGCCTTGCGATGTTCATGGGCGTCTCGAACGGGCTCTCTCTCCCGTTCTCCTTCCTTCCTCTCCCCGTCCGGCTTCTCTCGCTCCCTCTCTCTCTCCCTCCCCTGTTCTTGCTCCATCTCACTCTGCCTGGCCCGCTCCCTCTCTCGCTCTTTTTCTCTGTCTCTCTCCTTCTCCTTGTCTCTCTCCCGGTCTCTGTCTCTCTCCTTGTCTCTTTCCCGGTCTCTGTCTCTCTCCCGGCCGCGGGCCCTGTCCTCCCTTCTCTCCTCTCCTCTGTCGGCCCTGTGCTCCTCCCTCCTCTCGGACTCCTCTCCTCTCCCCTGGTGTTTGCTTGGAGAAGCTGCTCTTTGATCTGGGAAAAGATAAAAGATAGTACTAGGTTTAAAAGCGTAGCAATTTCTTTATTCCCCCCCACACCCTTTTTTATCCCATCTTTGATTCTAGTGCAGGCTGAAAGTACATCAATATGTAACTATTCTTATTCATGGTCATCCTAGAGATGCTATTTTTTCCCTTTGGCGCTTTGGCACACATGCACCTCAGGCAAACGAGGAAGTAACTTTGGTTTCAGAGGCGCTCTCATCTTTGTCTCATCTTTGTTAGTTCTTGATTTACTTTGAAAATGACACTTTCCCGTAACTTCGGGTTACTATTTCATCGCGTGGTGAGTACATGATTCACAACATGTACATGAGTGTTTCTGGTGCTGTTGGAATGTTTATTTTGGGCGACTGAATGGGGTAGGCAGCGGTACCATAGACTGCCATCATCGTCATTACATCTACATGCTAGTTATACTATCCGGAATATGGCAAATAGGCGAATCTCACAAAATGTTGGCGTACCCCTTTAAATATCTCTCACTGATATTACTGAAAACGCCATTTTTATATGCCGGATTCGAAAGCTTGTCAGGCGTGGCAACAGTAACCAAGAGGGGGCGGGAGTTAGTAAAGGGTGATTTTTTTTTCATAAATATTTTTTTTTACAGTTTAAAGTAAATCCATAAGATTTCCATCTAAATGTAATGTCTGTTAAATCACTATCTATCTGATAGTGAGTTAACACAATGGTGATTGAGCCTATGGCCCATTGATGGAAGCCTTTGCATTTTTAGTAGTGCAGCATTTATGAACTTGGTGTCTGTGGTGACACAGGGTGGGCGGAGCTAACACAATAAACTCACTCTGTCAGTTACTGTAGGTTCCGACAACTCTTGTGTTAAAGGGACAGCTCACCCTAAAATCCAAAATACATATTTTTGCTCTCACCTGCAGTGCTATTTATCCATCTATATAGTTTCATGTACGAACTATTTTATTTTGACCAAACTACTCCCACTAGCTGCTGCTGCCCTAGCTGCTCCTATGTAGTCTCATGTAGGAACTAGCTAGCAGTTAGCGGGTGTAGTTCGGTCAAAAGAAAATAGTTCTAACTTCCTACATGAAACTGCTCATAACAAGGTCTGTGGATTATCTTGAGTAATCGGGTCATGATTTCTTGAGTGCCATGAGAGTGCCATCCATTTCCATTGTATTGGAGAGAAGGCAGCCACCTCTACGGCCAATATCTCCAAAACTCAGGCAACTAACACAAAACGATCTAGATGGATAAATAGCACTGCAGGTGAGAGGAAAAACATGTATTTTGGATTTTAGGGTGAGCTGTCCCTTTAAGTAGGATAACAAGCTACTTTTCTCTGGTCTCTGCATTACGGGTGGTTACTATGGCCGAACAAATTTGACTAATGTCACATAACAGTTTGGATCTCACCTGCAATTACCACTCATCGGCATAGTGTCACCCAAGAGAACAAAACTGAAATCTTATGGATTATAACTTTAATACTGTGTTGTTCTAACTAACACCAGATACATTTCAAAAAGAGAATAACCAGGTCCTTCAATCTCACAGTGTTACAGGGTTGTTAATAAACTGAATTCAAAGATGTGATCAACCCTTGCAGACATTTTGTTTCCGATCTACCGTATTAGGTATTGCTATCAAAGTCAAAATGTGGTATTTGAAATGCATGTACCGTAAATTCCGGACTATAAGACGCACCGGTCTATAAGCCGCACCTTCAAAGGTGACTATTTTTTTCTTCTATAAGCCGCACCGGACTATAAGCCGCGGGTGTTTTGATGTTTAATTACCATATGTAAGGCTTCGTGCACAGAGGGGATTGTCGGGAAATAGATGGCTGTTTGGGGAAGCTCCCATTTATTAACATTTCAACAAAACAAAAGTCAGGTCACTAATCCAAAATCACACATTGTGGTATTTTTTGTTTTTTTTACAGTGCACACAGTGTCCGCGGTGTGGTGAAAAGAGGGCAAGAGAGGAAATTAAAACAGAAGTGGATTTATAGTTAGAAAGAGTGCTAAAGAAGAGAGAATTCCGTTTTTTATTTTTTTATTTTAGTTACTCACAGTACTATTGACCAGTCCAACTCAAAAGATATTCGGCAGTTTCACTTTGAGCTCTTGTTCCGCCGCTGTCCATCAATGGTTATGACGAGTCTCGCTGGGTACAGTACGCCAAAGCGATATCCATTGACTCGATGATGCTGTTGTATGTTGCGCGTTTCTGTTGCACCAACGCGGACGGTGAGGGGCTTCTTCCCCGCAGCCTGGAGGATGAGTTGACGGTCGGGCCAGCGGAGTAGGCAGATGAAGATGGCCCTCGGTGGCAGGCCGGGGTCTGGACGTGGCCGAGGCGCCCGGTGTGCGGGAGAAAGGAGGAGGAGGAGAAACCGCCACCTCCACAGCCAGCCACCTCACACACCCCAACTGTTTAATAGTGCCCGGCTCGCATGCCTCTCGGTCGGCTGGCCGGACAATATGCACCCCGCTGCAGCAGGCAGCAGCAGCTTCGGGAGGTTTTCTCACTGTGTTCGGGACTTCGGCTCTAACTCGGCCAGATGGCTGGACACGAGTGAAACTCTTCACGGTTGCATTATTTTCTTTAGTGAGTGAGTGGATGGACTTCTGCACGTTTTCAAACTTGTTTTCAAGCTGCTCAAAACCTCTGAGCGATGTCGGACTTAATCGATAGTGTTTCACGGAGTAAAAGTTTAGCCCAAGCGGTGTATCTCCAGCCTCCAGCAGGTGAGTCATTTCCTCATTCATGGCGTGATTGCTTCGTCTTTTTCTTTCTGCTTACCTGTGTTGTGTTATGTTATGTTATGTTATGTTGTTAAAAGAGGGCAAGAGAGGAAATTAAAACAGAAGTGGATTTATAGTTAGAAAGAGTGCTAAAAAAGAGAGATTTTTTTTTTTTTGGGGAAAAAATCCATAGATAAGACGCACCGTTATATAAGCCGCAGGGGGCAAAAAAGGCCAAAAAACGGGAAAAAAGCCGCGGCTTATAGTCCGGAATTTACGGTATATACATATAGACCATATATGTATATAAATGCATTTCAAGGTCTGTTCTCTCTCACATGATGTTTCCAGCCGATTCTTGCCCAGTTTCTCAGCACTGTTACCCTTCTGTTGGCGGCAGGACGAACTTCCTGGTGACCTCCGTCTCTCACGGCTCCTGGAGCGAGAGTGACACCGGGACTGTTGGCGGCCGGACGATCTTCCTGGTGACCTCCGTCTCTCATGGCTCCTGGAGCGAGAGTGACACCAAAGACTGTTCAGTATTTCACAAGGATCTCGGGAATACTCCGAAATGACTAGCGCTACATCATCTGTATCCCACTGACCTGCGACTGCGTCTGGAGCTATGCGGAGATCGTGAGGGGGCCCGGTAAGTTTCCCTCGCCGTCCTCCCCACTGAGCCACGGCGACGTCGAGGACCGGGTGAGCGCGAGCAGGAACGAGAACGGGAACTGGAAGAAGAACGGGAACTGGAAGAAGAATGGGAACTGGAAGAAGAACGGGAAGAAGAACGGGAATGGGAAGAAGAGCGAGAGCGGGTACGGGGGCCGCTTCCATGTCTGGGTTTCTGGTGCCGTTGCTGTGAACTCTGGGATGAGGAGGTGGTGGACGGCTGCACGTCTCTACCTGAAGGACTGGAGAGCGCACTGGAGGAGATAAGGATGGACAGATGAAGGGGGACAAATGAACTAAAATGAGAAACCGATGACACCAATAAACAAGGCGCTCATAAAAACCACCTCAAAAAAGACTAAATTAACTCATTGAGTGCCAGCCACTTTTGGAGAACGGACGCTCCCAGTGCCAGAGTTTCAGAGCGTTTTCAGTGATTTCTCGAGGCCCACAGAATATTGTGTGATATTACTATGTAAACACTGAACACGCACAAAGAACGATGAGACTCTATTCTATCATCTGCAAAAAAAAGTTTATTGATCCCATTTTCCGTTCTTTAGTTATGAGCCGGAGAAGATAGCTTGATTCATCCAAAAATAGCAATTTTTTTCTAGAAGCTGAGATAATTGGCCTTTTGTGAAATTAATCATTTCAAGCACATCACTGACTCTGAAGCTAATCTTTTCTAATGTAGTCACACCTCAAAAATAATTTCCTTCAATAAAACAGTTTAGGCCAGGGAATTTTGTTTGGCAGAATAATATTTTTAGCTACAACCAGCAGCGCTGGCCCCTGCGTGCGCTGCTGGTTGCAGCTTCTTGCTGGTTTTGATTTGCTGCTGGTGGGTATCGGATATTCTGGCTTGCGTTTGTCAATCCTGTCCTGCTGCCTGGGTCTGTCTGGGTGTTGTGTGTGTGCTGCTCTGCGTGCCCCCTCCCCCCCCCCCGCCCCGCCCCGCCTCGCCTCGCCTCAACTGCACACTCCTCCTCCTGTCTGTGGTGGCTCTCTGCTGAGTTTGCTGTGCGCACAGTGAAGGGTGCGGAACAGCCAGGCTTTTTTACAGCGTTCCGCGTGTGTTTGTCACCGGCAACGATGCTTCCAGTTGAGAATAATAACTCCACGGTGTGGATGTGCAGATGTGCTGTCGCAACCGACACAGAGCGGCTCAATTGTGGGAGCAGATTGGCTGCTGCAGGCACAGCTGCAGTAACGTGCTTCAGCATATCGATGCATACGGATGCGATGCGATTTCCGTTTCCATAACGACTTCTTCTTTGTTTTTTCCTTGCCTTTCTGTTATGTGGAGAGCACTGTCGCCACCTAAGGGTTCTGTAAAATAGGTTATAGACCTCCAATAGCTACAATAGTTGTACCAGAGATGTATCAGGGATTGATCCACGTCCCACCGTCAAAAAACGCAATTGACGACAACCGTCGTCATTGGCACTCTACGTCAGTATTTGAATTGACGACAGCTGTCGTCATTGGCATTCAATGAGTTAATAGAAAAAAATAATCACTTTAGTCTGGTTTTGGATAATAAAATTGAGTGTGCTCGAAAAATGTCACTCTTAAAGGAGAATTTACACCCTGGACCTTATTTCCAGCTTTAAATATGATGTTTAAGTCACCCTGACAACTTTGGCTTGATTAGCATCAGCAAAAACAATAATCATATTTAAAGCTGGAAATAAGGTCCAGGGTGTAAAATAACCGGAATTCTCCTTTAACCAGGAACACTCCCCATATATACTTGCAAAGCAGACCGACCAGAGGAGGCGCTAGTGCAGCGACCAGGACACCAGCCAATTGTGCCTGTATGGACGTCCGACCAAACCGGAGGTAACACGAGGATGCGATCCTGCGCCCCTCGCGTTGGTAGGCAGGGAATCTACCGCTATGCCACCCGGACGCCCAGTATGCGATAACATTTTAAGTTGGAGCATTATTTCTTTCATTCGGGCACACAACAACAGAGCAAGATGACATTTTCGGTGACGTTAGTGTGATGGCATTTTTCCTATATGTAAGGTTCTAAACTGTGTGGCTGCTATTGAGATCTGGGAACACAGAAAACTAGACAATTAGTGGTTAAAGAGTGCAAATGACTGCTGACGTCTCTACATTGGAACATGTGCAGACAGTGCAAAGCGCAGACTTGACATGGTGCTTATCACCTAAATGTCAGTTCTTCTCTGAACAACCTTGCCTAAACTGCCGATATTATCAGAATAACTGAACACCTGTGACCCCTGTGAGGCGAGGAGATTGCAGCAGGCAAGGTGCTTCCTGTTTGTGGTTAGACCATGACTATAACTTAGGTGACACCCAACAGTTCGGGGGCTCTCTTCCCTCTGAACTTCAGATGAGACTGTGCAAGTTGTAATAAACTCTTTACTTTTGAAGATCAAGTTTTCTGAGTCTTCAGAACTCTTTTTTAAGAGTGTAGAATGAACAAAAAAAGAAAAACACTGACTGTGTTTGGAGGCGTTTGAGGCTCTCAAGGTGAAGGCTGGTCTTCTGGTGGGAGATCCAATCCTAGTAGTCAAAACACATAGCATTTAGACAAGTGGTATGTTAAGTGGTAACCATCATCTATTACTGTCAAATTCATCATCACAACAACCACCACTTCTGGTTATCTTTGTTTTACAAATATCTTTTATTCAACATCAAGCAGTCTTGAAAAGTTCCTCAGGGGTTCCTCACACAGTCTGTCACACATAGATACAGTCAAGATACAGTACCCAAATATCAAATGCCATTTCTCTGCTATTGTAAATATGAGGAAATAACCTATACAAATCCGTGTTAAGCAGCATGCCATTGGCTACAAAGTGGATGCAAAAATACAAAAATATTTCCATCTTCCAGTCTTCAGCAAAGAGCAGCCACAAAAAACCCACATCCAAAAAACGTTGTGTAGTCCTGAATGCTGTGTTTGTAAATGGTAAATGGCCTGCATTTATATACAGTAGCGCTTTTATCCAAAGCGTTTGACAATCAGTAGGTACATTCACCCATTCATACACCGATGGCGGCAGGCTACCACGCAGGGTGCTGGCACACCATCAGGAGCAATTTGGGGTTCAGTATCTTGCCCGAGGACACTTCGACATGCAGACTGGAGGAGGCGGAAATCGAACCACCGACCTCTTTTATCCAAAGCGATTAGTGGACGACCCGCTCTACATCCTGAGCTACAGCCGCCCCATGTGCCATGGGTTAGCTACAAGCTAAAGACAGTGGAGAGAGATGAGGCTGTACACAAGTGCCCCCTGTGGACAGTTATTAAGAGCGGGGGGTGTACTGTATATGATGCAATGCCTCTTTTCAACCGCAATATAGTCTGGCATAGTATCGCCTCTACTCTACTTGCTCGGTGTTAGGGACGCACTTTTCATTTCTCTCAAAAATAACTGAAAATGGCCATCTGTTGAGGCTGAGCAAGGAGAGCCATTTTATTTCAGAAGAGGCTGAAGGCAGCAAGACAAAATATTGCTTAAAAAAAATGGGGGAAATCAAATCATACACCAAAAAGGGTAAGCTAAACTGGTTTTTCTTAAGTGCCAGCTGCCAGCTAAATGGCTGGACATTAAAACATTTCCAGCCAGCTACTTTCTTACTGTCACAATAACCAATCGTGCAATATTGTGCTATAGACAAGCCAACCAAGGATGGCAAGCAACCGCCACAACCGTGCTGTGTTATTGTGTGTAATTCATAGGTGTCACTTCATGAGATGGCCTCCAGTTTCCCAGCTGGGCGGAGTTTGGACCTTCAGGCCAATCACTAGGGCTGGGTATTGGCAAGGATCTCACGATACGATACGTATCACGATACTTGGGTCACGATACGATTGTATCACGATATATTGCGATGCGATACATATTGCGATATTCTACAGAATTTACTCAAAATTAAATAATAGAGCTAAAGATACAACACACTGTGTACCACCCAGGTAGTGTAATAATATTTACATCACTTTATACTGATAAGTTAGTGGACAAATTTAGTCAAAACTACTGAGTGTTGAGTGTTACTGAACGCATGGATATGGGAAATATCGATACAGTATCGATTATGGGTGGGAATCACCAGATGCAGAGGCCTGGCATGGCATGGCTTGCATTTTTTTTTTTTTTAATATTGCGATAGTTGGCGTTTAAGTATCGATACAGTATCGGGAAATAAAATATCGCGATATATTGCCGTATCGATTATATTGCCCAGCCCTACCAATCACCGTGCTTAAATATGGCAAAAAGTGTTGAATCACATCACAACGCATCTCATAGACAGCGCAGCCCCCCTCCCTCCGCTTTGAGCGGAGACTGTAGACTGATATGCAAATTGGCATGTGACCTCGGTGCACCCCCCCTCCCTCGGCTGGCTACTATTTTCACCCAGCTGGACATTGTATTCACTAGCGGAAAACCCAGTGTGCGAGACGATTCTCTCTGACCTACAGTATCAGTACAGTCATCTGCAGTGTTTTCACGTCAGCTTTTGGTATCTCAGCTCGCTTGGAACATCGACGGGGGTGGTACAAGAAATTTGCCTCAGCGAGTAGATTGGAGGCGAGATGAGCCGGTATCATGCGGTCGAAATGCGTCTTAATTACAGAGACAATCGTACAAAAATAAAAATAAATAGTTCTTCTTGGATTCTGTAATGGGTGGTTCTTCAGTCAGTGTCTTGTTGTGAAGTTGTGTCCGGTTTGGTGAAGCTCAGCAGAGTTCACAGCAGTGGGTGGGGGGGGGTGTCCTAAAATGTCCTGAAAACATTGAAAAATAGACAGAACAAATCCTTGGTGACTCATTATCTGTGTGTGTTTGCGATGTCTGATGGTAGTCGGTGCACTTAAAGGCAGCCTTTGCCGATTTTCAACCCGCTTTACCTTGTCTTCATGTTTTGCTGCACTGAGAGCTCTGCAGTTTATTCCAGACACTTCTGTGTCCAGAATGACGCAAAACACGTCATTCTGGACACTGAACAGATGTTCTGCTTGAGGGTCGCTGTTCCAACTACAGATCGTTTCTTTTTATTTTTTCTCTATGCGCACATCCAGAGAATCACATGGTATGGCTCGTTAATGAGCCATACCAGCTGGCGGGGCAGAGTTTCTGCAGGCAGACGAACGTGGATTTCTCGACTGAGAAAACATACACACAAGGTAAACACTGTCCATCTGCATATATTACTATAGATTATAATGATACAAAGTGGGTTGAAAATTGGCAATGCCTTCCTTTAAAGTTCAAAGTACAAATTACACTCCATGATGTCATATCCAGTTAGAAAAGCAGGTTATAGAGATTGTTACATATTGAAGAATAGCCTAAGAATGACAGTATATATAATAATTATTTTTTAAAGGGTCCCCACACATTTTCATGGATGAAATTTCAAAACTTTTCCATGAGTTTTCAAGGATCCATAATATAATTTCCATGTAATGGGAGGCAGTGACTCTGACTCAATACTAGAATGTATTACTACACTGGACAATAGGACACAGCTCTTATTTGGATTTTAATGTTTGAGTCACTGCGTCGCTCACATTACTTGGAAGCTAAATTGAAATGAAATATGAAACACAAATTTCATGAAAATATTAACTCGTTGAGTGCCAGCCACTTTTGGAGAACGGTGCCAGAGTTTCAGAGCGTTTTCAGTGATTTCTCGAGGCCCACAGAATATTGTGTGATATTACTATGTAAACACCGAACACGCACAAAGAACGAGCTGACTCTATTGTATCATCAGCAAAAAAAAGTTTATTGATACCATTTTCCGTTCTTTAGTTATGAGCTGGAGAAGATAGGTTGTTTTGAGCAAAAACATGCGTTTCAAATTAGAAGCTGAGATATTCCGCCTTTTGTGAATTGAAGCATTTCAAGCACATTCACTGACTCTGAAGATATTTTCTGATGTAGTGACGTGGTGTAGTTGTGTGGTGCCCTGCGTGCCCCACCCCCCTCTCCCCCCCTCAGCTGCAATCTCCTCCCCACACTAACACACAGCCTAACACGCACCCAGTCTATTTTCGGAGTGCTCCGTTTTTGTGCGCCGGCTCCCAGCGCGAAACGGAAAAGCCAAACCGGACTGCTGAGAATGGTTTGGCTCTTCGGCGTCGGGTGCTGCTTTTCTGGCGGCTAATCGTGTGGAGAAACTATGCAGACAGACAGACAGAGGCAGAGGGGCTCAGTTGTGGGCGCGGATTGACTGCTGTTCGCAGCCAACGTCAGCTCCAGACAGAGCAATCTATATGGCTCTGGCTGCAGCATGAGCGGTTTCTCTTTCATCACGGGGCTTTTTCCTGCTGTTTTCCGGACCTTTCTCTAATCTGGAGAGCACTGTCGCCACCTAATGAGTCCGTAAAATAGGTTATACACCTTCAATAGCTACAATATTTGTACAGGAGATGCCTGAGGCTTTGATCCACGTCCCACCGTCAAAAAACGCAATTGACGAACATACTCGTCCTTGGCACTCTACGTTAGTATCTGAATTGACGAACATACTCGTCCTTGGCACTCAATGAGTTAACAGCCTATAAAACACAGCACTCAAATCGACACATATTAGAGCTATGTTACGTCAACAGCTACAGAAAATAAATTTGCTGTTATGTAGCATTATGTGGAAGGTTATCCATGACCACGGAAGATTACTGTAACAATTAATTTCATTAAAAACAACAAAATCCGATTACTTTTCCAAAACTTTCAAGCATTTTACTAATTCCATTACTTTTCCAAGCCCGGAAAATGAGATTTTGAAATTCCATGACTTTTCCATGACCGTGGGAACCCTGTTTTTATAACAAAGTAGCATCAATCTTGATAAAAGAAGAAGAATATAACTCTTGCACAGACTAGATTCCATTTTAGAAATATCGAATGATGAAATTGACTTAATGAGAATGCATAATGTTATGAAAATGAAATCTTCTAGTAGTCAACATTATTCCCCCAAAATGACATTGGAATATTCCTTCTAAAAAAGCGTATTCGTTGTGGTTGTTTACCACTGTATGATAGAGTAAATAAAATCTGAATGTATTCAAATATCTATTTGTGTGCATTGTGTCCATAAAATAGCTAACGCTATAACTTGTCATAACTTGTATAGGCATATTTATTTCAAAAGAAACATGTTTACATACTATTATGGCACGGTTATGAATGTGCTTATGTCATCTACTATCTCATTTCACCACCCTATAATTGGAGAGCAGGATGGCGCAGCGCACAATTGCTCAACTGCCAGTTGAGCAGGCGAGGCCACATATTGAGGCAAGACCTCGAGGGAAAACCAACGAACGAGGTACGGTAGGCTAGAGAGGAGCGCGCTCTGTTTCTAGTCATCATAAAAAATTGGCATTGTTTGTCTAGGGGAACACACTTCAACGACACCACCCCAATCTTAGACAAAATGTGCATTGGTTTGTTTGGGCTGAGTTAGCAATGACAACCACAGCTTTGCTGGTCGGAGAAACCGGGTCTGCTCGTAGCGTCGTCTGCGCTGACCCACACCGCTTCTCCCGGTCACGGCTCTTGCACACCATGAAACACTCGGCGGCATGCAGAGCGTGAAAGCCTCTCTGACGCTGCATCTTGATAGGCTGTCTTGCTCTATTTCCGCGTCTGATTGGTCCATTTCAACCTCGCGCCCCCTGCCGCTGGAACCACCCAGCGTTTCGCTGTCGCAGACTAGAGGCGGCTTGTCTCCGACGGCCCGGCCACATCTACGCGTCGTTTGACGCGTGCTGACGCTGCTGCCCATCCACTTTGTATTGAACATGCTGCTCGATGCCCCACGAAGCATGCTGGGAGACCAGACGACGCGTAGCAGGCTTGTGAAGCGACAGTGGGCAACAGAGGGGGCGGGGTGGAATTTGACAAAGTACAAAGCTAGCCAATTGAGCTCGTCCTAAGACCTACCCTACCCTTCCTGTCCTCTTCCACTTCCTCTCTACCACCAATTTTCAAAGAAGCAAAGTAAATCTAGCAGCAGCTAGCTTGGGAGCTTGGGAGCTTGGGAGCTAGCTGCTGCTTCCGGATTTCCACGCCCACCAAGCGTCGAGCGTCAATACTGCCAAGCGTCAGCCCGCGTCAAACGACGCGTAGATGTGGCCGGGCTTCACGCTCGCGGGGCGGGACTAGGGCGGGACTTTTCGTAAAGCTACCCAATGACAGCTCTTCCAACACATTTCGTCCAACCACCCTTCTGTGTACATCTACCTGAAAACGTTTCTACAGGCTACAGCTCCAAGCTGGAAGCTGGTTTCCACGCCCACAAAACGCTGCGTCACAGCGGAAAAGCGATTTTGCCATTGTAGGTGTGCATGAGGCGTCACTGGACACCTTGGCTCCTGGCCAGCTCCGCTCAGCTTGTCCAAGCATCTGTTGTGCTGTGCCGTTGTGAAGGAGGGAGCCGATAGGTCCGGACCCACAAACGTACAAACATCCTTCAGTGCTTCAGTTCAAGGAGGGTCACTTGTTCCAGCTATCGCCATCAGAGTTCAACATTCGCTCCTGCTGTCCGTCACGCAGGCAAGCATTTCCCATGGCACGGCTCCATTCCTCTCCGAGTCTCAATGGGCGGGGCAACCATGATTGACAGCTCGTCGGGCTGACCTCTTAGCCATGTCCCACCACTAACCACAGCCCAAACATTCTACTCGCGCGCACGCTTAGCCAGTCACGACTCAAAATGGTGACTTTGTTCGTTCGTCATTTTTCTCTAAGCCAACGGAGCTCCTGACCTCAATGTGACTGAATGACGTGACCTTATTCTGAGCATTTACAACTCCTAAATAATGTGATGTAGTGACCGGAACCATCACAACACCTACATATTACAAAATAAACAAATTAAATAATGTCTTATAACGTTTCCGAAGCAAATGGGGCTATTCATTGAAGTTTTACAGTGTAATGTTAATGTTATAGACTCAAAGCCTTTACATGCTTGTGTGTCAAAGTCTTCGCCGATTGCGCGGAGGGGGGGCGCCGTGGCTGGTGAGCCTGTCGGCGCAGCCGGCATGCAGCTCCTCGAAAATGTGACTCGTCGCAGCGCAAGTATAATATAATGTAGATGGGGAGATAACAGGAGAGAGAAAGCTATTACCAAGTATATGCACTGCATTCTCTCCTTGGGCTAACTTCTAGTCATTGAAATCCTAGTGAAATCACACAATTTACTAATTTTGCTGGGGACTCCCCTGCGACCCCTCGCCAAGCTGACATTCGAGTACATAGGTCTAGCTGCCGGCGGCAACGCTCCAAGTCGAGCCTATCGCACACGCATGTTTTCCACTTCAGAGCATTGGCTGCTGTGACGAGCATGGAACAACGGCTCATGGTAGGCTAACTGTAGCTTAGCTCGCATACAAGTTTGTCTCAAGGTTCGACAATTTTTCCCTCTCAAGACCAAAATCAAAACTACTTCCAAATGGCACTTTTTAGATTGCTCGGACTGCGAATCACTCTCTTTGCGGTCGAGTTGGGTTGTGAAGCAGAAAGTTGTGAACTCTCTGCCATCATTACCACGCTCGTCTCAGCTTGCCTCCTCTCTGTCATGCAATGCAGACAACAAAGATCAAAGAGTACACGCTGCGCCAAATGGTATGAAATGGTATTACGCTTCACGACTCGCAGTTGGGCCGTATCGCACTAATAAATGGTCTCTGCAGACGCGCAAAGCAGACAGCCGCAGTAATGCAGCTTTTTATTTGTCCACAAACGAATATTAACTTTCACATTTGAAGGTCTTTTTTGATATATTCGGATATATATTTGAATATAGAACAGTGCTTCCCCTACCATTGCCATCCCCTACCATGAAGGGGGGGGGGGGGGGGTATCAATGATTCCCTTTCTGATTGAATGGGGTGATTAGACAGTCATTATCTCCATTGTTCAGTCAACAAGGTTTGGTTTTGGGGTATCTCCCCAGATCTGCTGCTTCTGTGCTTCTGTGCAGGTCAAAAGCAGCAAATCTAGGGGAATCACTGTGGAATATTATTTGACAGCGGTACTATTACTACTGATATTCTTATAAAAATTGCATAAAGGGGGAAAATGATACAGATCATCATAGATTCACTATTATGCTTTAAAAAGAAAACTATCAAGAATAGTATGACAAGAAAACAGAAAATTACAATGTAAAACCTTCAAGGCCAACTAAACAAATGGCAAAATATTTGAAACATCTAGAATAGCATTCCAAAATAAAAGAGAAAACGCAAACAGCTGCCTTCCATCAACCTCTGAGTCTGAGTGAAGTCATTCTTTAGTTTTGAGGCATCTTCCTCGTTGGTGTTGGGTCTTCAAGCTCTTTATGCCATGTTCGATAACTGACTCAAAAGGTGGCTTTTCTCAATTATTTTATAAAATTATTCAACATGTCACTCACTCTGAGTTCGCCAATGGCTGACACACATCACAGTGATTGATCCTCAATGGTCTTAAACCAGTGGTTTTCAAAGTGGGAGGCGGGCCTCCCCAGGGCTCCAAGCAGTTTCAAACGAGGCTCAGTGAATGGAAGTGGAAAATATGACTACATTAGTTATCAAAAGGAGATCACATATAGCCTAAATGTGTGTGATTTGGTGAAAGGGATAGTTCTGAGATAGTGATTTTGTGAAATTTTACCGTTTTATCCCACTTTCCCAGAGTCCGAATCGAATAAAGGCCTTCAGACAAATCTTCTTTATGTAATTGGTGTAGTCTGAACTCTGAAGTATGTCAAACAGCAACATCTTAAGTTGGCACAATTATAGGCATCGAGGAATTGAGCGAGCCTTTTTACAAGCTTTGTCTGGGGTGGGGGGGAGGCCCACAGTCTCAGACTTTGAAAACTCCTGGTCTAAACTACACATTCAGCAACTTTACCGGTCTCTCCACTCAATCAAAGCACATGTATGCTTGGTGTAGCAAATTACACACAAATGGTCATTGTAACTGTAAATTAGACAGCCATGGTTGCTTTACAGAAACAATTGCAGTACGTCTCAACATCAGTCTGGTATGAGACTTTAACCAATCATAAAACCTGGGACACACACAAGCAACGGCAAAGGACTAGCGGCAATGGCGGCTGACTGTTGCGTTGCCTCACATCTCCTTTGTCAGGGCCAAAAAAGTTGCATTTGAATACACCTAGGACTGCAGATATGTAAACCAGATACATGAAACAAACCAGCGTTTGCCTACCATTTTCACAATACTCTCGCTCACCACTTAAACTGTTTCCTAATGTAGCTACCTCTAATCGAGAATGTCTGATCAAAAGTCGTAAATGTCACTGGCTTCGTCAGCCCTTGCCTGGTCTTCGGAGGCAGAAAAATAAGGAGAAACTAAACTACACTAAATGGGTGAAGGGTCAAGGAATTTCCCGAAGGTCACGTCGCCGTGGAAATATTTGCGTATTGGAATGATCAGATGAGATGAAGTTGAAAGTGTCACTCTGTTCTCCTGCACTGTATTGCTACCAGCTGACCAGCCAATCAGAGTGATTTCTCTACCAGCTGACCAGCCAATCAGAGTGATTTCTCTCACCAACTGCCCGACACAGAGTCAAATGCTGTTGACAAGGCCGACTACTGCCAACGGTGCGGCACAGACTGCAAAGACTAGGGCGGCAGACGCTCACCGACGGTCGAGACATTGCCAGTGGCCAACCGTCGCCTGTGTGTGTCAGGGTTTTGAGAGTTAAACAAGCCCTCCAGGAGTATATATATATATATATATATATATATATATATATATATATATATATATATATATATATAAATAAAATTATATATATTATTATTTATATATTATATATATAAAATCTTCTAATTTATTTATTACCATTTTGTGCATATTAACTACAGATTTGTCAAGATAATGACGTGTTGCATTTTTGAATACACTCACCTTTATCTGAGCACATTCTACGTTACACAGAGAACAGTTATGTCGAAAGACTCTGGGTGTGGCCGCCGTGTAATCGGTCATCATGGTCGGCGTTGACATCTTGCTGGCTGTAGTCTTTTTGGTCATCATGGTCGACATGGGCGTAGGATTGGGTAGGGACACTAGGGACTTGTCCCTACCAATATCAAGCACCCGTGGATGGAGAGAGAGGGAGAGAAAGGGAGAGGAAGAGGAGAGAGAGAGGGAGGCCATTGGCGTCTTGCTGGCTATAGTCTTTTCAGTCATCGTGGTCGGCATTGACGTCTTGCTGGCTGTAGCCTTTTCAGTCATCATGGTCGGCATTGACGTCTTGCTGGCTGTAGCCTTTTCAGTCATGATGGTCGGTGTTGACATCTTGCTGGCTGTAGCCTTTTCAGTCATCATGGTCGGCGTTGACATCTTGCTGGCTGTAGCCTTTTCAGTCATGATGGTTGGTGTTGACATCTTGCTGGCTGTAGCCTTTTCAGTCATCATGGTCGGCATTGACGTCTTGCTGGCTGTAGCCTTTTCAGTCATCGTGGTCGGCGTTGACTTCTTGCTGGCTGTAGCCTTTTCAGTCATTGTGGTCGGTGTTGACATCTTGCTGGCTGTAGCCTTTTCAGTCATGATGGTCGGTGTTGACATCTTGCTGGCTGTAGCCTTTTCAGTCATCATGGTCGGCATTGACGTCTTGCTGGCTGTAGCCTTTTCAGTCATCGTGGTCGGCGTTGACGTCTTGCTGGCTGTAGCCTTTTCAGTCATTGTGGTCGGTGTTGACATCTTGCTGGCTGTAGCCTTTTCAGTCATGATGGTCGGTGTTGACATCTTGCTGGCTGTAGCCTTTTCAGTCATCATAGTCTTTGTTGACATCTTGCTGGCTGTAGCCTTTTCAGTCATCATGGTCGGCATTGACGTCTTGCTGACTGTAGCCTTTTCAGTCATGATGGTCGGTGTTGACGTCTTGCTGGCTGTAGCCTTTTCAGTCATCGTGGTCGGCATTGACATCTTGCTGGCTGTAGCCTTTTCAGTCATCGTGGTCGGCGTTGACGTCTTGCTGGCTGTAGTCTTTTCAGTCATCGTGGTCGGCGTTGACGTCTTGCTGGCTGTAGTCTTTTCAGTCATCGTGGTCGGCGTTGACATCTTGCTGGCTGTAGTCTTTTCAGTCATCATAGTCTTTGTTGACATCTTGCTGGCTGTAGTCTTTTCAGTCATCATAGTCTTTGTTGACATCTTGCTGGCTGTAGCCTTTTCAGTCATTGTGGTCGGCGTTGACATCTTGCTGGCTGTAGTCTTTTCAGTCATCGTGGTCGGCGTTGACATCTTGCTGGCTGTAGTCTTTTCAGTCATCATAGTCTTTGTTGACATCTTGCTGGCTGTAGTCTTTTCAGTCATCGTGGTCGGCGTTGACATCTTGCTGGCTGTAGTCTTTTCAGTCATCATAGTCTTTGTTGACATCTTGCTGGCTGTAGTCTTTTCAGTCATCATAGTCGGTGTTGACATCTTGCTGGCTGTAGTCTTTTCAGTCATCATAGTCGGTGTTGACATCTTGCTGGCTGTAGTCTTTTCAGTCATCATAGTCGGTGTTGACATCTTGCTGGCTGTAGTCTTTTCAGTCATCATAGTCGGTGTTGACATCTTGCTGGCTGTAGCCTTTTCAGTCATCATAGTCTTTGTTGACATCTTGCTGGCTGTAGTCTTTTCAGTCATCATAGTCGGTGTTGACATCTTGCTGGCTGTAGTCTTTTCAGTCATCATAGTCGGTGTTGACATCTTGCTGGCTGTAGTCTTTTCAGTCATCATAGTCGGTGTTGACATCTTGCTGGCTGTAGTCTTTTCAGTCATCATGGTCGGTGTTGACATCTTGCTGGCTGTAGTCTTTTCAGTCATCATAGTCGGTGTTGACATCTTGCTGGCTGTAGTCTTTTCAGTCATCATAGTCGGTGTTGACATCTTGCTGGCTGTAGTCTTTTCAGTCATCATAGTCGGTGTTGACATCTTGCTGGCTGTAGTCTTTTCAGTCATCATGGTCGGCGTTGACGTCTTTCTGGCTGTAATCTTTGCCAGCGGCTGCTTGATGGAATGCGGCATGTTGACATGGTGCCCCTGGCCTGGGATTGGTGGAGGTGGACAATCAGGGACAAACACTGGAGGTTGCATATCGTGAGAGGTGTCAGTGACACTGTGGTTGTGAGGAGCAGGAGGAGCCTTTTTCTGCTGCAACTCCTGCTGCTTCTGTTGACCCTCAAGCCCAACTTTTGACCCTTGAGTTTGACTTTGATCCTGAGCTGCATCGCCATCATTTCTACCGAGGACCACAAGGCTGGGTTGGTTGGGGTTCACACCATGGACCAGAGTGGTGGGTGGGGCGGCTTTTGATGGTTCCTTCACCGGAATGGGTTTGGAGACTGCCGAGTCGAGGACTCTCTTGTCTGTGTCTTTCTTCAGAAGTGAGATGGAACTCTGGATCAGCTGCGAGTGCGAGGTTTGGTCTGGTCTCGGGGACGGTTTGGATGGGACTTTGCTTGGGGGAGGCACAGAGCTCAGCATTGAATTGTAAGAAGAGCTGAGACCAGTAACATAACTCTGGTCATGGGAAGAACCCATGGTGCTGTATTTCACAAATCCTGTTTTTTCCTGTAGTGGCTCGAGGCTGTGGCTGCTACTAGCGTAACTGTCCATCATCAACATTCTGCCACTTCCACCACTGCTAGCTCCAACACTACTGCTCTTCCCACCGATCTCAGCCCAATGCCCTCCAGTATATTTACCAGTATGTGCATAGTCATTAACTTTACTTTGCTGGCAAATGGTAGGTGCCATTTCTTCCTGTCGTATTGCTGCCGCTCCAGAACTACCCAAATGGTCCGATCTGCACATGCCTCCGCTGTGTTGAAGCTGGTGGTCCATTTTTGCCTCAGTTGTAGTTTCAGACCTCTTGGCCTTCTGGGTGCGGATTTGATGCATGAGCAATGGCAAACTCTCAAAGGTTATCTGGTCCTCGGGGTAGGAGAGGAGCTGCTCCACGTCTTCATCGTCGAGGTTATAGTACAAAAGGACATCCTTCATAGCGTATTTGGGTTGGCTGGACTCTGGGTTGGCAGCAGTCGCAGGCTTGTTGGACACTGCACTCATCCCCGCACCTGAGGAGAGCATCTCGTCCCTTGGATGGTTAGTTAGGCCAGGAACCGGGCCTGTGGATTGCTGCTCTCTTCGGTGTGTCGTTTGGCTTAGGAGCCTTACCTCTTCTCTGGCTCTGCTGATCTGCATGTCGATGCTCTCTATATCTGTGTTGCACATGGACCTACTCTGTCCAGGCCCATAGCTCGTCGATGAGGGCAGCATTGATGAGAGCATTAACCCAGAACTTCTAGAAGTCCCAGAGGAAGCTTCGGAAGAAGCGAGGCTAGACCCAGGGCCCTGGTGATACGATACCCTTAAAGGGTCCATCCCTGCCTGGGTACCTGAGAGTCCATACTGCCCCTGGTTGGGTCTTTGTGTTCCTGGGGCATAGGGGTTATACATGGGATGGGACAAGGTGTTTGCAATCTTCACAAGGTTAATGAGATTGATGGCTGCAGCAGTAGGGCAGGGGGGTGTTGTATGTAGTAGGGGTGTTAGAGTTGTCTGTCAAAGTAGCGGCTCAGTTGCCAAAAGCGATCATGTTGCTCATCTGCGTCAGGGCTAGCTGGGCTTTGATCTGAGCCAGCTCAAAGGAGGCTGCTCCTGCTGGCCAATCAGGATCGCGCTCCCATGGAGCCCTCCAATCAGGGGGCTCGCTAGGGACACGGGGGCAGGAGATGAGGCAGAACGCTCCAATAGCAACGCTAAGCTGAAAAAGTTAGCAGAACACAAAAGAAGGGTTATTGAATGGGACTGGATCTCAGCATGTCAGAGGGATAGAATCATCAGGGTTTTGATAGATCCAGTCTGGTCGTTCATCATGACACGCACACCTCCTGGTTTCCTCTGGCAAGAAAGAACACAGCAGGGAAAAGCATTGACAGCACAGGTACAGAGAGAGGAAACAAGGTCTATGCAGTTTTACAAGAAACATAAAAGAATATTAGCGAATTATTTTCCATGCTCATCTCTAGTGAAATTAGTAAGATTGATACATTCCTAAATTTTACATTTCTCACTGGTCCGTTTCAAAATGACATGCCTTTTCAGAAAGATTCAGACAATTCTGAAAACATTGTGCTAAATTAATATTTGAAATGGAAAGAGATTGTGTGACAGATTGCATTTGGTCTTCCAAGACACATTAAATCATGATTTATTCGGTTAGAGGTTAGGCATTCTATCATTCTATCAAGATGTAGGGATGCACGATATGGATTTTTTTTCAGCCAAAAGAATAACGGATAAATATCTGCTTCTCCTGGCCAATCACTGATATGATTAACCGATAATTATTTCACATTTTAACTGATAATTATTTCACATTCTTAACGTGTATTTTATGCACACCTGGGGTAAAAAAAAAGAAAAGAATGGGAGATGTAGTGAGCAAAGATGGATGATCTAATATTCCATAGCTCTCACTTAACCAAATCTAACTGACATAATAATCTAACTGATATAATATGAGATGATTGTTTTAGTAAAGTGTCAATACAAAATTGGCTTTTACAGAACGGAAAGCCTATGGCTACTTAGTCTACAGATAAAACACAATGACAAAAGGCATAGTCATTTATTGTCATGTTACTGCCAACTAACTGGGCGATCTGTTCGAATTTTGCATTGGGGCCAGTTCTATTGAATGGGAATGAGGCAGGCAGGGAAAGTCCCACTATAAGCCATCATATCTGTGTCGTTTCACTTTTTACTGAAGAAAGGCTGCCACCAGATTAAAGAAAAGACATTATGTGGTGTTGACTGGTGTTTGCTTTCCTTATTATTGGTCTCCAAAACAGATCATGGCTCTGCCTAGCAGCTAGCTGCATATAGCTCAACTCAAGTCCTTGTTTTGTCCAAAATAGATCTACCGGTAGATACATTAGCTAACTACACCATGATACATGACCGAACAGGGCATGCAGTCAACATCACATAATGTTTTCTTTCAAGTGAATGGAGCAGGCAGGGTAAGTCCCACTATAAACAATTAACGTTAGCTCTAGGTTAGCTTAACGTTTGCGGTTAGCGGGTTGTGTTTGAAGTTAAAGACACAAACCCCTGGACGTTTCATTTCAGGTAAAGCATGAGATTTTCTATATGGTTTGCGTCAGCTCTGGGAGTATGAAGTGCTTTGAATGCGGGGATGTTTGATCACAACAAGCGCTCTGCTTGCTGACCGGGGAGTGCTATAATGACAGCCTGCTGGACTAGGCCACGGCCAGCTAGCTAACATTAGCCACAACAGCTAACGTTAATGCTAAACAAATCTGTCTTCTCCCTAGGTTTGGTTTAGCGTAACACCAGCTCAGGCTTTTCCCCTCCTCTCGGAATTCTTGCGGGACATGTATTGAAAATAGCAATAGTGTTGTTATCATCTGAAACGGTGAAAAACAGCCACAGTGGCCCGAGCTGGGGATTTATAGACTTTGGGGGGGATTTATTCAGTCGCCGGATAAAAATGTTGGTTGTTTGAAGCCAGATTTATAGGAATATCTCGTTTTAAATTAACATTAGGATTAGAAGTTTGTGATGTCATTATTCAGTCTTAACCTTATTATATTTGCTCCTTTCTCACTCACTCCACGTCGTCACCACCTGCTCTCTCTGCAGGGCTTGAAATTAACTTTTTTGATCACCAGCCAATATGGCTGCTAGATTTTAAAGTTACCAGCCAATTTGATTTTCCACTAGCTAAATGGTTTTCTTGAAATAAACCAGAATATGAGTGCCACTGGGTTAATTTAAGCATGAGTACAAGTAAAAAAATAAGTTATAGCATAATGAATCTATAAATTATAGTATTTCACTGGTCAAATGTCATGTGTGATTTCAAATTGTGTAAAAATAAAGAGCAGCAGCTGACACACTGCACATTTCCGCCTCTCTCTCTCTCTCTCTCTCTCTCTGCATCACAGTTGCTGTTAGTTACAATAAACTCTATAGGTGTACTTTTAAAAGGTTACATGAACAAGTTTATAAATAAACTATACAGTACATGGTGTATTTTTAAAGCAGATATATTAAGTATACTCAAAGCAAAATATACTGTGTGGGAGGGGGGGGGGAATGGTCCAACAGTTAGACCACCCCCCCCCCCCCCCCCCCACACACACACACACACACACACACAGTTAGACTCTAACTAGTTAACCTGCTAGTTAACGCAAAGTGCAGGTCCGTTAACCTAGTTCCCTGAACTGTCAACAAAAAGCAAATCTGAATTCTGAGGAAAAAAGTCAGAAGAATTCTCAGATTACAGTCATAAATCGGAGAAAGAATTCAGCATTCAGATTTTAATGTCAGAATTCTGAGAAAACTTAAAATTCTGCGATTATAGTCAGAATTCAGAGAGAAAAAAGGCAGCATACCATGTGATGTCACTGATGCTGTACCGTCAGATTTTTGTGACGTCAAAATGGGGTCACAAGCCAAAAAAGGTTGGGAACCCCTAAGCCAATTAACAACACAGACGGAAAGGTTTTGTTGACAGTAGGTCTCAGGACATTTTGGGATATTACAGTATTGTTAAAAGTGAATGGGTGAAACTGTCATGACCAGGGTAGGAATTTCGTCATTTTAGGGGAAAGGCCATCTGGCCTTCGGCATCACAATTCTTTTTTAGGGCACAAGGCCACATTCCAGGGCACAAAGGCCATTGCTCTATTGACATCGTGAAGAGCGATTTTTTTCTGAAATGTGTGTTAAAATGATTCAATTACACATCCTTTGCATAGGGCAAGCTACATTAAACTGAGACCACTGATGCTTTTAAAGCAACTGACAGTAGCAGGCTGCTAGCAGGACACTGCCAAGGTGGCCTTAGGCTTAGTTCACACCGACAATCTATGCCTTGCCTTGCCTCAACCCACGCCTACGCCGAGCTGGGCGTGAACCTGTTACACGCTTTTGTGATCACACCGCACGCCTTTTGCACGCCGAACCTGGAGCCGAGTCACAAGCGCCTCTCCTCTCTCCCGACTGTATTTTTTCACGTGTTGTCCAGAATTGTCATGGGTAGCCTCTAGGTAAAATAAATCTGATATATTTAATGTTCTATTGATGCTGGATATGTATAACCAGGTCTGACTATAGTCGGACATTTTAGAGAGGTGATCTTGCAAGAATATGTGCTGGCACAACAACATTGTCCATCTTGCTTCTTCGGTCGCTATTCTCTCATGAAGATTTGTTTGCCGACAGGGAGAAAGCCCCACGTGATAGCCACCCGTCAATCTCTCTCTCGCTCTCTCTCTCTGCTCAATACTGTTGTCGAAACTCCATTTTATTTTGAAATTCAGTTGACTTTGTCAGTTCCCACGGATATTGTCGCGTTTTTCTTTCATGGCTTGACAGAAAAGCCTGCCTGCACGCGCCTTGTCGGCGTGAAAATAGAACTCTCGCCTATTCGATAAAATCGGCAAGGCACAGGCGAGGCGTGGGTACACGCAGGGTTCACGCTCAGGCAGCCGGTGTACACAGCCTCGTTGACTAAAACGGACGCCTATTTAAAAGCGTGGGTAAAGGCAAGGCATAGGCAAGGCTTGGGTCGTCGGTGTGAATGAAGCCTTAGGGATCTCAGGGCAGCATGGCCAGAGGGAGGGGCAACAGAGGCCATGACCTGATGGCCTCCGTGTAATTCCCACCCTGGGCAAGGAACATGTGGAAGTACTTTGAGTGTGTTCAAAATGTAATTGATATGAGCAGCCGGAGGAAAAACACTGAAGCCACACAGACAGACAAAGGTCACAGATACGACTGAGGAGAAACAGGAAACACTTATAGAGGGAAGGTGAAAACCTCATTGTGGGAAGATGAGCACAGTTCAGTAACCAAAGCAACCTTAAGGCGGCTGAATTATGCTCACCCTGCCGTGAAGGGCGCGGGGGTGGAGCGAGGGGCGGGCGCGTCAAATTACGTAAGTTTGTTGGGCGTGGTTATTCGCTAGCTCCAGCGGCCGCTCGCGTTGTGCCTGCTTTTTTTTCTAACAGCGCGAGCTTCTCTCCAAACATGGCTGCTTTCGAGCCATTGAACCCTGAACACTGAGCTGTGTTTTCGCCACATTTCTTGACCCATGTGGTAGGCTATAAACTTAGATTTGCAACTGTTCGTTTTTAGTCATTTCACCAAGTAAATGTGTTGTGTTGAGAGCATTATTGAGAGAGATTAAAAGCAGCACAGAGTAGGCAATCAGGGCTGAGAAGTAAAAACGGCTTTCAGTAAAAACAAGTTTGGTGAGTCCTTCATGTGCTGATGTGGGGTCATTTGAGAGTGAAAGCGCACTCAGTACTGCACAGCGTTTCATTGCAACTTTTCACGGGCTGTTCTCACCATTGTACAATACATGCTGATCACTTTCTGAGTATAATGGCATCACCCCCAGCGCGAGGTCTGCACGGTGACTCACGGAGACTCGCGGGGCCCCACCCCCACGGAGCTTTGCTCGAGCATAAGAGCACCTTTACTATGGGTGTGCCAGAATTATTCTAGAACCACTGACTTAGAGACTAGTTATTTTATGTTTTATTCCAGGCTACCCTATTTGAATTCCAGGTGACCCCACTTGGGGTCGTGACCACAAGGTTGGGAACCAATGACTTAGACTTTTTTTCCAGGCTACCCCACTTGGGAACTACTGACTTAGAGACAACGACCCTTTCTCAATAAAGGTTCTAGTCTGTTCTTGTGTTCTTGTGTCCCTGTGAAACGTCATCAGTCGCAGCCCAAGTACTGTTCCAATGGAAAGTTCACATTTTTCCAAGAACGCTTAAAATTCCCGGATGTGTTCTCGACACGCCCACTTTACCGAGGATACTCTGGTTGGTGACTTGTGTCAACTTGGCAAGGCACATATCCCAGCATTCAGTTTCTGCATAAGCAGAGGCAGAACACAGCAGCGAAGACGCCATAAGCTCCGGGACGTTTTTTTTTTTTACAATTTTAAGTTTTATTTCATCACTAAATTCATTTCTGATTACTTTTGATGCCTACAGGCAGGGTAGTAAGTTTCAATAAGTGCCACTTTACGAACATTTACAGCAAAAAATGGAGCAACAAAAAATCTCCAGAGCACAATTGGCTGCATCTACATCAGCTGAGCTTTTTATTTGTGTAGTACTGCAGGCGGCCTCTGCGCTGGTATTGCGCAATACCCTCAAGAACGCATCGTCTCAAACTGCCAACAGCGTTATGTGTGCTTGTGACCTAGCGCGTTCATTCTTCCAAGAACGACTAGCAAGAACGTTCTCCCCATGAACACAAGAACAAGAATGCATTCTTGGTATTGAGAAAGGGCCTACATTTCCCAGGAGGCGGGGCCTCTCCCACCAGGGAGCTCACACAGGTGTTCTGCACACAGTAATCCAGTACTTAAAACTACAAAATGTAAGACTACATTTCCCAGTTGGTTGGGCCTCTCCCACCAAGGAGCTCACACAGGTGTTCTGCATACAGTAATCCAGTACTTAAAACTACAAATATTAAGACTACATTTCCCAGGAGGTGGGGCCTCTCCCACCAGGGAGCTCACAAGTGTTCTACATACAGCCAAGTGGAGCCAACTGCTTTTTCTCCTGCCTGAAAACTTGAACCTCGATTTGATTGGCCCTTCACACAGACAGACAGACAGACAGACAGACAGAAAATGTACGGTAATCAACCTATGTCTCACCCTCCCCCCTCCGGGGCGTGAGACAAGAGTTACCCCCTGCCAACCACTGCTACAAAACACTTGGAGGAACACTGTTTGACAAGACAACGTTGTACCCGGCCGACTTGTTAATACTATTATTACTACGACTAGGCCTAATCTTAGTTCCTATCTTAACGTCTGCGTCTGTAACATCCTGTTATGTATTGTATCATGTTAGTATCCTGTATCATTTCCTGTGCTGTGTACTTTGTATTCTGGTGTTTGTTGCATAATTGCATGTACTGTACTTTTCATGTGTGCAAGCAAACCTGTGAAGCCAAAGACACATTTCCACATTGTGGACAATACATTGAATTGAATTGAATTGAATTGAATTGAATTGAATGGACTGCATTTATATAGCGCTTTTATCCAAAGCACTTTACAATGTGCCTACATTCACCATTCGCACACACATTCATACACCGATGGCGGCACGCTACCACGCAGGGTGCTGGCGCAGCCATTTGGGGCTATTTGGGGTTCAGTATCTTGCCCAAGGCAAGGACACTTCGACATGCAGACTGGAGGAGGCGGGGATCAAACCACCGACCTCTTGGACGACCCCCTCTACCTCCTGAGCCACAGCTGCCCCTGCGGTGTTTCCCATGCAGTGAATGCAATAGAATTGTATGGTATGCCTCACTCACCTATGTGTGTAATCCAGTGGTTCTCAAATGGGGGTCCGCGAAAAGTTTTCAGGAAAATAAAAATAAAACCTTTCTTTTTTTTTGGCAAAAGCTTCATAGTTCAACGAAAATATTGTATGCTTTAAATCTAAAATGGTTCATGGATTACATTCTAATCTAACAAACCTATCAATTTAAAAGTCAAACACGTTACCGTGGAAACAATTAAGCTTAGCCCAAAATCACAAATCAGAATGAGGGGGCTCCCGGTATATTTTCTATCTTGTAAGCGGTCCTTGGCTGAAAAACATTTGAGAACCTCTGGTGTAATCTGTCTAGGGGGGTATTGGGTAAGATTGGAAATGAAGGTGTGCAACTAACGGCAGTGTTTCCCCTACCATTCTACAGGCCTGGCGGGCCAGCCTGGCCAGAAAATAAAAAAAATAAAAAATAAAAATCCTGCTCTCTGGTGTTGACAGTAATAGAAGATGCCAAATCATTCAAAACGATAAGTATTTTGCTTTTAGGAGCATTGTGTGTCGTTGCCTGGGAAACGCACATCCCATAATAATAATTCCCATTCCCTAGTCTGTAGGAACGTCTGACCAAGAAGTACCATTGCCACTTGCCAGGAATTGAACCCGGGTCTCCGTGGTGGTAGGCGAGTGGTACAAAAAAAAAGAATTAGCTCATATGTATGCATATAAAATCAATGAATAAAAAAGTAACTAAATAGGCTGTAGAACATATAACAAACATATTCAAGCCTTCATACACAGCCTACCTGGCGCTTTGACTGTCAAATGCCTCATGGATCATCTGCGTAAATGTTGAAATGATTCCAGTTCACATGCTGGCTGGCACCATGAGAATGAAACTGATACTGGTTGCACGGCAGTGATTCCCCTACCATTCACGACGCCCCCGCCAGGCCAGAAAAAAAACTGCAATCCCCCCCCTCCCCCTTCAATAAACCTTTATGGCATATTATTACAATACAACAATACTGGTGTTGACAGTAATAGAAGATGCCGGATCATTCAACCCATACGCATTTTGCTTTCAGGAGCATTGTGCCAGCGTGCCGCGCTGTTCCAAAATGTGTCAGCGTGTGTCGTTGCCCGGGGAACGCACATCCCATAATACAACTGTTTGCATCGCATCCCATAATAGTATGATGATACTTGGGATGCCATTGCGAGCAGGTTAGCTAAAACTTTAGTGTCGCCAGCGAGGGCCCCCACCGTTGCGTTCGGGTTACGTTTCGAAATACCTCCAGGCCTGAAAATGTGTCTAGGGGAAACACTGCACGGTCAAACTATCACATTCACTTTCAGTGAAACGAAACTTTAGAAGGAAAAAAAGGCGTTCGACTGCTGATTTGGACGTCGATTACCAATGCAACGATTGAAGCTTCGAATTTTGGGGGTCACCCAGCCCTAATTTTAACATTTTATTCATTTTCATCGTTTACTCTTACATTTTTTCATTTTCCCCTTTCTCTAAGGTACCCCCTGTAGTACCTCCATGTACCCAAAGGGGTATGCATATCCCAGATTGAGAACCACTGTTTTAAACAAATACGAGAATGAGACGCACACTGGTGACAAGCAGGTAATCAATAGTGGGGAAGATCAGGATGTGTATATACTCGTCTCAGGGTCTGCTGTAATACACCCTTTTCCACAGGGACCATTTTGTGTCCAAAAGGCAGGGTAAGCAGAAGTTGGAAACCCTCAGCTTGCACGTGTGTTTACCGTTTACCCTGCCTTTTTGACACAAAATGCCCCCCCCCCCCCCCCCCCCGCGGAAAGGGTCTGTAATGGCAAAAAATGCTTGTTGTTTGAAACAATGAATCAGTCGCTCGTTGAAATGAACAAAGGAGGATTTATTTCCAAGTAATGGTCTGTCTGTATACAGAGAGTCACACTCGATTGGAAGTTTCAGAAGCAGTGGCCCAAAAGCTAACATATCTATATCTTATAACGAGCCGTGGCTGGCCCCCACCCTCCGGAGACTGCTGTAAAGTTCAATCACCTCACCAGGAGGACTCAACTCTCACTCTGGTCAAGCAGACCTGGACCTTATCTCCCTCAAATGCCTGAAGGCCTTTGAAGCTCAGCAAGCAGAGATGACTCATCCTAATGATGTTTTGGAACCACTTCACATCTCCGATGGGGAAAGCCACCCACCAACACTGAACACAGACAACAACGATCAACAATCAATCGATCAATCAATCAATCAATAATTTTCACTCACAGGTCCATTGGTGCGTGGGGTTTAAGCCCCCTATGAAACTGTATATAAATCTGCTGGATACATATAAGTTTAGTTCTGTCAAATAACTCTTATTACTTTAAAGTTGAGTGATGTGGGAGAATTTATCATAAATAGTGTGTTATTTTATTATGCTTTATTATAAGTTATATTTAGATTCTATGGTATGATTTTCTGCTGCAACCACATACTCTATCCAGTGGTCCCCAACCACCGGGCCGCGGACTGGTCCTGGGCCGCAATGCTTTTGGTACGGGGCCGCGAGCCGGTCAAAAATAATAATAATAATAATAAACATAGGCTATAATATTATAGGCTGTGTGTGGTACATACAGTACAACACAAAAGGCTGTTATTTACCCTTTGTCGCCACCTGGTGAGTAAATATTATGTAACTAAAACGATTAAAATTGACAACCGGTCCGTGACTTTTTTTCCCATGTATCTACCGGTCCTTGGCACAAAAAAGGTTGGGAACCCCTGCTCTATACCATTTCCAGTATAAGTTAAGTTATCCTTTATTTAACCCATGGCATGGGGAAATTCATCCTCTGCATTTGACCCATCCTCTACCAGGAACCTTCCTAGAACTAGGAGCAGTGGGCAGCCACAGTCCAGCGTTGGATCATTTGTTTATTGCCATACGGATTAAGTGTTCTATTAACACATTCACTGCCAGCCGTTTTTTTTTTTACTGTAGGTAGCTTCTGCCAGAGGGGTTTTTTGAGGATTCTGGCTCATTTTACAAGAGCCGAGGATTATTTTCTGCTTGGACTTTGTGAACACAAAGTTCACAAAAGTACTAATAGAATGTGTGCTTTCTCTGTCTAAAAGAGTTAGTTTGTAGAGTTAGTAGTTATGTAGATATTAGCCGTTGAGTACAGCATGGTTTCAGCGTCTGAGACTGAAAGCTGAGATAATCGCAGTTTTGTGAAATTCAATCAAACAGGCAGAACAGTCACTTTAACCATTTATTTTTGGCATCAGTGAGATATCAGACATCTAAACAATATAGTTCTGAACGCCCTCTCCTTCAAACTCCTCCCTCCGTGGGCGTGTCTGGTAGGCTTGCCCCGATTTTAGGTGTTACCGGTGTTACACGGTGTTGGGGGATACACCGATTACATAACGTGCCCACCGGTAACACCTTTTGTTTTTATGGAGGAAGAATTGAAAGGAAAACTCCGCAGTTTCAGCGTGCGCCGGTGTAAATTACAAGCGCTCCCTCTCGGCTGCAGTGTGGCTCCGCTGTTATGGTTAGACCAGCAACTAACGTGAGTTAACGCTATACATCTTATGAACACAAATGATGCCCTCCTCATAAGAATTGAAAGGAAAACTCTGCAGTTTCAGCGTGCGCCAGTGTAAATTACAAGCGCTCCCTCTCGGCTGCAGTGTGGCTCCGCTGTTATGGTTAGACCAGCAACTAACGTGAGTTAACGCTATACATCTTATGAACACAAATGATGCGCTCCTCATACACATGTAGGTAAGACCCTTAGCTAAGCCTGCATGCGTATGCATACTGTTGTCACTGCGGGCCATCTCTGGAAATGTGCCTTTTTTTCCACAGCGAAAAGTCGATGCTAACTTAGCATCAATTCTAACAGGAGGGAGGACTTACCAGCATTCAGTCATTGCCTGCTTACTGCTGCGTGCTGGTATTGTTAATCCCATGTCAGAAAAAGTCTCCAGGTGTGTCGCCAACGTTAGTTTCTTTTGAGAAAGATTGTCTCCACGGGCGTCTGAAAAGTTGTCTCGAGTCAGATGCAGCCAGTGTTGTATGACTGTGAGCGTCCATGCTAACGTTAGTACTTTAAACAGCAGCAGCGTGCGTCTTGTCTCTATGAACCTACAGAATGGACGGTTAAAGCATAGACTCTTGCTTACTTTAAAACTTGTATTATCAACATACATATAACTTAACGTTCGCTCTAGTCTAGCTGCTATTGGATATCCGACTGGTGTCTCACTGTTATTGTTCCCGGGAACAACATGCACTAGTAGGAACTAACAATCCTATTGTTTACATTTCCCGGTGAAACCGGTTATACCGGTGAGGTCACGTGCTTATTATTCGGTGTGAAAATGTTCACACCGTGGCATCCCTAGTGTCTGGTGGCTTTCAGCAGCGCGTTTGTCACAAGTAGGGATGGGCATTTCTAGCAAAAACACTATTCGAAATTCCCTGGCCAAATTCGAATTTAATTCGAAATTCGAAAAAAAAAAAAAAAATGTAAAAAAAAAAAAAAATGTATTTTTTTTTTTTTTTTTTTGTGAGTGAAATGTTGCATTGTCTCCCCTGATTCTAAGTCTACGGCTTTATTAATTAATATAAAAAGCTTCTGCTGTGGATTTTTAGCTCAAACAAGTATTGCACCACTGAAGTAAAGAACATGTTACATGACATTGACATTTTCGAAAATAAAAAACAGTTTTGACAATCATGAGTGGTTCATTAAATATTTAGTAGGCTCAGGTCTGAGTGCCAAAGGGGTGCCAAAGTCACCCCCTCTCCCTCTTCATGGGATTTCATCCGCCATTCATTTTTCCATAAACCTTGCTTAAAATGCTTATAAAAATTGTTTTACTTGCTCAAACCAAGCGATTTGACTATACTTAGAATCAGGGGAGACAATGCAACATTTCACTCAAAAATTTTTTTTTTTTTTTTTTTTTTTTTTTCGAATTTCGAATTTCAATAATAAAAGTCGACCTTGATAATAACAACGATTATTCGAAAATTCGAAATTCGATGCCCATCCCTAGTCACAAGCAGTTTCTACTGCCTGTCTGAGCAGTGAGCAGCCTCCCTCCCTGGGAGTGTGGATGGGGCTCACTCGTTTCTTGGGTTTGAGAGCTTTGATGAAGCTTTGTGCGATTCTAGGCTTTATGCTGCGTGTTTCAAAGTGTGTTTTCCACCCAGTCTAATTTTGGAACCCCCCACCGTTGTGCGCCCGTGTGCGCCAGCGTGAAAGCGTTTTCGCCTACAGTATGAGAATGAGGCTCGTTCGTTTCTGGGTTTTCGGTTGAGAAAACCCAAGAAACGGGGTTTCTTTTGCGATTGTGGTCTTATTTATGCTGCGTGTTTCAAAGTGTGTTGCACCCATAATCTATTATGCAAATTTGCAATCCCGCACCGCCAGCAATCAGCGTGAAAGCGAAAGCGTTTTCGCCAATCCATTTTACAGTAGGAGAATGGTTTCATCGCGCGTTCCCCTGCAGTTTTGGCTCGACTTTTTCTAGAATGGAGTGCACTGTCGCCACTTAGTGGGTCGGTGGAATGGGTTGTACACGTTCGGTGGCTCCAATATTTTTATAGGAGACGTGGGGGGCGTTGATCAACATCCCACCGTCAAATTTTTTTTTTTTTTTTTTGACGACTCAACTCGTCATTGGCAGTCAACCGTTGGATTTTTTTTGACGACTCAACTCGCCATTGGCAGTGAATGTGTTAAGAGTGTCTATTTAAGCATTAGTTAATGTATCGTGAAGTTGCAAGAGTTCTTCGTGTGTTTTGCTTAGCCATGTTTGCACGTCAGGTTGCAGACAGGCAAACGCCCTTTTGCCGTTGCTCCAAGAGCGGGTCCCCTTATCATCTCCCTGTAGAAGTAGTGACACCCTACCTACCATGCCTGTATACGTGTCAAATGCCTTTCCTCATGCAATGGAAAGGAATTGCTTCAAAATGTCCCCATTCTCTGGGGGGGAGTTGTACAATCTCTACAAGCCAGTTTCTCTGGGGTTGTAGAGATTACTTGCAAAACCCCATTTAACTCATTGAGCGCCAGCCACTTTTGGAAAACGGATGCTCCCAGTGCCAGCCCTTTCAGAGCGTTTTCAGTGATTTCTCGAGGCCCACAGAATATTGTGTGATATTACTATGTAAACACCGAACACGCACAAAGAACGATGAGACTCTATTGTATCATCAGCAAAAAAAAGTGTATTGATATCATTTTCCGTTCTTTAGTTATCAGCCGGAGAAGATAGGTTGATTTCAGACTAGAAGCTGAGATAATGAGCCTTTTGTGAAATGAAGCATTTCAAGCAAATCACTGACTCTGAAGCTAATATTTTCTGACCTGAAACATCTGAACAGTAATTTCCTTCAATAAAACAGCACCCCCACCCCCCTCAACTGCAAACTCCTCCTCCTGGGAGTGTCTCTGGTGGCTCTGCTCGCTCTGCTGCGTGTGTCAGGCGACGAATCTCTGCATGGAGCTGGGATAAACTCATCCCCACCAACACACAGCTTGCATGCCAGAGCTGGGAGAAACTCACCCCCACACCAACACACAGCCTGCATGCCGGCGGAGCTTGGAGAAACTCATCCCCACACTAACACACAGCCTAACACGCACCCAGCGTCTATTTTCGGAGCGCTCCGTTTTTGTGCGCCGGCTCCCAGCTAGGGATGCAGCGGTTTCCGGTTTGAAGGTATACCCCGGTTTGAAAAAGTCACGGTATCAAAACCACTAAGATTTGCCGTCATACCTTCTCCATGGTATCAGCTGTTTCCCCAAAACAACGTGCCGGTTGCTTGCAGAGTGCAGCTTACGCGGCCCCTCCCCCTTGCTGCATGCCTACCTAGACGCACAGTAGTGAGGAGCTGCCCTTGACTGTGTTTACAACCGTGTGTGTGATAAAGCAGGAGAACGCAAGGAAGGACCCCCCTGAACTTTACCCCCATCTAAAAAGACGACGTCGGCTGTATGGGAATATTTCGGCTATTGTAAAATCACAGATGGCCATAGCCTCAACGCGAGACTCATCAGAATGACTGATGAGTCTCGCGTTGAGCCTAGGATGGCCAGGGCTTAGATCTGCGTGAGCACGACCCGTCGTTATTTGTCAAATTCAAGCTACATTAAAACGTTGTCTTGCTACATACAGTACATCGCATTGGACATAAACTATTTCCACCCGCAGGTTTGAGGAGTAGCTAACAAACGTCAGATAAATGCTCTCTCTATGCTAACGTTACCTACTGAGGCAGCTAACATGGCTAATTAGCTAGCTAACACCAGCTATCTTTCTCCACTAAAGTTAACGTTAGTTGACTGAGCGAACGGCGCTGTACAGCAGGTCGTTATCAAAACGTATTGCACTGAAGAGAAGTAACATTAGAGAATGACGAAAGACTCCTCCAACCTGTCAGTGGAAAAGTATGCACAAACTTTGTGTGTGTGAGTGAGAGAGAGAGAGAGAGAGACAGAAACAGGGACAGAGGCTGTGTGTGTGTGTGTGAGGAAACAATAATTGTGTCCAGTGTTCACCCATTACAAAAGAGAAGCGTGTATTTGATATTATTATGATGTTTTAGTTTCACATCAAATTAATTAGATTAAATCGTTTACATGTATAAGTAAGAACAGTACTATATTAACATAGTATAATAACAAACTATATTAACACATAGCTACTTGCCAGTTAACTGTAATTACAGTTGGAGGTTACATTAACACTTTTTCTCAGTCCACAATTCAGCAAACTGTTAAAAATAAAATAAATTTTGTTCATTGGCATTTTTTACACATAAAGGTCCGCGATACCGCGATACCGTGAAACCGTGGTATTTTTGTCCAAGGTTATCATACCGTCAAAAACTCATACCGTTGCATCCCTACTCCCAGCGCGACACCGAAAAGCCCAACCGGACTGCTGAGAATGGTTTGGCCCTTCGGCGTCGGGTGCTGCTTTTCTGGCGGCTAATCGTGTGGAGAAACTATGCAGCAGAGACAGAGGGGCTCAGTTGTGGGAGCGGATTGACTGCTGTTCGCAGCTAACGTTAGCTCCAGCCAGAGCAATCTATACGGCTCTGGCTCCAGCATCGGTTTCCGTTTCATCACGGGGCTTCTTCTGCTGTTTTTCCTCACCTTTCTCTAATCTGGAGAGCACTGTCGCCACCTAATGGGTCCGTAAAATAGCTTCTACACATTCGACATCCCCCATACTTTCACAGGAGATGCATCAGGCTTTGATCCACGTCCCACCGTCAAAAAACGCAATTGACGACAATCGTCGTCATTGGCACTCTACGTTACTATTTGAATTGACGACGATTGTCGTCATTGGCACTCAATGAGTTAATGTCCATTATGTCCAGCTTGCACAGGTTACCTTAAAACCCCCATTCAATGGACAGCTTGCACAGTTTACCAGAACAAGCCCATTTAATGGATAAACCTGGGGTCTCCTGGGTGGGCCCCAGGACCCTGTGGAGGTCCTGGGGTCGCTTCGGGGGGTCTCCGGGCCGAAAGGGGGGGTCGGAGGTCTCGGGGGTCGTCTCCGACCTCCCTTCCTTCGGTAGTCGGACCCCGGAGACCCCTCCAAGCCTCTCCCACGCCTAATCCTAACCTCTCCCACCCCCTAACCCTAACCCTAACCCTCACAGCCTCTCCCACGCCTAATCCTAACCCACACCTCTCCCACGCCTAATCCTAACCCACACCTCTCCCACGCCTAATCCTAACCTCTCCCACCCCCTAACCCTAACCCTAGACCCCTCCAAGCCTCTCCCACGCCTAATCCTAACCCACACCTCTCCCACGCCTAATCCTAACCTCTCCCACCCCCTAACCCTAAACCTAACCTCTCCCACCCCCCATGCCTAAACCTAACCTCTCCCACCCCCATGCCTAAACCTAACCTCTCCCACCCCCATGCCTAAACCTAACCTCTCCCACCCCCTAACCCTAAACCTAACCTCTCCCACCCCCCATGCCTAAACCTAACCTCTCCCACCCCCTAACCCTAAACCTAACCTCTCCCACCCCCCATGCCTAAACCTAACCTCTCCCACCCCTATGCCTAAACCTAACCTCTCCCACCCCTAACCTCTAACGGCCGGGACACACATCTTGCGTCTACCTACCTAGTGCGTGTGCATGGCGTGGGGGCTGCGGCTGGCACGCCAGCGGCATCCACACAGGCAGCGTGGCTGCTGCGTTGCAGCTGCTGCGCTAGGATTGTGCGATGTCACCAAAATCCCTATCGTGATTATTTTACAGTGAAACATCGTTTTGCACAATGCCATCGTCATTGGGGTGGGGGTTGGGGGAATAATTAATTATTTATTAAGTCGCTGCGTTGCTGTAATGCGTTCACATTAACAGGACAGCTGAGCCTGAGCTCTACATGATACCTGCGGGCTTGAATACTGCTCTGCTACAGCACAGAGCCACGCGACTGAAGTGGGCATCGGCTGTCACTATAGCAATTTGAGCGGCGCAAAACTAACGTTAACGTTACTCACCCACAACGTGTATGTGTTGAATTTAACTAGCTGGCAGAAAACCGACTGAATTACTGGCTGATATAACGTTAGATTCGCCTGGCTCTGGCTCCTCAAGCAGTACTGCTGTAACAGCTAGTTGTAGCTGCTGCTGCTCTATTTCTCTCTCAACGCTCTCCAGTCTCCTCAACCCTGTCTTATTAGGTTCAAAAGCCCACGCGAATCTAACGTTATATCCGCCAGTAATTCTGTCACTTCTGCCAGCTAGTTAAATTCAACACACACACATGTTGTTGGTCAGGATCTGACTGTAACGTTAACGTTAGCCTGCGCCGTTCAATATTGCTAGTGTTGTATCAATCAACTTCAACTTTCACTTTTGAAACAGGCGAGTTAAATTCACATTTGAAGACTTGTACTCACTGTAAGCCTAACCTCTCCCACCCCCCATGCCTAAACCTAACCTCTCCCACGCCCATGCCTAAACCTAACCTCTCCCACCCCCTATGCCTAAACCTAATGCCTAAAAAAAGGACACAGGGGTCCAAGCAGACCCTCCCCATGCCTGCAGAGGTGGGCAGGGTGGTCGAGAGAAGAGCCAATGGAGAATCAAACTTCATCCATGTTTTCTTCATTCAAAACAAAATCTTCAGTGTACTTACGTCAGCATGTACTAGCTTATTTCAACCAATGATATCATGACATGATCCGACAGCTGTCAATCAATCTCCAACTGTCCTCCCGGCAATTGTGTGGTGCGGTGCGGGCTCGCCGCCCGCAGCTCGGCTGCTGCGTGGCCTTAACTGCTCTGACATCACTGTCACTGATGATGTCACAATGCCTATGACATCACTGATGATGTCACAATGCATATGACATCATCAGTGATGTCATAAGATGATTTTGGTCAATAATGATAATGATGTCACTGATGACATCACTGATTATGTCAGACATTTCGACATCATCAGTCGGACAAAAATTGAAAGAGACAGGCAGACAAACATTGCTCACTTGCTCCCTTTTATATAGATTCCTAGGCGGCCTCGCCCGCCCTGCAGCTCGACCGCTGTGCGGGCTCGCATAATGCAGCTCGGCTGCTGCGTGGCCTCACCTGCTCCATTGGCATGCGCAGCGCATATTGCCCAACTACGCATCACTGATGACATCACAATTGCTCGTATGACATCACTGATGTCACAATGCCTATGACATAATCAGTGATGTCACAATGCCTATGACATCATCAGTGGGACAAAAATTTGAACAGAGAAACATTGCGTTTTTATTATACAATGATACATTGTAGCATCCTCTTGAAATGTGTTCAGGGCAATTTCTTAGCCTCACTTTATCATCTACTTGCACTTTGCACTGCTGTACACTTAAATGTGCTGCCTGTGCCTGTCTTACTCGCATTTCGCACAGCCGTGCATTGTAAAAACTGCTGCTTTGTATCTGTTTTTACTTTACTTTTACTTGCACTTGAACTGCTGTGCATTTTAAACTGCTGCTTTGTGTTTGTTTTTATGTTTTGTTTTAATCATGTGTGCGCCTATGTCTGTGTTTTCTATGCTCGCTGCAAAGCAATTTGGCCTTCTGGGACACTCAAACTTGAATCTTGATAGATAGAGAGAGAGAGAGACAGAGAGAGAGAGAGAGAGATAAGAAAATAACAATAACTCTATTGTCCATGAACTCATGGAACATTTGGACAAAATTAAAGGGTTGGGGATCATTTGGTCCCAGGCAAGATAAGCGCTGTCCCTGCAAGAGGCTCTGGGTTATGGGCCCCTGGGCCTGGGAGGCCCGTTCAGTAATACATCCCTGATCATGATCCCATAATGGCATCCAGGAATTGAGTGAGGGGCTCGCCTTTACCAAGCTTCGTCTGGGGGGAGGAGGCCCACAGTCCCGGTGTCATGCAGTTTTGCACCCCCGCCGAGAATTGCATCCCCACCACATTTTGGGGTTGTTTTAACTTAAAAACAAATCTCGGCAGGTACAAACCGCCGAGACTTGCATCCCCTTCCATAAAGCCAGGAGAGACCCCAGGCCTCGAGGTCACCTGTAGCCGGATTTTAAGCACCAAAGTCGGCCTCCATGAGCCAGAAGAGAGCCCCAAGCATGGAAGTCACCTCGATGCGGATTTTATGGAGAGACCCCAGGCCTCGAGGTCACCTGTAGCCGAATTTTAAGCACCAAAGTCGACCTCCATGAGCCAGAAGAGAGCACCAAGCATGGAAGTCACCTCGATGCGGATTTTATGCATCAAAGTCGGTCTCCATGAGCCGTTTCCGTATAAATCACTACGATAATGCTCGCGTGAAGTGGGGATGCATTTGACGGCGGGGGTGCAAAACTCTTTGTGAAAACCCCTGGACTAGAGCTACGACTCAGATCTGTGATATCTCGCATGACATGTCAGTGAACCGAGGGCACAGCGTGATGTAGGGGTTAAAATGTGCGACTGTTTGGTGCGGGCGAGGCACAATCATGAATCTATCTACACTTCAGCAAGGCTCACGATGTTGTTGTAGCAAGAGAACGCTCTTCAACATGTTTCCAAACACTATCGTACCTGAAGCTAAACTACTAGCTAACCTAACTTTGTTTATGTGCCCGCTAAACTAACGTTAACGTCAACGGCTCACAAACACGGTTTCCAGAAATCGTTCATAGTTTAGTGACACAGTTTTGCTGCTTAGTGCTTACCTTTTCGTTATTTCGGGTATTTTGCTGGCTTGGTCTGCTCAAACGTGTGTTCGGCTGCTTGACTACTACTTCTTCTTCTTCGCTCGATTTAATGGCGGATTGCAAACTTTTATGTGCATACCGCCTGCATACCGCCACCTACTGTACAAGAGTCTTCTTCTTCTTCTTCTTCTTCTTCTTCTTCTTTAGACTTCCGGCAGACTAGGCACAGGTTGGTGCATTGCTGCCTCACACTGTTAAACTACGTCACTGCACATTGACCTACAGTATATCCTCTGATACAGGTCTGTAGCTACAAGGAAGCGAACTACTTCCCAATCCCTAACACTATTTATTTGTGCCACCCCATCACCCAACAGTGTTTTAAGGGAAAAGCTTTTAACTCCCAGTTTGCCCAGCTCAACAAATAATTCCCTCCTTTCCTCGACATAGTGTGAACATTGCAACAGTACATGCTGCACCGTTTCCAATACTCCACAATGCTCACACTTGCCATATTTATGTTTCCCCATAATCATCAGCCCACTTGCCAGCCCACAATGCCCTAATAATGTCATCTGACGTAGGCATGCTCACCCGGCCCTCGCTCCACCCCCGCGCCCTTCACGGCAGGGTGAGCATACTACCTTTAAGAGGACGTTTTTATTTAGTTAGCCTGCCCTGCTGTCTGGTTTTGTCATTTAATTTATTTCTACACTGAAACATTTTAAGAGAGAGTGCCTTATTTAATTGAAATGTGCAGTAATTGTTATATTCAGTGTTATACATTTTGCACTATTGTTTGTACTGCAACATGTTTTCTCAAGAGAGTTTACATGTCCTCCTTGTAAGGTGGTGAAGCAGCAGCAGAGAGCCATTAAACTGCTACATTGGTCTCAACCACAAATCCATAACGCCTGTGTCCTGTGCTCCTTCTCTCCGCACAACACCCCATGATCACACACACCATCAAACACAACGCAGAGTCCCAGGGTGTGTAGAGAGGCTCCAGCACGTGTGGGTTACATAATATGCTTTGCTTGACTGCCAGATATCTGTATCTGTGCCACGGAGGTTTCGCCACTGCCACGCCCTCTAACCTACACGCCCTCTTAGGAGACTGGTCAGCCAATGAAGTTTCATACCATTGACAGACAGTCAATCACAAGTTGATGACCACGCCCATTTAGGAGACCGAAAGATTACACAATTAGCGGAGCGGAGCCTGGAGTGGAATGTCTGTGTCTATCTATCTAATATTAGTGTCTCTGGTCCAGCATGACCTCCAGTGTTGCTCTTCCGGGTTAGTGGAACGTGAGCAACGGAAATGCGTTGACGTTCCCACGTTGACACGGGTTGGCGTAGGAGGCCAATTCCATTAGTTTACAGCTGTAATTGACCAACAGAAGACTGTAAGTATGGATGATATTATCACGAATATAAACTGGAGACGAGGCTCCGTTTAGCACTGAGAGGAGGAAGAAGAACTCCTCTCTCTCATGGACTCAGATTAATGGTTTAGTTAGCTGTGAAGCTAATGGAGCTAACGTGTTGGAGCTTTGAAGACCAAAAAACGTTCAGGAGGGAAAGTTGCTGTTTCACTGTATGGAAATGTCTAATGTCCAAAACATGACAGTGTTGGTGAACTATAGCGACTAACTGCGGCCATTGAAGAGATATTTGGACTGTTTGAAAGAAGATAAGAGTACGAGGCGCAAGCTTGTTTGCCTGAGTCCAGACCTTCAGATCTTCCCACTCCACAAATGGAGTGTAACGAGGTAACAATTCAGTCTATCAGGCTAGAATCTTCTCCTTCCAAAAAGAACGAGCAACAACGAAAGCTGCTGGACAATGTTTTGAATCCTGTAGTGCGGTTACACAGAGTAGCCATACCTCCAGACTTCCAGCAGCTGTTGGCCATTAAAGAAGCAGTTTCCCCTAAGCTGCGGGAGTGGAGGTTTCCCCTAAACTGCGGGAGTGGAGCCCCACTCTGGACCAGGAGAGCACAGAGCCCCCACACATTAAAGAGGAACAGGAGGAACTCTGGATCAGTCAAGAGGGAGAGCAGCTTCAAGGGCTGGAGAAGGCTGATATCACCAAGATCCATTTCACTCCTGTTCCTGTGAAGAGTGAAGACGAGGAAGAGAAACCCCAGTCCTCACAGCTTCATCAAAGCCAAACTGAGGAGAAGAGAGAGGCAGAGCCTCTAGCCAGCAGCTCAACTGAACAGATGAAAACAGAAGCTGATGGAGAGAACTGTGGAGCATCAGAACCAGCCAGTGCTGGCAAGACTTCAGACTCTTCTGAGACTGAAGACAGTGATGATTGGACGGGTAATAAACACATTACTTGTTCAGTTTGTGGTAAAAGTTTTGGTAACAAAGGATACTTGTCAACACACATGAGAATCCACACAGGAGATAAACCATTTAAATGCTCAGCCTGTGGTAACAGTTTTGCTCAGAAAGGACACTTGACAACACACATGATAATCCACACAGGAGATAAACCATTTAAATGCTCAGTCTGTGGTAAATGTTTTGGTCTGAAAGGACGGTTGAAAGAACACATGAGAAACCACACAGGAGATAAACCATTTAAATGCTCAGTCTGTGGTCACAGTTTTGGTTGTAGAAGATCCTTGAGGACACACATGTTAGTCCACACAGGAGATAAACCATTTAAATGCTCATTCTGTATGAAATGTTTTGCATATAAACAAACCCTGGAGGGACACATGACCGTCCACACAGGAGAGAAACCATTTAAATGTTCTGTCTGTGGTAAATGTTTATTTTCTAAAGGAAACTTGACAAAACACATGATAGTCCACACAGGAGATAAGCAATTTAAATGCTCAGTCTGTGGTCAATGTTTTGCTCGTAAAGCAAACTTGAAAGAACACATGACAGTCCACACAAGAGATAAACAATTTAAATGCTCAGACTGTGGGAAATGTGTTGGTCATAAGTCAAACCTGAAGAAACACATGCTACTCCACACAGCAGAGGTCACTATTACTATATAGGTAATATTGGGCTGGACAATAATTCAATAATTGTCTATCAATGGAAACATATTGTCAGACCATTGTTTGGGTGATGTTAATAACAATTTTGTTCTAAATAAATTATAAGATGCAAATAATTTGTCTCAAAATGAGATGACATAAATAAGGGAATATTAGTTGAAAATGACATGTTTGTATCTTATATTATCCTGCATTTCACTTCTTCAATTGAGACTTGAGTATTTCCAACTCTAACATGAGTCAAGACATTCACTGGTAAAAGGAAGTTGTGACTCAACATATCAAATGGCTAATCTGTCAGAAAAGGTTTGCTGTGTTTTGTGGTATCTTTTTCATTAGTCGTCCACATTTCAATATAATCAGCGATGAACAATTGATTTTATATTTGAAATTGAATTCCTGTAATTCAGTGTAGGGTTGTCAAAAGTATCGATAGTATCGATCAAAGTCAATACTAAACATTTGAAACGGATACAATACTCATTTGCAACAGGTATCGATAGTATCGACAAGTATCAATACTAAAAATTTGAAACGGATACAATACTCATTTGCAACTGTATCAATATCAGCAGTGCTTTCTCTTAATAAAAAATCAAACATACCACTGATTTGTCCCTCCTTGTCATTGGTGGGTATCTTTTGCTTCAACAAGTTCAAAATTCTCTGATAGGCTGGGGATTAGAGCAGGTGTAATTTGCTGTGTTATGGTAGGGTGATGGCTAGATCAGGTGTAATCTGCTGTGTCAGGTCAGAGTTTTTAATGAGTTTTATCAGGCCTAGATTATGGAGAAGCATCCATCTATCTGTCCGTCCATCTGTCTTTGTTTATTTTTTTATGCCTCTTGATGTGTTGTCATCCCGCCGCGTGGTATCGAAAATGGTATCGCTATCGAGTATCGATATTTTCCTGGGTATCCTATCGAAGTAGAAATTCTAGTATTGTGACATCCCTAATTCAGTGTAGCCTACTCATTGTGAATTCACACTCTAATTGGACTTGCTGAGTTATAGAGTTGTTGGTACTCTTCCGAGACACTTCTGTTATCTCATTTTTGTTCATTTTTCTATTTTTATCTATTTTTATCACTATATAACTTTTCTATCAAACTGGGCACAAAAACACATTTTCCTTAAAGCCTAAAAGTGAAACATGTTTTTCTTCTGGTTTCTACAGTTGGATGTTTGAGCCTCTCTGTGTTAAATTATGTCTGTGCAGAGTTTGACACTAGAAGGCTGTTTTCACAATCACCTGTTGAAAGTGGAACGTTTCTATGAGCTCACTGAAAAGGGCACCAGCATGATTCGAGACATTTCAATTTTTTCCCACATTCATTATTTTTTAATCGCATTATACGTTTATGTTTGAAATGTGTTATATACAAATAAAGTGCTTGATGATGCTGGTAAACAAAAAGCATGGACTCATTTCCTTTGTGTGTGTGTGGAGCAGGAGTGTAGGCCTGGTCGCCACTGCATGTTAGATCGCCGCTCTGGCGGCTGTAGCCAGTATAGGTCACAAGGCCCGCCTCCCCCATGTTAGTGGATGGGAAAATCACAACCGAAATAATCACAGTATACGTCAGATAATTTTTTTCCAAAGGTGGTTTGTATCATTTTAGATAGTCATTATCATGCTAATGCCTGTGCAAGTGGTCATTTTTCTGATCAGTTTGTTTTTAAGTAGTTATTTTGACGTATAAAGGGATAAAAATGGATGATTGACAGCTGTGGCAGCCAGTTTTAAGCCATCATTGGCTGGACAGGCTCTTCATATTATAGAGCTAGCGTTAGTTTGACATAGACAGGACACAGTGCTGCTTTCATCATGTAACGCTGCCTGGAGGTCTGGGTGGCTCTGCTGGGTGTGTGGGGCCGGGACAGGGGCTCTTAGCATGGGTAGTGGCTCCCTGGAGGTCGGGGTGGCTCATGGGGTGGCTGTGCTGGCTACCAGACATATCAATGGACCGCAATAAAAAGAACATTGTTTTGAGAAAGGTGCATGAGGAATTAACGTTGGTTGGGGACTGAAGTAAGTTCAGAAAATAGTTCAGAAATTTGGGGCATTTTAAGCCAGGTTTAGAGGAATAACAAATTTTTAATTAACAGTTGTGATGCCATTATTCAGTCTTAACCACCAATATTTGATCCTTTTCTCACTCACTCCTATGTCACCACCTGCTCTCCCTGCAGGGCTTGAAATTAACTTTTTTGACCACCTGCCAATATGGCTGCTAGATTTTAAAGTTACCAGCCAATTAGAATTTCCACTACCCGAAATGTTTTTCTTAAAATAAACCAGAATATGAGTGGGTTAATTTAAGCATAAGTATCAGTAAGTGGCCCGGGATTCCCAAAGCCTGTGTTGAGGGTCACACAAGAACAAAAATGCACTCTTGAAGCTAAATGAATCCAAAACCAACGAGTTAATTATTTAAATGTTTACTTCAATGTAGAACAGTCATTTCTTACACATGAGATTACTTTTAGTCATAAAGATTATTGAAAGATATTCCATATTCCAGACTGAAATGCTATAACAGAAGTGGAGTATTGGCCAGAATGACATGAACATTTGGAAACTCAGCGGGTATCTTGCATGTTGCTTTCAGGTGCATTGTAAAAAAAAAAAAATGCAATTCCATCGTGGGCGACACAGGGGGCGCCGGCGGGCCGCATTTTACCCATGTGTGTTCTACAGAAACACATAGACATAGGAAACAGTAGCCTAAAACAGAGACATACTGGTGTTGACATTGCACACCACATAGTAACTAGAGTGTATGGTTACATATTTAGGGTTCGTATGGCTGTTGGGACAAAGCCTTTGCCAAAACGGGCCTTCTTGCACATGGGCTGTCTCTAAGTACGGCCAGATGGAAGGAGAGTGAAGTGCTGATAGAGTGGCTGGTCTGGGTCATTTATGATGGTGCGTGCTTTGTGGGATAGGGATGATGAAGTGACCATCGATGGGTGACACAGTCAGAGAGGTTGGGGGTGGTGATACTAATGAGTTTGCTGGCTATTGTGTGTTATTTTTAGTTAGTGTGTTTCTGTTGGTGACTGTAAGCATGTGGAAGTAACAGATGGCACAGTCGAGGAGAACCGGTTCGACAATGCAGCGGTACAAGAGAAGAAGAAGAAGAAGAAGAAGAAGATGCGGTTGGACAGAAAGGTGACGTAGTTTGCGGATGGCTGTTAGCCTCTGTTGGCAACGCTTGTAAGTGTCCATGGTGTGCTGATTAAAACTGAGGATATTGTCAAGTGTAATGTCAAGGTATTTGAAAGAGTCCACCACCTCTACCTTCTGTCCATTGATGGTGAGGCTTTGGGGATGGTCCGGTGTTTTGGGGGGGCTGAAGAGCATGTTCTTTAGTTTGTGAGATGTTGAGGTGGAGAAAGTTATTGTTGCACCATGTGCACAAATGAGATATGGAGTGATGGTAGGCGGAGAGAGAGTCCTTGTTATTGAGCAGTGCGAGGTAGAGGGTTCTACTGCATGGGCTTAGACAGTCATTTGTATAGAGCAGGGGTTCCCAAACTTTTCCGACCACTACGTACCAAACCAAATTTCCCAGGGACCACTTCCACTACGTATATCCCCCCCATAAAATGAAATTTGCTGATTTATGCAATAGCAGCTAAATAACAATATAAGGGTACTAGCTGGTTCAAAATGGAGACACACGGACACACACAGACACACACCTGCCAACATTAGGCTGTGAAAAAGAGGACCTCTTTGAAAAAAAAAAAATCCTCGCCAAAATTTAGCCTAACTTTGGAGTGTTATTTAGCTACCTTCCTGACAAGCTAGCATATGACAAGGTAAGGTTGGTACAAATCGATTCCTTAAGTCTTCCTAGTTTCATATGATACCAGAAACTTCAATCTGGCTTTAAAACTGAGCCTGCTGCAGCATCTGAAAGTAAATGTTCAAAATTGTGATGTTTCCCAAATATTGGGATATTTCCGAAATTCGGCCCAATCCGGCAACTGCTCAGGGTTAATGTGTATGTAAAAACTGTTGTCTGTAAAAAAAAAAAAAAAAAAACAATTGTTTGGCGGACCACCAGGCGGAGTCCGCGGACTACAGTTTGGGAACCAATGGTATAGACTGAGGATGTAGAGGAATGATTGTTTGTATTGTAATGTATGTTTATTGCCCCCTTATCACAAGCATGTCTCAAAGGCCTTTAGCATCCAGTCATATAGCCTACTACATCATATATCTACACATTATATGTTACACACATCACATACATATTACACATTCTACTAGATTATATACATTGTGATTGAACTGATTAAACACATTTTACACATTGAAACCACATGTGAATTGAGCCCCTTCCCTAAAAAACAACCTCATTCTTTCCACATATTTTTGATTTGTCTAAATAGAGTTAACGGAGAAATCAAAGATGTGTATGACTTGCAAATGCTCTTCTTACTGCATTAACTCACATGAACTAGGCTACTATACATTGACTTGCCATGACAAGCTATGACTTGACCGTGACGTGACATCATCAGCTCTCATCATGACTGCACACATGAGATTAGTCAACAAAATATATGTTTGTACCAGGGTAAAAATCGAGATGCATGTAATATTGACTGGTGGAAGTTCTCCCCCCTACACTGCCTAGTGGGGCTTTCAACCTACTAAACATTACAATGGGTTTTGTAGTATATCAGAAGTTTTGGTGTGCAGGAGAAGAAAGTAGAAATGAAAGTAGACTGAGTCACAAGTGAGGTCTCAAACAACAAAGTTTAGTGTTAATGAACCACTCACCACTTGAGGCCCCCCTTAGTGCCTAGCTGCCTTATCAGGATTAACCTCTGACCTCTAGGGTATAGCTAGTTGTGCAGATGCTGGCCTCCTAGCTAAGTGTCTATGTGGCTGCCCTGGTGCCACTACTGTAAGTCTCATCCACGCGTGTCCATGCTTAGTGCATGTGCTTGTGTGTAACTTCTGATATACTACAGCTGATATACTACAGTTTTTTTGTTGGGCAGTGGTGGCCCAATGGTTAGAGAAGCGAGCTTGTGACCGGAAGGTCGTCGGTTCAATCCCCGGACCGGCAGGATAAATCTGGGTGAGGAAAGCGAAAAGGCAGCGCTTGCCCCTCCCTCATTACCACCACTGAGGTGCCCTTGAGCAAGGCCCTTAACCCCAACTGCTCCAGTGGAGCTGCTCAGTGGCCAGCAGATCAGACTGTGGTTGTACTGGTCAGCTTTCAGGTGTGAATGTGTGTGTGAATGTGAACAGGGCCCTCCTGAAAAAGAGAGCATTGCTCTCAGTGAGACTCCACCTGTATAAATAAAGGTAAAAAAAAAAAAGGAGAGTTTGAGTTCCACAAATAGAATAGAGGAAACAATGAGTGGTTAACAGCACAAGTACCCTGTGGGCCGTGTCAGGTGAACCATGGATGGTTTAGAAAATGTCTGCTGTGGTCTCTGGAGAGGTTCAAAGGATGCAAAACAGAGGGAAAGTCATTCTGCCTCACCTGATGCAAACCCTATGCTAAACTGACACATAGCTCTTTTTGCTTTTTGGTTGAGTGTCCAAACCATAAAGTCAAATCTGGGTTATACAAACAAGCATCAGTCACTTCTCTCCTGCCCACATCAGTGTTCTGACGAGAGGGGCTCCCTTTCTCTTCGGGTTCATGACCAAACGGCAGGGATTGTTTTGCTGACTGAGAATAATTCAAGCCAAGTACAATCTCCGGCCGGCAGTCAGGATGACAGCGCAGTCAAGTCATGACTTGGCATGGCAAGTCAATATAGCAGGAGTTAATGTAGTAACACGAGTTGTCATACACAGCTTCTATTTCTCCATCCGTGTATTTAGACAAATCAAAGAAATATAGGGAACTAAGGGAAGGGCCTGTTTGCAGCAAGTTTGCAGGATTTACATGTGGTTTACATCCTGGGGCACAGACTAGATATAGTGGCAAAAAGACTGAGATTGCATGAGGGCGCTCACATGGTTGTTGTCGTGTCTAACCTAGCAGAGCAGCCCCACTCTTGGGCTCCTCCTCCCTCTTCTCAGGGAAAGATAACCTTTCCCTCTAAAAACAAACATAAACCCCTATGCTGTTTCTCAGTATGAAATGCAATGTTCTCCAAATGAAAAGTCAGTCCAGCAAGTTTCTCCAAATGGTTTATTCTCAAAATTAGCAGAGTACAGATGAATACACAGGATAGCGAAGGAAAGTAAAAAGCTGGGGCGTCTTATTGACGCTCTCATTTATACCCATTCCTTGGTCTGTCAAAACACATCTCCCTGCAGGAATGTCACTTATCTCTTCCCCTCCAAGGTCACAGTGACTTGGCTGCTGGCTTTTCTGCAGCAGCCAAATAGAACTATTGCTTAATATTTTCGGCACTCTAGTTCCCGGGTGTATTTTCCCAAAACCATAATTTTTGCCTTCAATGTTATTTTCCCAATACATATTTTTCCATGGACATATTCGTAAAATATTATCCATCACCTGGCCTTGTTGACTCCAACCAACTCTCCCATGAGCTCAGTTGCTCAACATTACGCAACCCCTTTCCTCTCTCGCCTATCCTCATTTTACCCAATATTGATCATTGAACTTTAACTTAAAAAATGAAATAAAATCTCTTCCAGATTCACACATGTTAGAGGCATTTTGAATGTCACTTCTTTAACTGCAGGCTTGCTGATCTACTGCTGCACTACAGCCACGGAGTTCCTGAGAAACGTCACCTAAAATGACCTAAGTGTCATGTTAACAACACTTAACACAGCAAGTAGCCAAAAACGAGTCATGTTTTAGATTTGGCTGTTCTTTGGCCTGTAACCAACCATTGTTTGGAGGGAGGTCATGTTACGTTCTAAAAATGTAGTTGGCTTTTAAAAGCTAAACTATTACCTCCAGTTAGTAGTATGATCTTCATCATACAAACTACCATCATCTATGCCGGTGATGGCGGGAGGGAGGCCTGTTAAGTCAATATTTGAATAGTCTTAAAGTCTTAAAGGGAAGAGACCAGCTGACTGATGGTTGCCAGGGGGATGGTCAATACTTTGCAAATCAGGTTGATTAAAACTGGCTATAAAAGTAAGCAGAACCTGAGGTTACTAAAGGATCCCCAGGCGATTGCTATTGTTCTCCTGGTCATTTGCAGATCGGCAGGAGAGACACAGGACAACATCAGAAGGGAAGTTTGACAATGACATCAGTATCCAGTCCACTATATCCAGGTAAGGCTTATGTAGCCTATTATTAAAAGAACACCCTGGTTTAAGACGATCTCCTTTATCTTGTGTATACAGTAGGAAGATTGATTATCTATGCAGTACAGGGTATTAGTCTTTTCTAATCAATGCACTTGTGCACATTTCAGTTGGCTCTTGTTTTATAGCTACTTAAGATAGAAAGTAGCCTGATAGGGCAGGAAACAATTAAAATACCATGAGACGAATATTATAATATGGGATGGCTCAGTGTGTAGCACTGTTGCCTCACAGCAAGAAGGTCCTGTAGGTTTGAACGTTTGAAACTTGGTCCGAGTGGCCTTCGTCGGAGCAGAGTCTGCCCTGACGAAGGCCACTCGGCTGAAACGCGCCAGAGAAAACTTTCTTTCTACCTTTTCCTTCTCTTACGAACGTTCTTCCAAACAAGTGTGCCATGGACCTGCCGAAGGGACCATGCAAACACCAGTAAGTGCCCTCTGGCTAAGTGGCCTCAGGGACGGATAACCAACTTACAGTAAACTTATATTTATTAAATTCACAAATTCTTTGAAGTGTATACTGTACAGAAACTATTAATATCATCCACTCATTTGCCAAATTTGCCATTTTCTTGTTGACTGAGGAAACTGGGTGCTAAGTCTGACCATCTATTCAAAAACTTGCCTCCGTCCGTTGATTTCACAACTGACACTGTCACACCACAAACTGCTGCCATTTTTGTTAGGCATACTGTGAGACTGGAGGATTTATGTGCGGATACTTGATGGCTGAGACACACTTGGTAAACTGGGGTCTTGATAACTAGAAACGCTGTAGCACTTGATAGCTGAGTCTGCAAGGTTCGAAGATGGGAACTGTTGCAGAAGGGTGCCGTGAGATTACTCTGTGAACAACTGCTGAGGACTTGCAGAGCAAACCTTTATAGGTCCCGAATATGACATCACCTTGTGTTATGACATCATCAGTGAGACCATCAAAGATGACATGGGGATTATGACATCATCTAACACGATCTGACAGAGATGTCATGATGACATCACCTAACAATTTTGGCCATGCAGGTCTTGCCCAAAAAATAGATAAGTGATCTCAAGTGACTACCTGGTAAAACAAAGGTTAAATAAAACTGTTAAGATGATAGGAAATGAGTGCGTGGGTAAACAGCTTACACCAATCGTCCCACATCAGCAGCGCAGAGTTTAATAGAATACTATCTTCTTCTTTTTTTCTGGATTTTTTATCCCATTTTTATCCCCCGTTAGTGCTAATTTTTACTTTTTCATTTTTACCCTCTGCCAATCTGGGGAGAGCCGAAACTGGCTCCTTGCTCCCGCCAAGACATGGGCAGTAGCCAGCCGCTTCTTTTCACCTGACAGGGGAGGCTTCACCGGTAGGACATAGCACGTGGGAGGATCACGCTATTCCAACGAGTTCCCCTCCCTCCGAACAGGCGCCCGTAAGGACCACATCAGCGACCAGGATATTGCATGTTTTGGTGTGGGATTCCTATATGAAGGAGGCCCCCAGGGGGCATGGGGAGAACATGCAAACTCCACACAGAAAGGCCCTTTTTGATGACCCCACCCGGGCGGCGGGCCCTCGAGGACATGCGGACGGGCACGCGCTCCTTCATCGCTCACAGCGTCCCAGGTGGGAATCGAACCCAGGACCTTCTAGCTGTGAGGCGACAGCGCTTACCACTGCACCACCATGCCCCCCCCAATAGAATATTATCTATTAAACTACACATTATTTACAATACCGTATACTGCTATCTATTCTCAAATGTATTTAATTTCTTTTTTCCTCAGTCATTAGAAGGACCATGCTGTTTATCCTGATTTTCTCAGGTCAGTGTGTAAATCTATGTGTAAATTTTTTAAATTAATCATGTTGAAATGAGCGAATCACTGATCATGTCATATGCATTGTAACATCATCAGTGATGTCGGGGCCGATACCCTATAAAAGCAATGATGTTCTGTTGCATAATATGTGCATTATGTATAATGTATGTATAATGTGTCTTTAGTCACAGGCCTCTGCTCAGGTCTTGATCATCAGTACCACTTTGTTCATGAGAAAAAGAGCTGGAATGAAGCCCAAAGCTACTGCAGAGAGAAGTTCACTGACCTGGCCACCATCGGCCACATGGACGACATGAAGAGGCTGATTGATTCTGCAGCCAGTGGTTATGAGGGAGCCGTCTGGATCGGCCTGTATGACAAACCAGACAGCTGGAGATGGTCTCTGTCAGATAAGAGCATCTATGGAGAGGGAGGAGCTGCGTTCACAAACTGGAGGAGTGGTGAACCTGATAACAAGAAAGGCAAAGAGTTCTGTGTTGTTATCTTGTTCGGGGGGAGCTGGCGGGATGATAAATGCGATTTAAAGCACCGTTTTGTCTGCTATGATGACACAAATACCCCTGGTGAGTCCCGGAATAGAACCTACAAGTTCATATTGCAAGTATTTTTTAAGTACAGTATGTTGCATACCGTACTTATTTTGAGTTCACCTTCAAACGTAAAAAAAATAATGTATTAAATTCATGCACATTTATATTGTACCAATTTCTTCTTTTTTTCCCAGTTGAATTTCTTTTCCTTCTAAAACTAAACAACTAAAAACAACTAAACAAATACATGCATTATTTCTGGTTTGCCAGCTGGTAGATATATCTTTGTCAGCGAACCAAAGACCTGGACCGAAGCTCAGCGCTACTGCAGGCAGCACCACACAGACCTGGCCAGTGTGAGGAACCAGACTGAGCACCAGGAGATCCAAACAGTGGTACCAGCTCAAACCTCGGTTTGGATCGGTCTGTTCAGAGAGTCCTGGAGGTGGTGGTCAGGAGGGAGCGACTCTTCATTCAGATACTGGCAGAATGGACAACCAGGAAATGAGCCCCCCCAAAAGAACTGTGCTGTCAGTAAGATTGGCAATCATGGCAAGTGGTTGGACCGGAAGTGTGAGAACAAATATGATTTCATTTGCTACAACCGTGAGTTATTACTGTTATCAAAATCACATATATTGCATTATTTATATATGTATGTATATATACTGTATACGTGTGTGTGTGTGTGTGTTTGAAAGTTGAGCTTAGTTAAAAAAAAGTAATATGTCTGTCTGTCTGTCTGTCTATCTATCTATCTATCTATCTATCTATATATATGTCTGTCTGTCTGTCTGTCTGTCTGTCTGTCTGTCTGTCTGTCTGTCTGTCTGTCTGTCTATCTATCTATCTATCTATCTATCTATATATATGTCTGTCTGTCTGTCTGTCTGTCTGTCTGTCTGTCTGTCTATCTATCTATCTATCTACCGTATATCTATCTATCTATTATGTGTTAAAGTGGCAGAGAAGAAGCATGTGTTCAAAATAAAGGTGAAGTCAGCAGACTCCACTCTCGACCTGAATGATCCTGCTGTGATGGAAGAGATCTTGAAACAGGTTAGTTTCTTGTCACTATCAAATACTATATCTATCTATTTATCGATACCTACTATATCATAATGCTATCTGTACCTTGCAATATTAAAAATCATTTGAGTAATGATAACTCTTTACTTCTGAGTAGGGGTGTCACGATACACCTAGTTCACGATACGATACACGATATTGGGTTCACGATAACGATACGATATTTTAACAATATTTTTTTGCGATCGATTTGTAAGTTGAGTGGGGCATCCTCCACGCTAATTTGAGTAATTTCACTATTTTCATCCTCCGTGTCTGTAACGTCCCTCATCTGTTCAAACAAAGCAATGAAAAGGAGAGCGAGCATGCAATCAGCTGCAGATCAGTGCCACCATGTTCAGCTTCTTTTTCTCACGATATGAGATTTCATCTCAACGATACATATTGTCACGTTTTGATATTGCGATATATCGTGGGACGATATATTGTGACATCCCTACTTTTGAGTAAAACATATCATACTCTCCAACTATGATTCACCAGACTAACAGGAGAAGGACATTTTAGAAGACTATTTAGTCTCGAGGCAAATGTTATTGCTGAAACAAAAACGTGAGATTTTATTTTGTTTTGATAGCACAATATGAGCATCAGTAGTAACTTAAATTCTTGAGAAGCTGGCTCTTGAGAAGCTTCTGGCTCAAGCTTGTGAGCAAGTGGAGGGTCACCAGTTTGAAAAACCAGTAACACAATCCTTTTGTTGTTCAGATGGAGAAGAAGATGAAAGAGAAGGGGATCAAAGACGTCAAACTTCGATGGAGAAAGAAGCCTGACGGAAAAGTCTTCCACACAGAATTATGAAAATAAGAAGAATGCTGTTTTGGTTTGATTTATCAGTTTAAATCTAACTGATAATTTCACTTCACCTTTATTTATACAGGGAGGGGCAGTTGACAGCTCTCTTCTTCAATGACGCCCTGATTACAGAACATATAACATACAACTACACACAGCTTAAAACAACTTAATGCACACATGTAACATCAACTACACACAGCTTAAAACAACTTAATGCACACATGTAACATCAACTACACACAGCTTAAAACAACTTAATGCACACATGTAATGACATGTAACTTAATGGACACATGTGTGACATCATCCACTCCACTGTGATGTCATCTACTCCACTGTGATGTCATCCACTGCATTGACATTGACTTTGTGGACCACATTTTTTTTGTGGACCGACCAACCAACCAATCAACAGAGTGACTTATAGAGCTACTGGCCATGCTGGCCACACCTAAAGAAAAAGGGAGATTTTGAGTAGAAACTAGCAATGACAACGCTTGCCCTTGCCCTTGCCCTTGCCCTTGCCCTTGCCCTGGTGCTTTTAATGTGATACGTACATATTTAGTAAATCAACAATCTGGTCAGATAAGCAGTTAATTTACTGAGGGAGGCTTTGTAGATAAAACAGAATGCAGTGCTGCTCTCTTCTCAAAGCCAATGACGGCCAATCAACTTTGTGATCTAAGTTGCAGTGATGAGTTCTGACTCCATCCTCAGTTATCAGGAATCTAAGAGCAGAATGACCACCTGCATCAAGAAGCTTTAGTGTAGAGGGAGCAGAGCAGTGTAGTGCAGGGTAAGTGCAGGTATGGACTATACCCAGTTATCTTTCAGTCTGCATTGAGTATACAGTACCCACTTCCAAGGAGAGTGAATTCAAAAGAGGGAGTGAGCGAGTATCTATTCTATTGTTGTTTGATTAACTGTAGGTAAATATTAGTTTTAGCCCAATCATTTGCAGTGGTGCAGCCTATATTATCTTTGAGTTAAATCTAATATATTAATTGAAACAGTCTCCTATAGACAGCCATCAGTCCTGTAACTTCTGAATACCCACCTGATCTGTTTAACAGAGCCAATGGAGGCAGGAGTCACAGATTAGAGGAGACAGACCAGCAGAGTTCAACTGACTCAATGTGTACAAATTAATCAAGCTAAAATAAGTTTATTCTTAAAGTTTTGCTAAAGATGTTGTTGAGGCCATAGAAGTGATGCTCATCTCCTACATCCTTGTGATAAGGAGCTAGGCTGTGCAGACCTTATTTTTGGTAGGCTATATGGATGTGCAAAATGCCTGCATATTTCATCATGCATAGTTTGATGCTGGTATGGTGTTGCCAATTGGGGGCTGCACAATTGGCACAGTAGCTCCGAGCTACTGTATGTCAGACTCATGTAGTTATGACCAACACCCAGGTTAGGTCCTTACTCACTGAAGTCAAGCAGTAGAAGTTAAGTGACAGTGTGTAAATACTACTGGCCCATTGTTGGGTGAACTAAACATGTCACTGTTTATAACACTTGGGGCTCTATCTTGGTGCAGACGCTATCCGCTTTGTGCGCTTTGCGCACCTGTTTGTGCCTGAGTTATACTATCGTCTCTGCACGACGATAGCAGTCTGCCATGCGCAAGTGTCCAGGTGTTATGCTGAGTTTTGCACCCCCGCCGCCAAACGCATCCCCACCTCACCGGAGCATATAATGATTTATACAGAAACATAACTGTTTCAAAATGATATAATTGTTTGGGTAGACATAACCTCCCTGTTTTTAAGTTAAAACAGCCCCAAAATATCGTGGTGATGCAATTAAAAAAATTGTTGAGGGTTTCATTCTCATATAGCCTATAAATTATTTTCTAAATTTAAATACTGTCAAAACATTTGTCTCAGTCTCCATTTAAAACTTACTTGGAAGCCAAAATGTCATACATGCTTAAGGGCTTTTCACACTGCATGCTCTTAGCCCAGGGTTATCTTAGCCCTGGGCTAAGAATAGGACTAAGATAGCCCTGGGCTTACTTAGTTCCTTTTCACACACACATTTGTTAACCAGGGTTAACCTAAACCCAGGGCTATACGATTCACACTGCAGTTACTAGGCCAGGGTTAATAGGGCCCAGGGGCCATGCATTCCCAGTGCTGCCAGATACAGCTAATGCCCCGTTTCACACTGGCAACTTTTAGCCCCGTGTTTAGACAGAAAGCCAGGGTTAACCCTGAAAAGTCAGGGCTAACCTGCTCCAGAGCAGGGCCAGCTAGCCCTGGGCTGAAGTCAGGATTAGCCCACTTTAGAATGTTCCATGATTGTGCAAGTGTGAAAGCTTTCTTAGCCTGGGGCTAACAGCTCTCTTAGCCTCAGGCTAAGAGACTGACTTAACCCTGTCTAAGTGTAGTGTCAAAAACCCTTTAGATGTTTAAATGTTTCCTTATCAACTGGCACAGGATGTAAAATATCACTGTAAAGCTGTATCAAGGTTTTACTGTTTTTCCCCCAAAAATCTGTTTAGAGGTGTGCTGACTGTCAAAGATGAGAAGTAAATAAAAGACTTTTATAGACATAACCGAGATGTTCATTCATTGTCTTCATTCAATCAATCGATCGATCGATCAATCGATCAATCAACCAACGAACCAGGATGTGTTTTATTTGTCCAGTCACCTGCAATCAAGCTTGAAACGCAGCCTCTACTTTGCATCAAGTTCTGAGACGGTCAATTTCCATGTGGTTTGCATCCTGTGACACAGACCTAAGAGGATGATTTCTAAATCACTCATGACTGTAGAATCATTTAATTCAAGATATAAATCAAAGAGCATGCTGGGAGTGTTGTGGAGGACAGGCTGGCTTAGAGAGGAACCATAGAAAGTCTGGAGTTATAAGTGACCAAAAAGGGTCATGGTCAGCCATTTTCATCTTCACTGAAGTGCTTGAATAATTATTATGCACAGTAGTAACTGTATGCTCCTCTGTCTGCATAACATAGAGCAAATAAAATTAGTAATTGAAGGAAGATGACTGAACAATGCTTTTTTTTATAACTCAGATTTTATTTTATGGTTTGTACATTCCTCCAAAAAGAGCTATGTTTAGCATAGGGTTTGCATCAGGTGAGGCAGAATGACTTTCCATCTGTTTTGCATCCTCTGAACCCATCCAGAAACCACAGCAGACATTTTCTAAACCATCCATGGTTGACCTGACATGACCCACAGGGTTCTTATGCTGTTAACCTTCACTCATTGTTTCCTCTATTCTATTTGTGGCACTCAAAATCTCCATTTAAACCAAACGTAATGTAGTCGGTTGAAAGCCCCTCTAGGCAGTGTAAAAATGTAGAAAGAGCAAGCGATATTGTCAATTTTCACTGACATTTTGTAAAAAATTCAAGGCAGTCCAACAACGCAAATCCAACCGCAATATGCTGTTTACATGACCCTTATCAAATTCAGTATATTGTCATTTATGGAATAATATTGGAAAATTGTGTGCATGTAAACATAGTCACTGCACAGTAGCTAACAAACAACTGCAATAACTACAATGTTAGTTAATGCAGTTAGTCAATGCAGAAAAGCATTAGTCTGTTATATACATCTTTGAGTTCATCATTGACTCTATTTAGACAAATCAAACAACATGTGTAAAGTCTGAGGTTGTTTTTTAGGGAAGGGCCTGTTTACCATCAAGTTTGCATCAGTTTGCTCAATTTACATGTGGTTTACATCCTGGTGCACAGACTAGGGCTGGGTATCGGTACTCATATCTTTTACGGAATCAACAGAAATAACCCAGTACCAAGTAGTACCGGAACTTCTCAGTTCTTCTTCTTCACTCAAAAGATACCTGCATTTGATCCTTTTTGTATACAGATCTAGGGAATAAAAAACTCTTTGTATGGTTTTACTTGCAGCCAATCACCACAAGTGTTCTTTGATTTAATGTGACGTGTGATTGGCCCACTATCGTAGCAGCTACAACCCATACAGTCTGTGTTGGTGAAGTCGAGTTGGCAGTTCAGTGTGCTGCTGAGATGCCACCAAAATGTTCAAAAGTATGTAACAAAATAGATATTAATATACAGTAATATTAAGCTGAGTTTAGGTGTGTTAAACTCCACTGTTCCTGCAGGAAGGGCACCAGTGGTGTAACAGGTCTACTCCAGACCCTAAAGCAACATGGTCAAAGCAGCCCTGCTCATCACAATGCAGAACAGACCTCTGTGCTATACCCAACAAAATCTGCTGTCACAGTATCATAACAGATGAAAAGATATTCAGCGACAGCGCACCTTGACACTATATGTAAAACACTATATAAAACTGTTTTATGTTATTCTATTTTTATTTGGTGAATGAATGATGAGTGTGACACCATGGAGCAGATGGATTGAGAACTGATAGCTCCGCCTCCTGCTTACTGTTGAAGCTGATTGGCTGCATGTATTCTGTAGTCACCTGACACTATTTCCTGTGGCAGCCCCATGCTGGGGTCCTGGAGATGGAGCGAGGCTTCAAGTCCAGCTTATTTGAATAGTCTCAAAGTCTTAAAGGTGATGGTCAACACTTTACCATCTAAACTTGCTATAAAGAGGATGTGAGCAGCACACCTGAGGTTATTGTAAAGGAGGTCTGGTTACTATGTTTTGCTTACTATGTTTTTCCCAATAATATTTTGTGATCGGCAGGAAAGATAAAGACAACAAAGAGAGAGTTTGACAATGGCATCAGTCTCCGGTCCACTATATCCAGGTAAGACATATGTCTGACAAAGTCTGGACTTTAAGACAACCGTGATGGTAGCTTGAGTAAAGCATATAAAACGGATTCTCTGTCTCTCTGTGCAAGCTCTTTGAATGCACTTGTGCAAATCTTAGTTTGCATAGAATTGCATCCCTTTGCTCTTAAATGTTTGATATTGAAATGGTATGATAATTAAATATTTTTAATCCAATATAGAAATTAGCCTAAGGGTGGGATACAATTATAATAGCACCAAGGCACCCCTGAACATTTATTAAATTGATTGAAGCATGTACAGTTATTATAAATGTCATGCACTTATTTATGTCATCCACTTATTTCCTAGGTAAGAAAATATTTTTGTTGACTCAAGTCTTACCATCCAACAGTATGTAGGCTAACACACGTTCAACAATTCACCAACATCATCCCAATGGCCACACTTACACATGGAGGCAACAAATACCATCTAAACTTAAGTGTCTTCAGAATAAAAGTCATGGATGGATGGATTGAGGCTTTTGAAGTCAAAGTGAAAGGGAATAATTATAATTTGAATTTAGGGCTGGGCGATTAATTAATTTGAATTTATTGTTTAGGATGATGTGTAATTTCTTATTTATTCATAGATATACTGAAAGATATATAATGTATTGTAGTATTTATGTTACATTATGCTACATCATTTCAAAACAACATACATTTTTTCCCTTTCCTCAGTTATTAGGAGGACCATGCTGTTCCTTCTGCTACTCTCAGGTCAGTGTGTGTGTGTGTGTGTGTGTGTGTGTGTGTGTGTGCGCGCGCGCGCGCGCGTGCGTGCGTGTGTGCAATTCATGTATTTTATTTTATTTATTGCTTATTTACTCTTACAGGATGTACTCATCTGCAGTGTTTTTTTAAATGTGTATATTAAGCAATGAACATCGGGTAACCGGACAGCACGGTGGCTCAGTGGTTGGCACTGTTGCCTCACAGAAAGAAGGTCCCTGGTTCGAACCCCGGTCTATCCATGTCTTTCTGTGTGGAATTTGCATGTTCTCACCATGTTCGTGGGGATTTCCTACCGGTGTTCCGGTTGTATGTTAGGGTTAATACTCCTGTTAGTACTGCTGCCACTGGCAAAACAACTGGAGTTGGTCCCTGGGCGCTGCACTGTGGCTGCCCACTGCTGCTAGTTCTAAGAGGTTCCTAGTAGAGGATGGGTCAAATGCAGAGGATGAATTTCCCCACGGGGAAATAGAATAGAGGATAACTGGTAAGATTTTATAATAACTGCACACTATTAGGCAAGCATTAGTCCCATGTAATTACATGCATTACTACTTGTAATGCATTAATCTCATGTAATTAAGGTAGTTAGTAGTTGTTAGTTAAGTATTTTGGGTGACCTCATCTAAAGTGAGGACAATCTGTGCCTTACAAAGCATTTATAAATTAGATTAAATACAATCATTATAGATTAGCTTATTCATCAGCAATAACACATTTATAACTGTGTTTATGAATGACCAATGCTTCGTAATGTATGAACAATGCTTTATAAATGATGACTAAGGTATTTACTCATCAATACTTAACTAATGCTTAATAGTGTGCAGTTATTATAAAGTGATACCGGATAACTTTACTTCACTTTACTTTACTTTACTTGACGAGTTGACTTGACTTGACTTTCTGTGTCTTTAGTCACAGGCCTCTGCTCAGGTCTTGATCATCAGTACCACTTTGTTCATGAGAAAAAGAGCTGGAATGAAGCCCAAAGCTACTGCAGAGAGAAGTTCACTGACCTGGCCACCATCGACCACATGGACGACATGAAGAGGCTGATTGATTCTGCAGGCAGTGGTTATGAGGGAGACGTCTGGATCGGCCTGTATGACAAACCAGACAGCTGGAGGTGGTCTCTGTCAGATAAGAGCATCTATGGAGAGGGAGGAGCTGTGTTCACAAACTGGCAGCATGGTGAACCTAATAATTATAACGGCAAGCAATTCTGTGGTGATATCCAGAATGGGGAGTGGTGTGATACGCATTGTCATACCAATCTCCCTTTTGTCTGCTACCATGATGACACAAACACCCAGGGTATGTGCTCTTAGTAGAAGCTATTTTATTTCTTCTTTATATAATTTCTCTTGCCAAATACATGTTTTTATTATGCCATTTTCCTCATTCCGTTTTTGTTAAATTAATATATTTATGTATTGCTTCTAACGTGAGATCTTTCAAGAAGACCCTTGGTGTTTCTTCATATTTGTTTCTTCTCACTTCTTTGTTCTATCATATTTATATGAGGACAATAAACGGAACTTTTCAATGCATGCATTATTTCAGGTTGGCCAGCTGGTAGATATATCTATGTCAGCGAACCAAAGACCTGGACCGAAGCTCAGCGCTACTGCAGGCAGCACCACACAGACCTGGCCAGTGTGAGGACCCAGACTGAGAAGCAGGAGATCCTAACAGTGGTACCAGGGGGCGATGGGAGGAAAACGGGGGTTTGGTTTGGTCTGTTCAGAGAGTCCTGGAGGTGGTGGTCAGGAGGGAGCAACTCCTCATTCAGATACTGGCAGAATGGACAACCAAACAAACATGCTTCCAAAGACAACTGTGTTATCAGTATGATTGGCAAAGAGGGCAAGTTTGCGGACAAGTGGTGTGAGGACAAATATGATTTCATTTGCTACAGCCGTGAGTTATTATAATCACTAATCAAATTAACATTTATTATGTGGCATTCATTTTTAAATTGATAATAAGTCAAATTCTTAATATCAAGTAATATCCATCTATCCATCCATCCATCCATCTATCTATCTTCTGTCAATCAATCAATCAATCAATCTATCTATCTATCTATCGATCTATCGATCTATCTATCCTCTGTTAAAGTGGCAGAGAAGAAGCAAGTGTTCAAAATAAAGGTGAAGTCAGCAGACTCCACACTCGACCTGAATGATCCTGCTGTGATGGAGGCCATCTTGAAGCAGGTTAGTCTCTAATCAATTGCTTTTATCTTTACATGGGATCCGTATTCATACCTTGCACTTTTAAACTCACCCAACACTTTTTCAATATCTACATGTTTTATATGTCATTCGGGTAAGTTTGGTCAAAATCAGGCCAGTGGATTCTGAGGAATCATGAGTGACAAACAAACCAACAAATGAATGAAGACTGATCCATAGGCCTAAATAGGCATAAATCTAAAGAACTAAGAATGTAGTCCTTTGTTGGTGTGGTACACGGACAAGACAAGCAGTTACTTACTTTGCTACAGTATTACGTAAAGCTGCATTTGGCACAATGCTAAATTTGGACTCAACTCATCCACCACCGATGAGTATCTGGCTTGTGAGCGAGCGGAAGGTCACCAGTTTGAATAACCAAATCCAGTTTGAATAACCAAATCCACTGGGAAATGTGCTGTAAGTTTTTATTATTATATTCTGATTTCAACCCCATTTTTCTCCCCAAATGTACTTGGCCAATTCCCCCTGCTGCCTGGTCGCTGCCCGACCCCCTCTGCCGATCTGGGGAGAGCCGTAGACACACACATGCTTCCTCCAAGACATGTGCAGTTGCCAGCCGCTTCTTTTCACCCGACGGCGGGGAGCTTCACCGGCAGGATGTAGCACGTGGGAGGATCACACTATTCCCACCAGTTCCCTTCCCCCCGAACAGGCGGCCTCATTCCGGCTTCCCACCTGCAGACACAGCCAATCGTGCCTGTGTGGACGCCCGACCAAGCCGGAGGTAACACGGGGGCGCGAACCTCGCGACCCTCGTGTTGGTAGGCAGGGAATCTACCACTACACTACCCGGACAGCCCATCGTGTAGGACAGTGAATGAGTAACTCTCCCCTCTTTCTTTTTTTTTCCAATATTTAAAAAAAAAGTTCAGAACAGTGCATAGACAAGACAAACGAACATGCTCAGACACAGGGGGGAAAAAACACATACATATATATATTATCGACATTCAATATTACATTGTGATTGCCAGCCACATAAGGTGCTTATGTGCTTGTGAGAAATATTGTGCCTGGGATCCCATGCAAGGGGTCCATGAGAAACCAGCCGGGCAAGTCACCCGTCACACCTAACTTCATCAAGGTATCGAGTCCCTAATGGTTGAAAACCTTTTAAGTGAATTGGTCCTCAGTAACCTAAGTCTCTCCATCCGTATAACAGAGGTCATGTTCATCAACCACAGTTGGAAAGAAGGTGAAGAGGACGACTTCCATTCCTTCAGAATGAGTTTTTTGGCAATCAGAATCAGAATCAGAATCAGAAAGACTTTAATGATCCCCGGGGGGAAATTGGGACAAGTTACAGTAGCTCGCTACAGTTGTGCCCTGTGTCAGAGACTGTTGCACAGCTGTAGGGAAGTTCAGAGAGGACTCCGAGCAGCCGAAGATGGCGAGTTCTGCTTCCGGCTGAAGGGTTATTTTGTAGGCCTTAGAGTACCAGTCAAATATTTTGGCCCAGAATTCCGTCAGTGAAGGGCAGAACCAGAAGGCATGAGACAGAGTGCCCTCTGACACCTGTCACACAGTGGTGAGACAGAAGGGAAGATCCTGTGTAGTTTATGCCTGGAATAGTGAAGACGGTGAGCAACTTTAAATTGGATCAGCTGGTGTCTGCTATTAACTGAGAATTTGTACCACAGACAGAGTTGTACCACAGACAGACTCTTACACTATATAATGTCAGATAAATCGATACCAAGTTCCCCATGCCACGAATCCTCTCAGTAGAGGCCGTGGTGCAGTTGTCAAACAGACATACAAAACTCTCCCCTCTTTCAACACCTATCAAGCTGCCTTTGGGAAAATCCTCTCAACCACTAGAGGTCAGTAGCTAAGAATTGAGGAGGGAATGGCAGAGAGGTGCTGGGGGGGGGGGGGGGGGGGGGGAGAGTAAATAATCCTTTATCCTTTTGTTGTTCAGATGGAGAAGAAGATGAAAGAGAAGGGGATCAAAGACGTCAAACTTCGATGGAGAAAGAAGCCTGACGGAAAAGTCTTCCACACAGAATTATGAAAATAAGAAGAATGCTGTTTTGGTTTGATTAGTTTAAGTCCAACTGGTAATACTGTAATGTAATTACTCTAAACACTGCCAGATTGCCTGTCTGGTTTGATGACCTTTGCAGTAGATATTTCTCTGTAGTGGAACTCTCTGAAACAAATATCAAGAAAAACACATTTTCAAAGATTACCTTAAATACAAAAACCTTTATTTTGTGTATTTGCAGTAAGTAAAAGGGGCAAATCTTGGTATTCTTTCAGTTGAAGGAAGTACCTGTTCCTCTTTACTTGATATATGATGTTTCAGTTGAAGGAGTAATACCTGCTCGCTCCTCTATAGTTTATATGATGTTTCAGTTGAAGGAGTAATACCTGCTCGCTCCTCTATAGTTTATATACGGTTTCAGTTGAAGGAGTAATACCTGCTCCTCTATAGTTTATATATGATGTTTCAGTTGAAGGAGTAATACCTGCTCCTCTATAGTTTATATACGATGTTTCAGTTGAAGGAGTAATACCTGCTCCTCCACAGTTTGTTTTATGATGTTTCAGTTGAAGGAGTAATACCTGCTCCTCTATAGTTTATATACAATGTTTCAGTTGAAGGAGTAATACCTGCTCCTCTATAGTTTGTTTTATGATGTTTCAGTTGAAGGAGTAATACCTGCTCCTCTATAGTTTATATATGCTGTTTCAGTTGAAGGAGTAATACCTGCTCCTCTACAGTTTGTTTTATGATGTTTCAGTTGAAGGAGTAATATCTGCTCCTCTATAGTTTATATATGCTGTTTCAGTTGAAGGAGTAATACCTGCTCCTCTATAGTTTATATATGATGTTTCAGTTGAAGGAGTAATACCTGCTCCTCTATAGTTTATATATGCTGTTTCAGTTGAAGGAGTAATACCTGCTCGCTCCTCTATAGTTTATATATGATGTTTCAGTTGAAGGAGTAATACCTGCTCCTCTATAGTTTATATATGATGTTTCAGTTGAAGGAGTAATACCTGCTCGCTCCTCTATAGTTTATATATGATGTTTCAGTTGAAGGAGTAATACCTGCTCCTCTACAGTTTGTTTTATGATGTTTCAGTTGAAGGAGTAATACCTGCTCCTCTATAGTTTGTTTTATGATGTTTCAGTTGAAGGGGTAATACCTGCTCCTCTATAGTTTATATATGATGTTTCAGTTGAAGAAGTAATACGTGCTCCTCTATAGTTTGTTTTATGATGTTTCAGTTGAAGGAGTAATAGCTGCTCTCCTCTATAGTTGGATAAAATGTTGTGATCTCATGCTGGTTCTTGTGAAACCCTTTCATAAATTGATTAAAAATTAAACGTACCTGCCTTAATATGACATTATTTGGGTGATGTACCTCATCAAATTGCTGTAGCAGGCTGTTTTAAAGCTAGAGCAAAGTTTCTGGTGTCATCTGAATGGAAGAATTAGTCAATTTGAATATGAAAAATATGAATGTTAAATGGTATAATAAACTTTGATTACCAGTCCTTTTCATCATATTACTAGCTATAATTGGGAGTGATGGTGTTACAGTAGGCTACAGGTGAAAGTGCACGGTCACAATCTGGCCCTCTGGTAGCGAGGAATTTGTTTGTGTGGTCCCCCTCTCTATCATCAAAGTTGCCCACCCCTGCTGTAGCTAGATATAGTGTGAAAAACAAAAACTGTTGTTTTTATGTTCTCTCTGTTGCTGGGCGTGGCAAAAGTGATGTTCATATTATGGTTCTAGGACTGGATCAACTCCTAGCCTACTGCTTAATTTTCACAAGAGATCATGTGACGTGTCTGATGGCGGACCTATTTACAAGCTCATAAAAGACGGACAGTCTTCAGTTGCAAAAGTTTGTATGTGTCAGTTTAGCATAATAGGGTTTGCATCAGGTGAGGCAGAATGACTTTCCCTCTGTTTTGCATCCTCTGAACCTCTCCAGAAACCACAGCAGACATTTTCTAAACCATCCATAGTTGACCTGACATGACCCACAGGGTTCTTATGCTGTTAACCTTCACTCATTGTTTCCTCTATTCTATTTGTGGCACTCTCCATTTAAACCATTTAAACCCTGTAATATTTAGTTGGTGAAAGCCCCAGCAGGCAGTTTAGGGGAATATCTTAAAAAGTCCAGTAGTCTATAATATAATATAATATAATATAATATAATATAATATAATATAATATAAAATTATATGATATAATATAATATAATATATGATATGATATGATATGATATGATATGATATGATATGATATAATATAATATAATATAATATAATATAATATAATATAATATAATATATCTCCATTTTCAACTGCTTACTTTTTGTTGACTGAAAATAAGTCCGGATGAGAGCTGCTGAGTTCACGTCACAGTCAAGTCACTTGTCATGCCAAGTCAATATTGTGATAGCTCGGCAGGACCTGGGTGGTTGTAAGGCAGCCAGTGTGACCCAGGACCTGTCTGGTTGTAAGGCAGCCAGGGATGGTCGTCCACCGAAGTCCTCATTCGTTAGAGAGGTAGTCCGCTGATGTTTCTCGTGGAACTCCCGGTCTCTAGTCGCCTGGAGCTCGTGCTTGCAGTCTCTCTCAGTGGTTTGTTTAGCTTGCATTGTCTCAGATACGTCTGTCAGAAGGTAGTCAAGGTCCCACCTTCGTACTCGCTCTTGAACCAGATGTCTGGTCCTAGCCTGGGTAAACCCAGCCTCCACATGACCTGCTCTCAGACCTGCTCTCAGAGCAGGTCTGAGAGCAGGTCATGTGGAGGCTGGGTTTACCCAGGCTAGTCTGGTCCTGGACCTAGAGCATTCTGCTCTGTCATTACCCGCTTGTCTGATGTAGTGCTGACTGGGTGCCACTTTGCACCTCGCCACCAGTTGTGCCTGTTTTGTCTTTCCTGTTTCTGACCACCGGCCTTCTTCATCGCTCCAGCGCAGAGCACCACTAGCTGCCTGCTCGAAGGACCACTCCACTTCAGTCTCTTCATCCGTATCATATCGGTCTGGGCACCAGCCTGGGGACCACCATGAGGAGAGCTATATCGCTTGTCCTCATCCATATCATATCTCTGGGGCTGGCATCGGCTTCTGTTGCTGCTTCTGTCCCTGCATGTTCTCCTGGGTGTCATAGAAGTCAAACTGAGAACACTACTGGTCCTGTGCGAACCTGGCTGGCTGGCTACATCACTGGTGATGTAATAACTCATCTCTCGTTCCCGCTTAGTGATGTCACACTTGTTCGATGATGTCATATTGACCATAGTCTGGCATTGTCCAGCTGGCTATGACATCATCGTTCGGGACGTCACATGATGGTGGCGGCCATTGAATTGGTGGACGCGAAAGCTTTGTAACAAATATAGTAGTGGTTAATGTAGTTAATGTAGTAATAATAGTATTTGTCATACACATCATCTATTTCTCCATTCACTATTTAGACAAATCCCAAAAATATCCGTAACCTGAGGTTGTTGGTTGAGGGAATGGCCGTATGTGTGTGGTTTGACATTTAGCATTAAGTTTGCATCAGTTTGCTGGATTTACATGTGGTTTACATCCTGTGCTGGGGCACGGGACACAGACTCATTTAGATAGTTGCAAAGACTGAGATTGCAAGGGAAGAAACCAGGTGAGGGTTGCCAGGAGATGATATTGTCAATACTGTACATATCAGAGGGATTCAAATGCCTGGTTGTTATTGTTGTCCTGTAATTTGCAGATCAGCAGGACACAGAACGACAGACGGGGAGTTTGACAATGGCATCAGTCTCCATCCACTATATCCAGATAAGGCTTAAAAAAAAGAAAGAAACAAATCTGGGGTTTAAGATCTCCTTTATCTTGTGTTGCCTAAAGCATAGGAAAATGGATTCTCTACCTCTATGATTTTGTTGTTGAAATAATTAATTCCATGTCTTGTTTTATACTAATCCAACATAGAAAGTAGCCATATAGGGCAGAAAACAATTAAAATACCACGAGGCGAACATTTATTGAATTCATAAATTTATTGAAGCATATACATGCATACATACAGGAACTACTAAGTAATTCCATCCACTCATTTGCCATGAGACATGAGCTCACAAAAGAACAAGATGTTAAGAAATAAGTGCATGGGTAAACGGCTTAGATCATCATCAATCATCCCTCCACATCAGCAGCGCAGTTTGTTCGAATATTATCTCTCTAACATTAAACTACAACCTATTTTGATGCTTATAAAGGCTCATCATAGAAATCCCGATCACAATAACCATCCCACAGCTCTGAACGTATGAATCTCCATGCACGCCCTGTGATGTCCTGGCAATGCCACTGGGTGGCAATAAAGCATTAGAGCAGCAAAATCAAAGACTAAAACAATCATGTTATCAAATCAATACAGTATGCCTTTGGTAGAATATTCTCTTCATGTGCTACTGTAATGCTACTTGACACCTTAGTAGTCATGCCACAGATAATCAAGAAACTGTCTAGCCCCAACTTTGTCCCATAAGGTATGACTGGAAAAACTGTCATGTTCATGTTATGTCTGGCTCTGTGATGGATCATTTCCTTTAGCGCCTCCCTCAGGCAAATGTGCATAAGGTCAAGGTTATGTAGTCGTACAAGCCCAAAGAGCTGTCTGATGTTTGACTGTACATTTAACCAGCATGTTTTGGAAAGAAAGGGGAGAAATGTTCTTCTGATAGCTGATGCTAGGTGGTCCCAATATTTTTGTTTTAATAAAACAGTAGACAAAAATGAGAAAATCAAATTGAATATAAACAAATTGCCATTAAATCAGAATAAAACGAAGATGATGTTGTTTGGAAATTGTAAAATAAACACTCAAGTACAAGATAGACAATATTAATATAGAAAGAGTGTATCAAATACATTTCTAGGTGATATCTGCTGGAAACCCCATAATACAATATGCACACGCGAAGCTGGTCAGGAGCATTGCAGTACTAGGAAAAACAAGGCACATTCTGGATGGAAAAGCTGAGACTCTCTGTGACTACACGTCAGTCCTCTTGCTACACTCTCTGATCATGTGAGGGTGGTGGCATCTGGACCAGAAATACCTGCTATGCTGAACTGTCTGAGACATGACAGTGTGGGAGGAGCTAAATGCTGATCAGGTATGTAGCCAATATTCTTCAGGAAGTGTCTGTCTTGTACATATTTATACAACGGCCAGCTACACATCTACTGTGGCGTCTCAGTCTGTCGACCTTGCAGGTAAGATTGATAACAGATGGGCCTAACCACTTAGTACTAAATAGCTACATTGTGATATATCAGTAATTTCTGTTATGCAAACTGATGAATGCCTTAAACCAAAACTACTAATACTGACAAATGCCTGGTTGTCAAGAATGTTAAGTAAGGAGAAGGCACTGAGATAACAAAGCGGTCGAAACAGGTGACATGGAATTTACAAATGTGACAAGAATAAAGGGCTAGCATAATATTTTGTCAGTGTTTCAGATATTGGCAAATATCTGACCGTTACAGTATAAACTTTTTAAAGAGGGGAAAATGTACATTTAACCGAGCTACATGATAATGTTTCAAAGTGTTTGAGGTAAATGCATCAAAAATGAAAGACCTTAAGGTGCAGTCATATTTTCACTTTTTTTGTCTCATGGTAGAGCAAGACAGGAATGAAGTGTGCCAAACCTACATTATTGGCCTTAGCCAATTCATAATAAGTTTTTAAATGTTCCTAATGTATTTCCAAAATGACCTCTCTGTGTCTTCTCTTCTCTGCAACACCTGTGCGACAACATTCCTTACTATATGTACAGCAAGCTAGAGGTTTTCAATCACCAAGGTTCAAGAATGCAGATTTTCATTCCAACCAAACTGGAGCAACAGATTTGACGAAGTCCCCCTCTTTTCTGGCTGACATGTGTTGGTTTTCCTACAACACATTCAAACTGCTTGAATTAAACTAACCTCAGTGCCATGCCTCTTATAATAAGAGATAAAGTCATAACTTTTTTTTAATAGGCCTACTGTTTCTGCCTCCTCCAAGCCTGCTAACAATGGCTTCATTATTGTTTTTGCTCCAAGTGAAATGTTTTATGGTCACTCACGATTCAGTGGGTCACGGATTGGCTTGGTTCCAGCCTTAAAACTCGTTATATAACCAAAGGATCTTTTTTAAATGTCTACGGAAAAAACTGAATGGGAAACTCCCTTCTGGGGCCAAGAGATGTCACGTGACTGTTCACCTCTATTGTATCACGGTTTGTTTACTTTATCACTTTATGGCTGCAATCAGGGGAACTCTGAAATTTGGAACACAGTACATTCTCTCTTGGAAATGTATGTTTTGTCTGATAACATGGCAGGGCCAGCGCCAGGATAAAATGACTTAGGGGGCGGTTATAACTGGGGAGGGGGCTGATATTCTTTTTTTTTTATATGATATTTTTATATCGTAAAACATAGGTTATATATACCCGCTATGCCTATTTCTGGACTTTTTAATCATAATAACCTCTGAAAAGCGCAATAACAACACAAAAAAGACTACTATTCAAAATCAAATAAAACATTTATTACACAGCAGCAGATTAAGGCATTAATTGAGCTGAGCTTTGCATAACGTGAAATGCGGGACCTGTCTGGAGCACTCTGAACATATATGTCTATATGAAAAGTCATAGAATAAATAATTGCTGCAAAAATCGACAAAAAACTAAACAAAATAATAGCCAGTCAGTGCCAGGTTCATTAAATTAAAGAAATAAAGTGATCAGATGCGTTGTCTCCATCTTTCTGCTCATGGCATGCTGTGTGCTTGGGTGCAGCTGATTTCTCTCTCTCTCTGTGTGTGTGTGTGTGTGTGTGTGTGTGTGTGTGTGTGTGTGTGTGTGTGTGTGTGTGTGTGTGTGTTAATAACGTCATGATCACTACAACATGCAGTGAGGTTCAAATTTAATAAATAGCTACATCTCTGACACCTTGTGACAACCAAAGCACAGCAAATAGCGCTTCCCTGCCAATTCTGAAACAACAGAGCTATGTATATAGGGATTAGCCTACATCAACTTAAACTGATCAAATTTGATGAAGACTGCAGAAACAGCAGCCGAAACATGTCAGGTATCTTATCTTGATTTAGGCTGTCAAGTTGATATGAATATGATGTTCCCACATTTAGTGTCACTTTGAGTATAGGCCCTACAGTATACAGTACACAGAATCGGTAACAAAATAACAATAGGTTTTATTCAATCAGTGAGCACCTAACCAATCAGTGCACAACTAATAAATGAATAATCACTAAACATCATAATTGCTATGAATTCCTAGCACAAAACAATGTTATGTTATGTTATGCTATGTTATATGCTCAGAAAAATGGCCTCTGTGCTGTCTGAGGAGCAGTTCCAGTGCTGCATCTGTCTGGACACCTTCACCGACCCCGTCTCCATCCCATGTGGACACAACTTCTGCCTGGTCTGCATCAAGAACTTCTGGGATAAGAAGAATGTGGCTGAGTGTCCGCTGTGCAAAGAGACGTTCAGGATCCGCCCAGAGCTCAGGATCAACCGAGTCCTCAGAGAAATCACTGGGGAATTTAAAAAGTATGTTTCATGTTATTATTATTTCTACAATTTTGTTTTTGTATTTTTAATCAGATTATTTCCTTTTTAACCCTACTAATGAACGAAAGGAATGAACGATGATTTGATCTTCTTATTTTTTCCCCGCTTGAATTAATCTGAAATAATCTTCATCAAAAGGTCTCTGAAGGACAAGCCCCAAAAGCACACCGAGGCCATTGAAGTTCCCTGTGACATCTGCATTGGGAACAAGCTGACAGCAGTCAAGTCGTGTCTGGTTTGCCAGGCGTCTTACTGTGAAAACCACCTGATACCTCATCAGAGGGAGGCGGCCCTAAAGGGACACAGGGTGACGGATCCGGCCACCTTCAGCGCCCGAAACCTCTGCAGAAAACACAACAAGCCCCTGGTGATGTTCTGCAAGAAGGACCAGAGTCCATTGTGTGTGAAATGCACAGAGACGGATCACAAGGACCACAAGGCTGTCCCTATGGACAAGGAGAGCAAGAGGATCAAGGTGAGAGGAAGTACGGTTTACAGCAGGCTACTTGATTTAATATGATCTCATCCTGCCCGCTAAACTGAGTTCTCTTCATCTATTTGATCATATTTCGGTAGCTATACTGTTAAGTATAATTCTGCTTGCTTGTCTGCCAGATAGGATCATAGGAACAAGTCAAGTGATGATAGTGTGTCCTCTTGATAGTGATAATGCGATGCTTGCTGATGTATGGGATTTTCATTTAGAAATAAAGTTCACCATCCAATCAGTTAATATAATTTCCCAGATTAAGCCAACCGAGCTGAATGCAAGTGCAACTCTTGTGTTTGAGCTCCACAGACCCAGCTGAAGAAGACAGAGACAGAGTTTCAACAGATGATCCAGGCCAGGCTGGGAAAGATGAAAGGGATCAAATACACAGTGGAGCTCAGCAAAGTATGTGTTGCATTATATTCATCATTTTAAACAGCAACATTGATGTGCCCAGAAATAGTTGTGAACTGAAGACTAAAGATACGACAACACAAAAGTTGATGTTAGGGCTCCTACTTATGATTTGACTAATCATTAATCATTCATAATTGATCATTGTGACAGGGGCTCTGGATTCAAGGCCATGTATTTAAAAAGTAGGGTGCTGCATTGGCCATCTGCTATTGGCTGGTCTCTGTGCCCTGTGATGTCACCCTCTACTTTTCACCTTTCGGTGTCAGGCTTTGCAGAAGATTTGGGTTTGGGGTTTAGTTGGTCTATTTTGCAAATGAAAAGAAGTGTGATAAGTGTCATATTTAACTTTCTCAGGTGAGAGCTATACCACTTTTTTCCACATTCCAATATTTTGTTATTAATTATGCAATGATTCATTTCATTTTGTCAGAAAAGCACTGAGAGAGAGATACAGGCCAGCGTTCAGGTCTGCAGCATGTTGGTAAGCGCTATTGAGAGAAGCCAGTCTGTTCTCATTGAGGAGATCGAAGAGAAGCAGAAAGCAGCTGAGAGGAGAGCTGAGGAGCTCCTCAACCAACTGGGCCAGGAAATCAGTGAACTCCAGAGGAGAAGCGATGAGCTGAAGCACCTGGAGCACACCGAGAACCATCTCCACCTCCTCCAGGTTAGACACCCTGCAAAGTCTAAGCCAATGTCAATTTATTGTGTCAACAGTTAATCAGTCTTTCTCAAGACAGGTTTCCCAGTGTTGAGAAAAGGCAGATTTGAGCAGGAGCAGACTGACGATTTAGATGTTATCAACCAACAAAGCAAGGAAGCAGGACCAGGACCTGGCAAGCCAGTCCCGTGACTTGCGGCATTCAAATGGTCACATGAAACAAGCGAAAACAACAATTAGCAATTGATTTTTGGATACATTATTTACCAATACACAAGATGTAATGTTCCAGTAGTCAGAGAAGCCCAGTTCAGATGTCAAAAGAATGATACTGATACATGGTACTACTGACCAACAAACAGTGACTCTAGAGCAGTGGTTCTCAAAGTAGTCCTTGAGGGGGTCCCAGTCGGTCCCCAGCAAAAAGGGGGGTCATTATTTTCACTATAATTCCATCCATAAGTAACACAATGACAGAATGTAGGACTGTTTTGCTCACGGGTTTCATACACTTTCTGTAATAAAGCATCTAAAAGCAAAAATCTTAGCAAACGGGGGTCTGTGGTCTAATTTTTGTCAGTTTAGGGGTCCTTGATGTGAAAAGGTTTGAGACCCGTGCTGCTCTAGAGGACATCATCTACATCATTGTTGTAGAAAATTGAAGTTCCATTGATTGGCATTTCATAATCAATAAGCTATCATTATAATTGCATACGCATAATTAATGGTATGACTTATTAGTGACATCTCTCACACATACAGATTCACCCCAGTGGCATTGAGGATTTCATACAAGAACATCTGACAGGCAGGATCATATTCTCTATAGCCAGAGATCCAAATGTTACAAGTTGAGTAAGTGAGTGCGGGTACATGCATGTCACTGGTGTTATCAAGTGGGCAAGTTTCAGCGTCCCAGAGCATTTGCATAGAGGAGCATGGTGAGCCACTTAAAGCTGGACTTGCAGGTGTGTTCTTACCATGTGTCCGAAGTGCACCATGGTGTGTGTGTGTGCCATGGACACATGGCAAACGTCTTGGTAAATTCATAAACATGATGTATTTTAAAATCCCCTTTTCAAGTCAAATGCATTCATGAGCAACGTGTGCCATCTTCTTCCCTGTAGAGCTTCCCTTCTCTCAATACGCCCCCGTCCACCAAGGACTGGTCTGAGGTCCATGTCTATGCAAACAGTTGTACCGGCACAGTGAGAAGAGCTGTCTCCAAGCTGGTGGACGTCTGCCAAGAACTTGAGAAGAAACTGTCTGTAGAAGGTCAGTATCTTCTGTTGTGTGTGATGTGTAGTGATTTATGTAGTAATTTCAGTAGTAATGAGTAGAGAATTGGGACGATTCACTACTGATCACTAGTGGTGATGACTACATGATGACTATTTAAATCACTGCATGATTACTACTTAATTAGTTCTGTCTCACTATTTGGCTTTTGGGAAATGACTATATAAACACTACTCATCCCTTCACATGTATTATTTAATTACTACACATTTACTATTGTATGCCTTCACAATCCCTATGGAATTACTACATCCTTCTGTATGTGTAGTCTTTGATCACTACTGATCACTATTGAATTGAATCACTATTGAAAACTGACACATTTGCTACTAGTTACCTATTCAGTATCATATTATCGTGCATATAAATTATTCTTATCAAACAAGAATGAGCTTACAGTACACAAGCTTGATTTCAAATCCACATTGAATATTGTCCTATTTATTTAAAAAAATTAACATTGCCTTGATGATCTTCAGAACTATTCAGATCTTTTTTGCTGCAGTCACACTTCTCCATCACGTAACCTATGAGACATGCACAGAACAGCCACCTGTAAGTCGTGTGTGGGAATAAACAGACCAACCTCATGAGTCAATATTTCAACAATATTCCTATACCAGCAACCGCCTCCGGTTTCCTGGTAGTGGTGGTGCACTTGAGCTCCTTACAGTAAGCCAGACGCCTCTGGCTGGCATGACTTTCACTCTGCAAATAAGTTCAGAGAAGCTGACCTCCACTCACACACATTTAGTGTCAACCACAACCACCCTACACACACACCCTCTTATCTGATTGTGTATAAAGTATCTTTGATCAAGTGAACTCAGGCTAACAGGCTTAGATTAGCTTTAGCTACTGTAGCTAACACACCATGCCAGACTTGATTGTGGTTTAGGAAAATGCCTTCTATGATTACGTTGTCAATGTCACAGATTCGCTGTATTGGGTGTTTCAAGCCTCTTTCTTGCTGAAACTGCTCTGCTTGACATCTCTATTTAGTTTACTGAACATTGAAAAAGAAACATTTAGCTTTGCAGTTGTCATGAACTCTGTCTAGTTTGGTGTTGTAATTTCCTTGTGTGCTGCTTCCCTCCACAGCTGCCCTCAATCTCGGCCCGCGGGCCAACTCCGTTTTTCTGTTTTAAAGTTTAAAACGGAAAATGAAAACGAAAAAACGAAAACTGAAAAAAAACTGAAAAAAAAACTGAAAAACAAAAAAATTAGGAAAAGAAACTGAAAAACAAAAACAAAAAAACTGATTCCCCCCATTTTGTTTTTTCAATTTAGAACCATTGAAAATGGGTTATACTTGAGTACCCTGACCTGGTCTATTTATTTTTAAACATTTTGAATACTGAATGAATGTTTAATACTAATGTTATGTTAAATTATATTTTGAAAACATACAGAAATACCCATTGTAATAGGTGAGCACATCAATAAACTTATGTGTCATATTTATTTAGGTAGAAATTAAAATTTTAAAAGGGTTTTCTGGTCCAATCTTTTTGCCGCGAAAACTGCCACGCTTAATATTGTTTGGCCCGCGACTCCTTATATTTTTCTGTATGCGGCCCACAACCAAAAAAGTTTGGCCACCCCTGCTCGATCTAAACACTACTTAAAATATGTGTAGTGTTACTGTAGTGCTGTGACTACATATTCACTATACTGTACAAGCAAGTAGTAGAACCACTACGTGATTACTATTTAAAATATTGTAGTGTTGCTGTAGTGTTGTGACTACATATTCACAAATATGAGCAAGTAGTAAAACCTCTACATGATTACTATTTAAATGCCTGTGTAGTGAAGCAGTAGTGTTTTAATTATTTACTGTCAATGGTTTTAACAGCTTTTTCCACTACTAACACCAAGTAGCAAAATTCACTGCTTGATTACTACTGGAAATACTACTGTTTTGCAGAACTCTACTGGACTATTGTGAGTAGTGTATCAACTACACATTCACTGCACCATTCCTGTATGTCACTACATAGCCACTACTGCACAAATAGGTTTTGTGTAGTAGCACTTTTTCACGAGGGGCCTTACCTAGAGTATATAGACACCACTGATGCCACCGGCACCATAGGGATGTGACATGTTTTTGTTGTTCTTTAGATGATACAATAGTGTCAAGGAAGTGTGTCTGTTTCCATGTAGACTTTTCCCCCTTTTTTCCCCTCTTTCACTTATCTGGGTTTATGGGAGGGTAGGGATTTTGGATTTCTCTGGTGTTTTGTATGTTTTGTATATTTGTTTCAATACATCCGGGGGGGGGGGGGGGGGGGGGGGGTTGGACCCAATCCGCACTACCTGAAAAATACATTATTCACCATGATATATAAAACAAACCAGCAATGGTCATTCATTTTTACAAATGTTCCTGCACGACTGTAATAAGAATAGGAATTTCATTAGCTAGTTCCATAAAACAATCAAAGATGAACAAGTAAAAATTGACAAAAACATGTATTCTCCTCTTTTGCAGAAGTGAACAGGACTAATCAATATGCAGGTATGTATGTGTGTGTGTGGGCCTATCAACATGCCTCGATACTTTAATTCATTCAGCTCAATTGAATCGATCATGGTCCCTAATCATCATTACCTTCTCATTCACTCCTATACTGTCCCTCTGTCACTCCAGTGGACGTGACTCTGGATCCTGTGACCGCTGCAGCCTGGCTGGTTCTGTCACGAGATGGAAAGCAGGTATGACGGTTCTTCAAGATGCTGTCGTGTTGTGTGGTGAAATGGAACACAACACCTTCACTGAAGGTCGATGGTCATCAAACCTCACTCCTTGATGCTTGGGTGCTATGGAACTTCATCATGGTGTGGTAAAGGTTTTGTAGATATTAATACTGTTCTTTCCTCGACAGTATGAAATTCACAAGTATACCTTTATTAAGTATTATTGTGAACATTTAACTTTAAAAAGTAACTAAAGCCCATACCCATGGTGAAGCCCGACACCTCATGGTGAAATGTATGGCGCTGAATTGACCATCTGTCTGATGTTTGGTGCCAGGTGATGTTACCACAGGTGGTGACATCACCTCAAAGCAATCAGCCAATAACAGATGGTCAGTTCAGTACCCTACTTTTAATTTTTCCTTCTAATAATACTAAACTGACCCGCGCATGCCATAAAAGTCAGGAAGTGAGTCACGGTCAGACTGTCATCTGTCGCTTCGTGAGATGATCTCTAATGCGCCGGATGTGCCCATCACAGCACGTTTGTCATTTGGAGAAGACAGCAGACCAGCAGCATTGTTCCAGTCTCTTGGTGTGAAAATGGAAGTGAACCTTACCATTCCACAATAGGCTCACGTTCTGTTTCTCAATGCTTTTGCATGGAGGAGACCGCTGCCTTACAACTTCATGTTGCCAGCTATGGCCTTCACTAAATCACTCCACCACCTGGCCATTTTTTTTATTTGTTACATTACATATCTAGTGTTTGTAATATTACAATTTTGTTATTTTTGTTGGATTGGTTTTGTCAATACGTCGCAAAAAGAAACTTGCCACAGGAAGTTGTATGCACCAGTTTAGCTGTTACCACGGCCAAGTATCTTTTTCTTGCCGGGTCATTGTATATATAAACATTTGCACCACTCTCCGTTGTACCTCCATGATGCCCTGATGCTATGAGATTTGACACAACTGCAAAGCCATAGAGAGTGCAAAGTGAACGTCACTTCCTGCTTCAGCACTGTACCAGAGATTTTCATCCGCCATTTATTTTCCCGTAGACATTTTGTAAAATGTTTCTAAAAAGCGTTTTACTGGTTCAAACCAAACGGTTCAGCTAACGCTATAATCGGGAGAGACCATAGAACATTTCACTTGGACCAAAACAACATCGAAAAAATATTTTCTTCAAACCCGCATTTTTTTTAACGTTTTGGTCCCAGTGAAATGTTATGTGATGTCTCCTGTTTTTAAATATATCTGTACCGTTTGGTTTGGACCAGTAAAACTCTTTTTATAAGCTTTTTACGAAATGTCTATGGGGAAATAAATGGCGGATGAAAATCTCTGGTACAGTGCTGAAGCAGGAAGTGACGTTCCACTTTGGCTCTCTATATGCCATTGCCACAAATGCAAAATGCGGCTGTTCTGAATCTGTACGTTTGCTCGGGCACATTCAAAGTCAGACCTCAAAAGTGCTACAAGATTGTAAGGATGGACGGACAGGTGATAACCATAACAAAGATGATTATAATAGTGATAATTAACAGCAACAGAATAGCTGTTGTTGACGATGATGATGATGATGATGATAATCCACAGGTGAAGCTCAGCACCCAGCAGAACCCCATCCCTCTTCCTGATGACCCCCGGAGGTTTGACTCCTGTGTCTCCGTTCTGGGGAAACAAGGTTTCACCACTGGAAGACGCTACTGGGTGGTACAGGTAGGCTACACATAAAACAAACTCATCAACTTTGTTTGTTATTGTGACCAGCAGTTTTTTAAGTTTGTTTCAATACAGCAGTTTATATGGACTGAACTTGGGGAAGGTGAGAACAATGCCATTTGAAGTTCGAACTAAGGTGTGAACCAAATAACTGCAAGAAGACCACCTCAGAATAAGGTAGCCGGTCCTCTTCCAAGCAAACTGCGGTGTGGTTTACTAGAGAGAACATAGTCCGAACCAATGACATGAAACGAACACAAAACCCAAAGTTGTATATAATGATGCTCAGCTATTTCTTCATGTGTTCTTCAATTAATGTTGTAATTAACACCAGGGAAGGTAAAGTTCAGCAAATAGTACAGACAAGTTCATCATGCTAGCTAAAGTTACACTGAATCAGACATTCCTGTCACCAAAATGTCTAACCTGGCAAGATGACAAGTTGCTCAATTGTCCTATAAATGAGCTACTTTGAGTCCATGTGTCTTTACAAGCCCTGATTTGCTTATAATTGGGAAGTGTGAACCTAAATGAACCAAACACAGAAATGCTACAAAGTCATGATAGCTAGGTTGCGTTTGTCTTTTCTTTGCTGTGTGGTGGAGACTGTTCGCTTGTTGATTCTGCCTGTGTATCTGTTCAATGTGAGCTAATATCTATGCAGGTTTGTGGGTGGGTCCTGCGGGGAGGGGAGTTACGTTCTGAGTGAATATGTTTGTGTATGTGTATGTATAGTTTTTTTGTTGATGTTTGTGGTTTTTATGTTTTTCTTCCTTGTCTTTATATAAAAAAATCAATAAATAAGTCAATAAATAATTGATATAAAAAAAAAAAAAACTTCCCCACTGTGGTTCGGACCAAAGAAAGCAAACTCTTTCTCTGCAGTTACCAAATTGGATGACATGTTTGCATATCTAACCCTGTATTCATTCTGTACATTTTGTTTCAGGTGGGGGATAAAACAGACTGGGACCTGGGCGTGGCCAGGGAGTCCATCAACAGGAAGGGGAGCATCATGGTACGGCCGGACAGCGGCTACTGGGCGATCTGCCGGCGGAGAGGCGGCAGCCTCAACGCCTGTGCCGGCCCCTCCATCCCCCTGCGCCTTTGGGACAAACCCCAGAAGGTGGGCGTGTTCCTGGACTACGAGGACGGGGTGGTCTCTTTCTATGACCAGGAAGCAAAGACTCACATTTATACTTACAGTGGGTGTGTCTTCACCGAGGCCCTCTACCCCTACTTAAACCCCTGTCTCCATGACAACGGGAAGAACACCGCCCCATTGGTTATCTGTGCTATTGAAGAAAGGGTGGTAGGAGAGTTGGCAGAGCTTGAACAGGACGTACAGCATGCACTCGTTTAAAGGGATAGTTCAGATTTTTTTATATGTGGGGTTTTATGAGGTACTTGCCGACAGTCAGTGTACTACATGCAGTAGAATGCAGCCGGCACAGTCCCCGTTTGGAAAAATGGAGACCGGCCACGTCATCACGCAAGTAGAGCCGTCTGCGGAGTGTGAAGGGGGCCATGAGGAGAAATGTAAAAACAACAGAGAAAATACAGAAAAAGCTTCCATACTGCTCACCTGGCGTAATCCAAGTCTCCACAAGCCCTGAGATGCCAAGTTGACTTGAAAAGATGTCATTAAACACCCTGCTTTTAGCTTAAATCTGAGCCAGGTGCTCGAGCTATGAGAAGAAATGAAGAGAAATAGAAGTGAGCTTCCAGCTGCATATGGTTATATTTCAGCTAAAAACGGGGTGTAAACTAGAAAAGCCGACGCACTCAGTAGAGTGCAGATCTCCGCCAGGCACCGCTACACCTAAAGCCCAATTTATGGTTTGTCGCTGTCTCCAATTGCACTGATCTGTTTCACCATTCCTCTCAATGCTGTGTACAGATTTGGTGACCTTGCCTGAGGTAGGCTACTGTTTGACAGTTTCACCTTTATGCTGAGCGGTACATTATTTGTTATAAATCACTAATGATGTCAGGTGGCCTTACAACTATACACAGCTCATTACTGTGGTGTCATATTAATTTATTCCAATTGCCTGTTAACTTATTTTCCTACCAAGATGGCCTTGTGGTGATATAATTTAGATGACTATGAATATAAATGAATGGGATGTAAGTAACTCTGCTTTTTAATGTGTCATGTTTTTGTTTCCGCCCAGAACCGATGCTAGCTTAGTGATGAGGCCTTTTGAATTGTACTATCAATTCTGTTAAGCGTGTCTACTGAGGGAGGAGGAGGGCTGGGACGGGGAACAGGTAGGGGGTCGAGGAGATGTGACAACACACTCGTGATCTGATTAAACGTCTGCTCGAACAGAGGGGTTCCCTGGAACAGAGAGAGAGGGGGTGGGGGAGAGAGGGTGGGAGAGAGAGAGAGGGGGTGGGGGAGAGAGAGGGTGGGAGAGAGAAAGGGTGGGAGAGAGAGGGAGAGAGAGAGGGAGGAAGAGAGAGAGAGAGGAACAGTGATAAAGCAGTAGACAAGGGGGAATCTGGCTCTTGGGATGCGTTAACTTTACTGAAGCAAGCAAATTATTGTATGTCGAGGTATAGCCAACAGTTAGAGAGAGAGAGAGAGAGAGAGAGGTAAGTGTTTCTCACCTTTCTCATAATTCTTGTATAATTTAGGACATTGTAATGTTGCAAGTGTGATTTATTGAATATTTCTGTACTCTATACTATACTGTTATGTATTTTTAAGCGAAAGGCACAAATTGTATAGGCACATTCGGGAAATTATGACACTCTCCAAAATGAGATTTCTTAATAAAAAAAAAAAGTCTAGTGATTTCTCTTAGTTTTATTGTCAGCCACATCACAAAATAGAGCTTTTAGTATTTAATAAAAGATCCTCAAGTGATGAAAAGTCAGTTAGTTGCTCATTGCTTTTGGCAGTTGTTTATTGATATTGCTGAATGCCTCTCATATAGGCTAAGGCTGGGGAACTTTGTGATACGGGTACAGGTGTCTTCATAGTGCTTGTGCGGGCGAGCGTGCATGTGTGTGTGTGCATGTACGAGTGTGTGTGCGAGTGTGTGCGCGTGTGTGTGTGTGTGTGTGTGTGTGTGTGTGTGTGTGTGTGTGCACGTGCGCGTGTGTGTGTGTGCATGTACGAGTGTGTGTGCGAGTGTGTGCGCGTGCGTGTGTGTGTGTGTGTGTGTGTGTTTGTGCACGTGCGTGTGTGTGTGTGTGCGTGCGTGCGTGTGTGTTCGTGCGTGCGTGCATGCACGCGCGCGTGTGTGTGTGTGTGTGTGTGTGTGTGTGTGTGTGTGTGTGTGTGCGCGCGCGCGCGTGTGTGTGTGTGTGTGAAGGAATGCAAGCACAGTCACATAGATTAAACCGGAAAGCTTGGGTTGGGGGTGGAGATTGGGAGTGTTTACCCACAGATGGCTTCTCGGCAGTGGGATTGCAATAGTCCTCTGTCCCCCCTCCTGAGTCCAGCTGGCACTGCTCACTCCGGCCTCCGCCCGGCCAAAGCGTTACCTCATCTTCGTCTTCTTCACCACCACCACCACCATCATCATCATCATCATTATTTTCCTCTTCATAGTTCGTTTTCTGTTTTCAGGGCTTTATAAAGGGTTAGGAGGAGGGAAGGGCGATGTGTTTTGTCGTGTAGAGGAACACGTCTGTATCCGTCTGTAATGTATGTCTTTACCAAACACTTTCCTATCATACTATATGTGATCTTTGTCGGGATAGGCTACACAAATATGTCTTGCATCAATTGTCACATCTATTGTCGCTGTGGCTTTGAGCATTGCAGTCTTTACTAATGGTTACCTGTAATGATGATATAGTATTTGTTCAAAGAGAGCGAGAGAAAGGAAAAGAGAAGTGTCGAAATTAGACCAGTTTATAGATTACCTCTGCCACAAGACATGGCATTTCTTGATTTAGCCAATTTACACTCCTATTACTATTAATATAACGTATATTACTTACCCTATTATTATCACCAAGGGTCCAACCAGGGTTATTCCCAGGGTGATTTTGGGTATGAAAAGGTTAACCCGGGTTCACATCAACGATTGATGTGAATGGCACTGAATGGTCATGACCAGGGATTAACCTGTGTTAACTGACTCGGTGTGAATTGACAAAAGAAACATTGAACATGGGTCAAGTAACCCCCGGTCCAACCCTGGTTGGCATGAAAGTGGTTTTAGATTGCACACGCATACAGTAACCTTCTGTTTAATTGCACACATTTAAATTTCACATATAGAACTATTAACTTGACAACATAAACATTCTGAATTGCCTACTTCCTGCTAATACAATAGCTGACAGGAAATACCGTAAGCTACGTTTCAAACTGTTCTCTACACAATTCCGTGAAAACCCTCTATCTAGTGCAGACCTGGGCATTATACGGCCCGGGGGCCAGAACCAGGCCCTCATGATGGTTCTGCCTGGCCCGGGAGGTCTAAGACAAACAACACCATTTTACTTATGATGCTAGAAAAATCAAATGAGATGACCGAAATTGGCTGTTTGGAGTGATTTTCAACCTAATAAATGCTGGAGAATGAGTGCACTTTATGTTTTCTATCATTTAATCTAGTGATAAAATTAGAAGGTTATGCATGACAATATTTTTTGGGCCGCCGGCAACAATCTGGGTTTCTCATGTGGGCCCTCAGGAAAGATAATTGCCCACCTAGGTCCGAGTGCAATTGTAGGTTGGTGGCAGCAGTCAGCTACAGAGCAGGTGCTGCTGCAGATTCTGTACTTTATATTTAAAATCATATATTTGTATGATTAAAAGTAGCCTACTTTGATTCAGTGCTTCACTGCTGTTTTTTTCCCCTCTATGTTCCAGTCAAACAGGTGAGGAACCTGGACACCCGCCACTGAAACCTGTTTGGATCTCCGCATGAGAGCCAAACTGGCTGCCGGCCTGATTCTCGCTGCAGTCTGAACAATTACGTCTTCCATCTTGGTGCTGCCAACTGATAATCCCCTCCAAGGAGACTCCTTCTCCGCCCACGCTGGCAGAGCTGCCAGCTACCGGAGGATTACCTCCATCGTTTCAGGAGAGAGAGACGTCACAAAGCCCTCCGCTCATTCTTTCCTCCTAGGTGAAAACACGCTGTTGCTAAAGTTAAGTGGGCTCCACCAAGGGCATTACCGTGCGCTCCACCCAGGGCATTACCGTGCGCTCCACCCAGGGCATTACCGTGCGCTCCACCCAGGGCATTACCGTGCGCTCCACCCAGGGCATTACCGTAAGGAAGACATTATCACCCAAGATTTGTGAGATTGAGGAGTTACCTCAGACCTACGTAACTGTGTTGGCGTGAAAACACCATCATAAGCAGGTGAAACCCCTCCTCATTTGGAGCTATCATGCCCTGTCCATCTTCCTCCCCTTCGCCCCACCAAGCTCCCAGGCCCACCCTGCTTCTCGGACTGGTGCTTCTCCTCCAATGGGGGCCTTGGGAGGTCAGCTGTCAGAATGACACGGAGCCAATCGTGTTGGAGGGAAAGTGCCTGGTGGTGTGTGACTCCACCCCCTCCTTAGAGCCGTCAGGTAACGCTCTGGGCATGTCGGTGAGGTCGGGGACCGGGCGCGTGGCCTTCTCAGCCATCCGTAACACCAACCATGAACCCTCTGAGATGAGCAACCGCACCATGACCATCTACTTTGACCAGGTAGGTTTCACTGGTGTGTGTGTGTGTGTGTGTGTGTGTGTGTGTGTGTGTGCGTGGGTGTGTGTGTGTGTGTGTGTGACCCCAAAAACTTGTTTCATAACCCTTAAAGACCCCATGAAACGGCATCTTTACTTCTTTGATTTCATGTATTTCCTGTTGCCCACATGGAAAGAATCTATATGAACATATATGCAACTATATGCAACCTATATGCAGCATATATGAGCATATAGGCCATATATATGCCGCATATAGGTTGCATATAGGCCAGATTTAGGTGCATATATGCGCATATAGGAGCATATAGGCCATATATATGCCGCATATAGGTTGCATATAGGCCAGATTTAGGTGCATATATGCGCATATAGGCCACATTTATGCTGCATATAGGTTGCATATAAGCCAGATTCAGGTGGATATAAGTGCATATACCGGGCATATAGGTCTCCTATAGCTTCTTTATATCCACATATAGGTACTATATGTGCACATACAGGGCATATATGTCTCCTATATAGCTTCTTTATATACACATAAAGGCCCTATATGTTCATAATACAGGTCATATAGGTCTCACTTCTTTATATCCACATATAGGCCATATATGTACACAATACAAGGTATATGCCTCCTATATAGGTCATTTACAAATCTGTTTGTATACACTGTGTCATAATCCATATATACCCAGCGAGCACAAAACGTTTTTTCAACGTTGATTTTTAGTTTAAATCTGGGTGATATTGGGTTTGAACGTCTAAGACCTAATTTCACCCTCTTTTCAACCGGCTAAAATGCGGTTACAACGTAAACGTGTAAAAAAACACAATTTGGTTCATCATATTGTTAAAACATTTGTTGTAGTTTGGAATAGAGACAATATTGATAGTGTGTGAATTGGCATTTTATTGTCTTTTATTGTGTAACTGAGAGTTGAAATCTGATCTACACGAAAACTACATTTCAACGCATTTTATGTCACATGAAATATCATAAATATGGGACTATAGGCTATGTGGTGCCAGCAAAAAGCTTCCAGGACACAACTATGGTTAATAGTTTAGCGCAATACTATAAAATAATGAATTCAGTTCCTGCAGCAACGAGCATGCGCAAGTACTTACTAGCTGTGACTGACTAGACCAAAGCAAGTCTGCACCGGTCTGCACCAAGTGCGGAACGAGGTGCTCTGGGCACACTATTGTTATTGTAACAGACTATACGAGGCTCTGTGTAGGCCTACCTCCTGAGTCTCTGGTGTTAAATGAAGTTAACCTCTAAGCCGTACAGCCTACAGACTATAGATGCACACACACACACAACATCATTTTAGTCTGTTACGATCGTACGCATCACATAAAATAACTTCCCGATCGCTGACAATTGTGGTCTACGTTGTGTGCGAGAGAGTATATAATGTGCCCGGCTCTCTGCTTATTATAAGAAAATGTATAGCTCAGCACTAGAGCGCACGGCTTGAACCTTGGAGAACAGGGTTCGAATCCCGTGTGCGCTGCTATTTTTTTTTATTTAAAATCCTACATATAGGTACATATATGTACATATAGGTTTCCCATATATGGTGCATACATAAAATTGGCCGATTTCCTATATTATATGTACATATAGGTACATATATGTACCTATACATATAGGTACATATATGTACATATAATATAGGAAAACGGCCAATTTTATGTATGCACCATATATGGGAAAACTATATGTGGCCCTATATTAAAACATATAGGGTACATATAGATTCTTTCCATGTGGGTGAAACAGGACGTTGAGGTGGAACATAATACGGGAGGGGGACCAATCAAAAGTCTAAACCAATGGAATATGAGGGAGGGAGAGAAAGATAGTTTTGTTAAGATTATTACTGCGTCATAACAAAATGACCATTGCCAGGGTTGTTGATCAAAACGAGTCATGACTTAAGATTTACAAGTGCTGAGTTCTGGATTTGTTTTAATTGTTTAACTTTAACCAAAGTTCTGCCAATTTTTTTCGAAGCCTAATGATAATTTCGAGGATTCCCGTTTCGTTCTCTCTGCCGACACCTATGGTGATGAGCGGCAATTGCAGGTGGGTTGCAGTATGTGGGTTGCATCCCGATCTTCCCTTGACCCCCTTTCCGTCAATAAATCATTTAAAGGAACACTCCGCCCATTTTCAACCAGCTTTGTATCATTAGAACATCAGTAGTATATCAGAAAACTGTAAACGGTTTTGAAGTCTGTCATTTAATTTGACAGTTATTGAGTGTTAAAGTGTGGACCAGTGACATCACTGGTCCACACTAACTCAAATTAATAACTCATTAACTCAAATCAACTCTCAATAACTGTCAAACTATTCATCATTCATCTAGTTTGACAGTTATTGAGAGTTGATTTGAGTTAATGAGTTATTAATTTGAGTTAGTGTGGACCAGTGTCACTGGTCCACACTTTAACACTCAATAACTGTCAAATTAAATGACAGACTTCAAAACCGTTTACAGTTTTCTGATATACTACTGATGTTCTAATGATACAAAGCTGGTTGAAAATGGGCGGAGTGTTCCTTTAAATATATTTGATTGCGGCGTGGTCTTTGTTAGTGAACTAGTGTGTTGCTGTGTGTGCATGTTTGTGACTCCGTAACTAGCTGCATAGCCTACTGTAACTTTTCAATGACAAGCAAGTATGTCTGTCTGTCTGTCTGTCTGTCTGTCTCTCCCTCTCTCTCTCTCTCTGCTCTGTCCTAACGCTACTTTATTTCCATCACCTGTGGTGCTTCAGTGAGGAAGTTCCCACTGTGGAATCTATATGGAATACTGCGACTCCTGCTGCTACTCAGTCAGCGCTGTTTCCTGTGCCTGGGTGGGGCAACGTTATCTCTCGCATCACTTCCCCAGGCTGACTGTCCACATAACAGACAGGTCCCGGGACAACATACTCGGTTGTCCCCCCCCCCCCCCCCCCCCCCGGTGGCGGCTCCGCTATTACTGCTGCTACCACTACTAATACTGCAGTGCTGTCTCTTTCTCTCCCTGTCTCATCCTAGATCCTTGTAAACGTGGGCAGTCATTTCGATCCAGCCAGGAGTGTCTTTGTGGCCCCCAGAAAAGGAGTCTACAGTTTCAGCTTCCACGTGGTCAAAGTTTACAACCGGCAGACAATACAAGTAAGAGCAACAGTCAGTGAGTCATGTAAGAATATGATTCCACTTGATTTGTGTCAAAGCAGATTTGCACTTTGCTTTCAGACAATGAGAAAATAATTAACAGCTATTGAAATAAACGATAAGTCTGACATGTATTCACCCATTGATACCTGATGCAGCATTTGCGTGTATATCCCCCATTTGTGTGTGTATCCCTTTAAGTCTTAAAGGGATACACACACAAATGCTGCATCAGGTATCAATGGGTTCAAACGAGGGTTGAAAGTAAATGAAATAAAGAAATACATATGGTGGCCAGGCCTATCTCACTACTATAACAATGCTGGCGGGTGCTCTGCTCTGCATGGCGCAGAGCAATTGCTGGCATGCAATATTAGTTGTAAATTATAGGTGGAAACATATTTACGCTTAAAAAAAACTGCATGAAGGTCTGCCAGTAAAAATGTGTTTTAAGCACACAGTGTTAATAAGTGTTGATTTTTCAGTGACAATTACTTGGAGTTGATAAGTGTTGATTTGAGAGGTGTTTGTCTACTGAGACCTAAATTAACACTGACAATTTTGCCGTTATTTACTGATTTGTAGTCTAAAACCCTCAGGCAGGCTGTTCCAAAGCCTGGATGGCAACATCCCAAACATTTTTTGGCCTTTTAACAAACCTTGGGACAGCCAAGATCTCCCTGGCTGAGACATCAGAATACACAGTGATCAAAGCTAAGAATAGCATGGGGTGAACATTCTCACCATATACCTATCATCTTTGTAGGATGGAAATCTTGTATCTCTTGTATTTTTTTTTTAACTCACATGAAACCTTTTCAAAAAACAAATTGAGAAATTGAGAAACCGAGAAATGCATGGAGGACATAATGTAACTTCTAATAAGTATACTCTTCCTGGACCCTGGGAAGAGTAGCTGTTACCTCGGTAACAACTAATGGGGATACAGATAAACAATAAACAATAAACTGCACTTAAGTAGCCTACACATTTGAGGTACTGGCACTTTACTTGAGTGTATTTCCATTTTGTGAGACTTTACTTTTCATCCACTACATGTCAGAGGGAAATATTATACGCCTATTTCCTCCACTACATGTATCTGCCGGCTGGAGTAGTAGTACTAGTTACTTCGCAGAATAAGGTTCAAAGTAAACATACAACAAGCTCCTAAAATATATGTTCAAGTTTAATCTTCCCAACATGTAGCAGTTAGACCGACAACTTTAAAATACTTCTTACAGGTTAATGCATCAATAATTTAACACTCTGAAAGAATGAGCACTTTTACTTTTGATACTTATAAGTACATTTTACCGCTATACTTAATAGATTGAGTAAGCTTTTGAATGCAGACATTTTAATTCTAATGAAGTATTTTTTTCCATTATACTTTTATTTAGTAATTGATTTGAGTACTCTATCCACCACTGCTCGCCACCCATTAACTTCTCCTATGCTCCTCCTCCCTCCTGTCCCAGGTGAGTTTGGTTCTCAATGGCTGGCCGGTGATCTCGGCCTTCGCCGGCGATCAGGACGTGACCCGGGAAGCTGCCACCAACGCCGGGCTGGTGGTGATGGAGAGAGGGGACAAGGCTTACCTCAAACTGGAGAGAGGGAACCTGATGGGAGGGTGGAAGTACTCCACCTTCTCTGGGTTTCTGGTGTTCCCCTTGTAGGGCAGGATGGGGCAGGAGAGAGGGAAGAGAACGAAGGAGGGAGGGCGACTTGATGGGAGAGGGGGAAGTCCTCAAACTTCTCTGGATTTCACCTCATAAAGAATTGTAGGGAGGGTGGGGAGGAATTAAAGGACAAGTTCACCCAAAAATGTAAATTCTGTCATTATCCACTCACCCCCATGGTGACGGGTTAAGTTTTCTAGTCCACAAGAGTGAACCGAATGGTAACCAACTTTCAAACATAAAAACAAACAAACAAACAAACAAACAAAAACAAAAAACATAGTGGCTCCATACTGCTCGTCTGGCGTAATCCAAGTCTCCAGAACCCCCGAAATGCCAAGTTGACTTGACTGTTTTGTGCACCAAAAAAACGTCCCGACACCAGTCCTTTCCATCGTCATGAGGGTGAGAAGATAATGACTGAATTTCCATTTTTGTGTGAACTTATCCTTTAAAGGAAGAATGAGATTGGTACAATGTACGTTTTGAGAGAGGATAAGGGATGGTGGAAGGGTGAGGATGACGCCTGATGGGTGCAAGGCAGAGTAGATGGTTAATTTGGGGTCGAAGGGGAGGGATGCAAGGATGGCATGTAAGCGTAGTGTAGGGATTAGTTAAACGACAAGTGTGTAGGATTTAGTGGCATCTTGTGATGAGGTTGCAGATTGCAACCAACAGGAGAAGCTACGGCGGCAAAAAGGCCCAGAGGCAGAGCAAGTGTTTGTGGTTTGTCCATTTTGTCCATGTAGAAACATGACGGTGCAACATGGTGGCTTCCGTGGAACAGGACCCCGCTCCCTATGTAGATAAAGGGCTCATCTAGGTAACAAAAGCACAATTCTTATTTTCAGGTGATTATAGGCCTACACTAATTAAAACATATACTTAGGAATATTATATTCCATTTCTACCAATAGATCCCCCTAAATCTTACACACTGGTCCTTTAATATCCATCTGGAGGGGGGGCGGGGCAGGCCCTAGTGTTCAGCAGGGACATGACCAGTAAGCCAGAAAGTTCCGTATGTGTGTGCTTTATATGCTTCAGATGAATGGGTGAATGTCGATTACACTTTGCACCAGATAACCCTGAATGTAGTTTACATTTCCGTGGCACTTTTGTGGCACAATGTCTATGGTAATAATGTGTACTCTATGCTTGCTCACACCATGTGTCTCCCGGCCGTGCCGTGTCTGTGGATTTCCTTTGATGCATGAAATGCTGCGTCGCAAATATTTGCCTGCAGCAATAATGATTATTATGTCTATTCCCTGGCTCTTACAGAATAAAATTACATTGTTTCGTCCCTAAAATATGTGTTCATCCTCTATTTGGAAACTGAGCCACTGGCACTATCTATCTATCTATCTATCTATCTATCTATCTATCTATCTATCTATCTATCTATCTATCTATCTATCTATCTATCTATATATCTATCCATCTATCTAGTATTACAGTGCACTCCTCTTATAGTGGTCACCTTGGGACGGGTCAAATGAATCACTATAAGCGGATCATTATAAAATATATATATATTTTTCATGCAGATTACCATCTAATTGACATTTGTATATGTATTGCATGAACACAGTACATATAAAGTAAACAAATGTTATTGACTTTAAAAATCCATACAGTAAGTTAGGATTCCAGATGTTTCAAACACAGCGGTCTCGCGCAGACTGTCAGACAGAGACGCTGCCATCTCTCCACAGACAGAGATGCCGCAATCTCTCCATATATACAGACAGACATACACCGAGTATCACTGCTGTATCTCGTTGGCTCATTCTTTTGGCAGTTTTTAAGTAGAAAATAATCAAATTACTATAGTTTTAAACATTTCTTCCATTGTTCTCAGATGGGACAAGGCCCAAAATGATCACTGTAAGCCGAGTATTGATCATTATAAGCACATTATTTATCATTCGGCCAAGCTTTTTGATCACTATAACCGTGATCACTATAACCGTGATCACTATGAGCAGATTCCACTGTATTCTAAAATTGTGGTATTTTGGGCGGAATGGGATGGGACAGGAGTGAAAAGCCACTCCCGTGTCACCCTCTACTATGGGCCTAGGCGTTGCTCATCCTTTTTGTGATCGTTTTTATTTATTTTTAAATTATACAACACAACACAAAAGAAGGAAAACACAAAAACCACACACACAGCAACAAAATCATAATACATATATACACATACAAACATATCCCCCCCTCGCCACAGGACACCCCCCCCCCCACCCCCCACAAACCCACAGATCAGAAATGTCCGATACAAAACTATCATGTGACCTCAGTGCTCCCCACACACGGCATCAATAAATGCAGTCCATGCCGTAATGCATACGGGTCACCCACACCCACATCTCGATGCCAGGTCATCCATGTCCACCGCTGAAGATGCCCACTGCTCAAAAGGCAAAGTATGAGGCGCTTTCCATCTCTGAGCTAGGAGAACAAGGAACAACGACTCCCAGCACTACAGACATCTTCCTGGCAACTTGCTCATCCTGTCCTCAGATCATGCATCATCATGGCCTCCTCCAAACAACCTCTATCTACTTCACTCTAAATCACATCATCCTGCCATTGCAGACAGCTGGTTGTTCTGTAAATAGTGAGCCACCCTGCTGCGCTCTGAGAGCTGCTAGACTACCGGTATATCCTGGGTAAGGTACGAGAGTTTGACCCGACCAAACCACAACACGTACACCCCAGAGGCCATCATCACTGATACCTTCCTCACACGCCGCCGCCGTCATGTCTCCAGAGCATCACGTTTTGCAACTTTAATTAAAAGCAATATCCTGTGAGAGTTTGTCCTCGTTAGTATTCCTGGGTGACGCACAGCTCTGCAGTGGATCCGGTGGCAGATGGAGGGAGGGATCGGGTGCCAAGAGCCTGCCGAGATGGCACCGGACCGTCACTACCGATTAGTCTCAACGCTCCAGTGCACAGCACAGGCCCGTGTTCGCACTTTGCGTGGAGTACAAAATCATATGAACGAGTTTGGTTCTAAAAGATGATGATAACTGATGTGTAAAAAAAAACAAGGGCAAATTCGGCCAAGGACCATGTGCGTCAAGTAGCAAGCAGGTGACCTCATGCAACTCAAGTCCATTCGACGTCTTTCAACAGCCCAAGTTTGGCAGGTTTAAAGCCTGATGACATCACTGAAGACATCATCACTGATGACATCCTCACCGTTATCCATTCCTGACTGAATGACTGAATGAATGAATGACTCACCCCAAAGAAAAGCCTTCTCTTGACCACGTGCTGCATGGTCAAAATTGGTAGCCTAGCTTCTCTTGCAGGATATAGAAAAGAAAATGAACACACTATTTCTAATACAAATATGAAGTAAATTAAAATCATAATATGAGAAGTGACAAGTAAGGTTTCTGGTTTGGTTGGAATAAACAGTAGACCCTGGGTAGTTAGCATTGAGCAGTGATAGCCACCACCATGGCTGAACAGACAAAGAGAAGAAGAAACTCAAACTGCAGCAACAGAAAATACAAGCTCCGCCCACACTGTTTGATTGACAGGTGATCTCTTGGAAGTGCAATCCTTAAAAACAACATAATTATAAACATGATAAAATAGGGTGTTGCAGAAAAAGAGTTTAACACGTTCTCATCAAACACTTCCCTATAGGCTACTATGAATGACTTCTGATGTCGTTTAAATATGGGCTCACTGCTTACTTTGCATGTCGTCACTCCTGTCTTTTCTTTAATCTTATCTATTCAGATAAAGCAGATACATGTATGCATTATAAAAAACACTTAAACGTACCAAATGTGCTTGGAATGTGACTTAAAACCCAGAAGAATTGCCAAATAAGCGTAACGACATGGCACGACACATGAGTGGCCTACAAAGACACAATTTATTGACTTGTCGGAGTCGAGGTAAATAATATTTACCGTCCTTTAAAAAAGACGTTGAATCTATGAAGTACATACAAAATACACGATAATGGACATGCTTTTGAAAAAAACAACAACATTGTGATCATCCAGTTCAATATTTCAACAGAGATCTTTGTTTGTTTTAAACAAAAAACAGGATAGATGGAGTTTTCAGCAACAATACAGAAAGTATAGGCTACTAAAAAAAAGTATTGACTTTCCAGTATTTCCCTGAGATTGTTGAAACTTTCTGTCACATTCTAGAGGTAAAAACAGTGAATGAGACGCGCACATCCAAACGTTCTTCAAGGCAGGTGCCGGACCAAACACAATGGCAGAGAAAAGATGCTCTTAGACTGAGCGTTTGTGCTCGAAACGTCACGCGATGAATACATGAGCTAAATGGGAGCTACAGTGCGCAGACTCTTCTCTCTCCTATGCTCATTCTATAGGTACATCTGCCAGTTAAGTGGAATGAAACAAACCATACATACTACTGTGTGATACAAACACAGGTCTCATTAATAGCCAGTCTGGTGTACAGGCGATTTCTGGCTCCCGGATCCTTGAGCTGGCACTACGACTGGATATTTGTTGACCACATGGTAAAAAAGCAAACCCATATTGACCGCACATGGCTCATTTTCACACTGCTGACAAGGCAAAGAGCTTTTTGCTCATTGGTCAAACACAGAAACACAGGAACAACAACACAGGAAGGCTAACATTGTATTTTAAAAAGCTGAACTGTACCAGGAAAATAGCCTATTTTGAATTATAAGAGGTCCTGCCTTGTAGGGAGGGGGGGAGTATTGTAGGTTGCTTTGCATTGGATAAAAGCATCTGCTAAAAATGATGTAATGTAATGTAACATTAAAAGAAAGAACATTCAAGAACTTAAAACCAGGAGGGGGGGAATCCATGTGTGACAACTCAGCCAATGTTTTCTGTCTTGTCCTTGTGCCTCCATGGGTGGGGCGGTGAGAGGTCAACACTAGGTGGCGCCGTTGGGTGGCGTTTCCTCTCCCACGGGTCTGTGGTGTGGATCTCCATGTTGTTGTTGTTGCCGATCTGCAAGCCTGTCACATTGCTCATGTGGATGCATGTGGACCCGCCTCCAGCTGGGCGGGCGGAGTTGGGGAAGGTGTCCGGGCTGGAAGACTGCCGCTGCAGATTAGAAAACAAACAGACAAACAGCAAGCCAGGGTTAAAATATTAATTTGTATATTGATATGAATCAACGTTTTTATCAGTTGCAGTTTCACACCAACACAAGACATTCACCATCTAGAAAATGCTTGCTTGCATTGACTGTGTCAATGGCAGCATATCAGCATGGCTGGTGTGACTGTGACTGGTACGGTGAACATTATGTATGTCAAACTGTGGATCACCCAATCCAAGATATACAGTGTACTGGACATTGGTTTGTTTTTAGCCCAGCACCCCATCCACCCCTTTATTACTTTTTGTTAATTAAGTCACTACATACTGTATGGGGGGGGGGGGGGGGGGGGGGCTGGGGGTGGGGGCGGGGGTTCTTACCTGAAGTTCATCATTAAATACTGTATCTCAAAAACAGAGAATACAGTGTTTCACCAGTACTGTATATTAATGAAGTTAGTGATTATCCTACTTGTTTTAGTTATGTGCTACTTATCATTTGGTAAAGTAATTTTTCAAATTGTTGTTCCCTTATTGTGGAATAAACCTCTTGGTAACACAGACAGACAGACAGACAGACAGACAGACAGACAGACAGACAGACATACAGACAGACAGACAGACAGACAGACAGACAGACAGACACACACACACACACACACACACACACACACACACACACACACACACACACACACACACACCTGGTAGTTTTGGCAAAATGGGGACGGTTTTGGTGGCCTCCGAGCCAATGGAGGTGACGGTGACGGTCGATTGGGCAAAACGGGGGATGTTTTCAATCTCTCATTGGTTGCTGAGTGGACGGGCTCCCTGCAAGACGTGCTTGTTGGTCGAGGTGAGGTCACAGCTGGGAGGAAACGAGTGCAACACGTTATCTCAGAAACATCAAGACAGGCGAAATGATCTAAACCGCGACCTGAAAACGTTTCCCCTCTACTTCAGCGGTTTCCAAGCAACCCCCACGTCGACTTCCTCTTTACCTTTGCTACTCGCTTTGTCTCTCTGGTTAGGAGTCAAACTGCCAGCCGTTTCCTGCAACAAGACAAGGAAGTCAAAGCTCTGTCTGCTTGTTGTTTCTACCTGTCCTGTACCTGTACCTGATCTGGCCTTGCTAGTGGAACTTCTCAATTATACTGGATATGGAAAAAGTCATTATACAACCATCTGGATTCCACTTGGTAAAGACCCTACTGTAGCCTACCAGTGATTCTCAACCTTTTTCATATTATGGACCACACATTTAGTATGCATTAGGGCCACAGACCCCAATTTGATGAGCTTTTGTGTCTTGGATCCCAAATCTGAAAATGTTTGTATTGTTAGATGATTCTGCCCAGAATTGCATCTGTATTGTAGGTAGAGAGGTAAGAGTGAAATTATGATCAAAACAGTCATTCTTCATTCTCTAATTGTGTTCATTTCTAAATGGTGGTGACGTTTTAACAACTTATACATTTGCACGGGACCTCCCCCCCCCCCCCCCCCCCTCAAGGATGCCTGGTGGTCCCCTAATCTTAACTAATCTGACTGACCACCATTAGAGACACCATGCTGACTAAGGATCACAACTCATGGACCACAGACAAAACGTCCACTTGCTACCTTGATCACTCAGAGGAAAGCTTTAAAGGGATATGCTAACATTTTTGGAGATTCGCCCATTTGCCATATTCCCGATAGTAGAATGTAGATGCCTTCCTCTCCTCTGTGCGTGCATTAGAAAGTGCGTTTCACCCCTCACTGCTACTTAGCTTAGCATTACAATGGCAGTAGGCTATGGTACAGCTGCCAACCCCCGTTCAGTCGCCCAAAATACACAATTCAAACAGTGCCAGAAACACTCATGTAGCTTACATGTGACTCGTGTACTCACTAGCGAGAACTAAGAAAGAGGGTTCCCTCTCTCTACCCCAACTTACTTCCTCGTTTGCACTGTACTGATGACAGCACACATGCTGTGGCAAACAAGGAAGTAACTTTGGTTAGAGAGAGGGAACCCTCTTTGGTCTTGCTATGGATTTACTTCAAAAATGACCGTTTCCCATAACTTTGGATTATTATTTCATCGCGTGGTGAGTACACGAGTACATGTGAGTGTTTCTGGCGATGTTACTTGGAATGTGTATTTTGGGCGACTGAACGGGGTTAGGCAGCGGTACCATACTGCCATTGTAGTGCTAAGCTAATTAGCAGTGAGGGGTGAAACACACTTTCTAATGCACGCACAGAGGAGAGGAAGGCATCTACATTCTAGTTGTAGGCTACTACTGGGAATATGGCAAATAGGTGAATCTCCAAAAATGTTGGCATATCCCTTTAAAGACACAATAATGAGTGCTTAGAGCCAAAAATGTCACCAAAACAAAAAAGTGTCCCATAATTAGCACTAAAACAAATTGTAGGTAAGATCTTAGTTCAGAAAATGATAATACATTTTATGGTAGAGTAGGAGTCAACCTCTATTGAAATGATCTGTAAACTCTCTGAAGATTTTCAGTATTAAAACAGGCTCTTACCTGAACCGGGGACGGGCCTGTCACAGCTTCAACTCTGGGACTCGCTAAAATAAAACAAACAAACAAAAAAGATGGGGATGGGGAAACGTTACGTTACGTTACGTCATTTGGCAGACGCTTTTATCCAAAGCGACTTACAATAACACACTTTTTGTCAGCAATAGAGCAATCGACTATGGAGCACAGTCTATGACAACTACAAATCCTGAAGGAACAGTGGTACGAGTTTAGTTTAGGATTTTTTTTTTTTTTTTTTTTTTTTTATTATAGAAAGAGAGAGAAAGAAGTTAGATCAAGAAGGGCCCAGATGGAGCCTGAAAAGGTGAGTCTTTAGTCTTTTCCGAAAGATCGGCAGTGATTCAGCAGTCCTGACCGAAGGTGGAAGCTCGTTCCACCATTGGGGTGCCAGGGACGAGAAGAGTCGAGATCGGGATGAGCGACATTTGAGCGCCCGTAGCGAAGGAGGGGCGAGGCGCCCCGCACTGGTGGAGGAGCGAAGGGAGCGGTGAGAGGTTTGGAACCTGACCATAGATTGCAGGTACAGGGGAGCTGACTGGTGTACTGCCCTGTAGGCCAGTACCAGTGTCTTGAATTTGATGCGAGCTGAGATGGGAAACATTGTCAAATATCAAAATCAATATTCCAAAATGAGATTTCTGCAGCAAAAGCAAGGTCTACTCTTGGTGTATTCTGTGTAGGCCTGTTCCTTGTTCTATATTACATTGTATAGTACATTGTATAGGTTGAGGCCACGTCTCGTCATAGATGCTGGGTTAGCTGGCTCAGCCTGGCTGGGGGCGTGGTCAGGGTGGGGTAAAAAAACCCGTTCTATCCATTCAGCAAAGTTAGAATTTAGCTGATAGCCCAGCCCAGGCAGACACGATCGGGGATTTAACCACCGCAGTAAACGCACATCTGAGCAGACGTCTTGTGTTCTGCTCTAGAACCCCCAAACCTGTAGTGTAGAGCCGCAGCACCGTCTTTTGGTGAGTCAGCCCATGAGATATATGGGCGGTTTTACCCCACTCGCGCGCCAGCCGTTTAACATTTTGTGGGCATTCCCAGACATGCGGACTGTCTCTATAGTACAGTAGCCTACCCCCTTTCCCTGATTTCTGAATCCAAGTACTCCCTTTACCCGACTACAACATTTTGCTTAGAAAACTGCAAGAGAAAAAATAGCATTACTGTATGTTGTAATGAATGAATGGTAACCCCCCTTTTGAAGAATATAACATTACAAAATGAGAAATTGATTTGATCATTGAGTGAAATTGAGTGAAAGAGTTGCAGATTTATTTCACGCAAATCAGCCAGGGCGGAGCGTTTGCATCTGGAGCTCCAGGCGAAGGCAAATCGTTATTTTTTAAATACGTGTTTCACAAATCCGATCACGGCAGTTCTTTGTATGTACATTAAACACATTATGCTCATGTTTTTGTAACTGCTGGTGAGCTATTTTCAATGATTTTTACGACATTTAAAGGTCTCGGGAACACACCCGACATGGAAACGTCTGCCCCTGCTGCTCCGGCCAGCCTGGTTGGGCAACATTTACACTCGATACACTGCACGGGTATTCCGCGGGTACATTTACATTGTATAATAATACATTTTGTATATTAAATTGTACGATTTTTTGTTAAGGATGGAAATGGCTCTAGTTTTTCATTCGTTACACATTTATACTTTATTAACTTCTATGTGAGGAAGGTGGGAAAGAAAAGTAGTAAAAAACATCATAATAATGTTTGAATGTGGTGGAATGATATTGATGGAAATTAAGAGCTGACCTAAAGGCTGAGTGACGTGGATGTTGGTAAACCCCTCTGTTATTCTTTGTTCTCCTTCCGTTTGGTCCTGAAAGAGGAACGGGGAGACGGAGAGAGAGAGTGAGTCAGGCGGTGACAGAGTGGAAAAAAAGAGTGAATTGCTGTGTCATCATATCAAACATTTCTGTCAAAGGAAAACAGTCAGCGCAGAATTTTGAGTTGATCGTACCAGTTTCACCAGCACTTGATGGACGGCGTTGTTAATCGCATGCTTGTGCATCTTAAACAGGTCCTCTGTCACAGCTGTGCAGTCTGCGAACAACACAGAGCAAGAGAACATAATTATACCAGGGCCAAATTTTGGGTTCTTCTCACAATAATACTGAATCTGTTTCTTAATTCCCTGCTAATTCTCAACCATTTTAGTGAGATGTAGCCGGAGATCAGAGGACAACATCTGAAAAGGCCATAATTCTGTCCTGCTTCACAAAGGGCCCCGCCACCAGTGGTGGATAAACAAAGATCTCCTTTGGTCATAAACATGACACTTTTTAAACCTCCGTAGGAGAGCTGGAGACATCTCTCCTGGCTTCTAATGGATAACACTTTGGTTCACCATTGTCTTTTTGTTATAAAAATGCCAATTTGACATTCTTATCAACAAGAGACCTTACTTGTTTCTAAAGGAGGAACTTTTCTGTCTCCTTCAACCCCCCCTCTCTACTACTGAACTCTTATTGGACACACGCACGCGCACACAGGCACGCACGCACGCACGCACGCACGCACGCACGCACGCACGCACGCACGCACGCACGCACGCACGCACGCACACACACACACACACACACACACACACACACACACACACTCAGTCTCTCTCTCTCCCTCTCTCTCTCTCTCTCTCTCTCTCTCTCTCTCTCTCTCTCTCTCTCTCTCTCTCTCTCTCTCTCTCTCTCTCCCAAACTTACTACAGATGAGGTATGAGAGGACTGTTCATTAAAAATATGAAGGAGCAAGAATAAATCTTTGATACAGACTGAATAAAACATTACGAATCACAATACAGTGGTGCATATGTCTGATTTTGGTGTCTATTTGTACAAAAAGACATGTTTGGTGTCTAATTAATCAAGAAGTTGTGTAGAGTTTAATGGTGTAAGTTTCATGACAGTACAATGTCTGTATTAGGTTTGACATGACAGTAAAATGTCTGTATTATGTTTGACAGAAGATCAGACATTTCTGTCTTGGTCCCTTTCAGAGGAATTTCCTCTCCTGCCTTCTCTCCCTCTCACTTCCTGAAACTGCAGGTCATAAATCTGCCATCAGTTATTCCTCTCTCTCAGACTAGATCCCTGTGGTTCAACCATCTCCTTCTAAATATCCTCAAGAAATTATGCTAAAATAATCACACTTAGTGTGCTACTTATTGTCATAATAATTAAGGCTTAGTTACATTGATCCATTCATATCTACCTCAATTAATATGCCATCTAGTAGGCTCCTATGACATACAGAAGTGGAACACGGTCTTGTCTTTCGCTTCTGTCCATCCCACACACCCGCCTCGTGACCCGTGGTGACCCAGCATTTACGGCCATAGCTCCCAAATGGTGGAATTCTCTGCCCCCTTCCATTAGGTCTTCCCATTCTGTTGACTTGCTTACAAGCCAAATAACAACATACCTGTTCTAACAGGCATCTCTGTAAACTGCAAGTTTGCATTTTATTTATTCATTGTTATTTCACTTTTGCACTATGAATACTTATCCAACTGTGTTTTAGGCCATTTTATTACAGTGTTTTTTCCAATTTTATTGTGCAGTTTTATTACTGTTTTTTTACTTCATTCATTGTGTGCATTCTGTTTAGCTATTTATGTGTATTGCATGTTGATTTTGCTACTCATTATGTGGCTCAAGTGGCCACTTTTATCGATGTCTTTCTGTACTCATGTAAAAAGCACTTTGAGACTTCTGTCTGTGAAAAGTGCTGTATAAATAAAATGTACTTACTTACTTACTTACTTAGTCTAGTCTATTCTAGTCTAGTCTAATGTAGTCTATAGTCTATTCTGTTTTCAAATCCATTCTCTGGCTAGTTCTCCAGTTCCAGCAGGCTCATTTCTACAGGAAGTGGCTTCCTCACCGAGGGAGGAGGGCCTTTGGGTGGGTACCGGCACCCAGCACTTCTCCATGAGCTCCACCAGGATCGTCAGCCCCGCAGCCTGACCTGGGTTCATCTCAGCCAGCGACGGCCGGTCTCCCATCGGGATACGCAGCCGCACTATGCTGGAGACTGCATCTACAGTACAGGAGGACAGGAGGCTGTTTGTTAGGAGTGAGGAAATCATCTGAACCAAATACAGGAGACTAAAATGTGAAATGTTAGGGGTATAAGAAGGCGGATGTTGATATCTGATAACTAGCAGTGCAGTTCCTCATGCTTGGAAAGCCTAGGATAACAAAATGAATGAAGGGATTGATGCTCATATTTCTTTATGTTCTTAACTGGTAAGCTCTTCTTGACTCTTCTTGTCACATGACTCAACTTGTGAGTCATGTGACTTTTGTTTACAAGCTCTGGTTCACGTGTAATGGGGCGATGTGGAGCTAAACAAACCAAATACAAAATAGCCAACACACAATGGCTCAGACCAAAGAAAACTTAAAGTGAGTGTCCTGTTGAAGTGTCCTTTAGCAATACACCTGAACACCTGCCTGCTCAGTCACCCTAACCCACATGATAGGGATTAGGAGAGAGAGAGAGAGAAGAGGGAGAGAGAGACTATGAGAGTCAATGTGAACAAAAATAAACAAGAGGTCACTCACTGGGGTATGGTTGTTTACCCATGACAATGGACCACAGAAGTATGCCATAGCTAAGAGAGAGAGAGGGAGAGAGAGAGAGAGATCTTGGTCAGGAATTACACCACAACCCCTCTGCACAGCCAAGTCACACACACACACACACACACACACACACACACACACACACACACACACACGCACGCACGCACGCACGCACACACACACACACACACACACACACACACACACACACACACACACACACACACACACACACACACACACACACACACACACACACACACACACACACACCTCTAACATGCTTAAACAGACTTGAGAAGTATTGATCCTGCACCTATAGATATCTGAAGCGCGCGTTGGGCTGTATGATATCTCAAAGGCCTCTGGTGGCATGTAGCTAAGCGTTCCTGCTTCGTCGCTGTCCTTCCTGGACTGTCGCGTGACGCTGTGGTAATACCTGGCAAGGCCGAAATCAGTAAGCTGGAGAGAGAGAGAGAGAGAGAGAGAGAAAGAGAGAGAGAGAGAGAGAGAGAGAGAGAGAGAGAGAGAGAGAGAGAGAGAGAGAGAGGAGAAAGGGATATAACATTTTGCAAAATACCTAATGTGCATGGAAATAACATTACTGGAGCCAGGGCCTGGTCTGGGACAAAAAAATGGGCCCTGGCATTTTGGCCCACAGACTGGCCCGCCACAATCGACCACACACAACACCACCTACTGTATCTTCATGCCCCCCTTAATATATACCAACCTTGCCACTACCTAAAAACACTGAATCTACCGGTTTTATGGGCCCGCGGTCAGACGATTATTTTTCTCGTTTTCTTTCTTTTTCTTTTTAGGTTTTTCTTTGCCTGACCGGCCCACAGGGCATGTCGGTCCACCGGGCAAATGCCCTATAATGCCAGATGGCCAGTCCAGCCTTGGCTGGTGCTTGTCTTCCAAAAGTGGATATTTGCTATCCTCGTGCCTCCTTGTGTACTGTACTCATTTTGGTCACACATGTACAGTTACATTCAAATATCCTGGGTGTAAAGTGGGAATATTTTTTATTAATACTCACATCACTGGGGATATCTCTGGGATATGTCAATTTTTTTCAACATTGTTTTTGATTCATTTTTATTTTTTGTGCAGTGTCAGATTTACAAATAATTCTATTATAAAAGCCATTAAGATGGCAAAACGTTTTTTTTTTTTTTTTTTTTACTTCCAGACATTTTTTGCATAAAACTATGAATTCTATGATGGACTGTTAGGCATTGATCATGGACTCAAGGCTTCAAATTTGTAGTTTTACAATATTCTACTATTTTCCACCATTCTTCATGTTTGGCATAGGGGTCAATTTCATGTAATTGATTCATATACCAAACATGAGGAAGTGGCTACATCCAGGGTCGGACTGGGATCATAATTCAGGCCGGGCATTTATACCAAGCAGGCCAGGCCAATGCGGCCCGGCATGACAAATTTGGGCCGTTTGAAGCCCAATTTGGGTCGTTTGAAGCAAGATTTAGTGAATATAATGCTAACGCGATGATACATGTTACCTATTTGTTCACTATAGAAACATCAACATTGCCTAGATAACTGCAAGTATAATATGAAGAAGTAAAACCAAAAACATGCCTCTGTATGAATGAATGAATGAATTTTATTTTGGATAATGCAGACATATATATATCCAAGGGATAACATGAAAAGTGTGTACACTTATTTCCATCATGGTCCCTGATCTTTAAAAACATGACATACAGTAACATGTGGGTTAATCACACGTTACATTAAATTGAAGAATGCTTGTGGTGATGAACCGCAAGCAAAACCATACTAATAGTTTTTCTTAGTTTTTTCTTAGTTTACAAACACTTCACAGCTAACTTTATTTAAGGAAGAGTGATCAGATCGTGCATAGTGCGTTATATGATCATGTGTCTGTCTGTGTGACTCCGTGCACGCGCAGCCTCACCTCGAGTGGCCTGTGCTGGGACGAGTCTGACTGACAAGTTAACTCATTCCTGCCTGCCTGTCTGCTGGCTGCTATCCGCGCAAATAGGAACACTACGGGCCTCAGTGGCCTGCCTGGCCTGCTGTTCAGTGAGTGGCCTGACTGCGGGCACAATATATATAGGCTATATGTTCAGTGAGACACCAATTTCTTTTTTTTTTTTTTTTTTAGGCCAGGCCAGGCCACCGGGCATTTGCCCGACGTGCCCGATTATGCAGTCCGCGCCTGGCTCCATCTGTATGTACAGTAGCTGGTTTTGGCTACAGCCTTAGTGATCTTTGGCTTGCATCGATCTCTATTATTCCATGCAGCATGAAATAGTGAGAACAGCGAATAGGCACAGTAAGCATACGGTATGAAAGGATGAGGCCTAACTTTCCCCCAAAAGCCTGGGACTCACCTTGGCATTGAGGCTGTCGTCCAGCAGCACATTGTTGGGCTTCAGGTCCAGGTGGAGAAGGGGAGGGGAGAGGCTGTGGAGGAAGTTCATGCCGAGAGCCACTTGGTGAGCCAGTCTGAAGGCCAGCGGCCAGGGCGGAGGTCCACGCAAGCTGTCCTGGGGGGACGAAAAGTATACAAAAGTAGAGAAGTTGGGGGGGGGGGGGGGGGAGAGGTAGGAAGTTAGATAACTAGGTACATAGGTAGTAGGTAGGTTAAAACTGCAGTAGGCAATATTATTTCATTATAATTTTGGTTGTAGGTCTGACAAAAAAAACAACCAATCGGGGTTAGCTAGAACATACTGTAACTAGCCAATCACAGCCCACAAACCAGGGTCATGCGCAAAAGGGTTGTGCGGGTTCTACTCTCTGCTATGTTGCTATGGTTAACATTCCATTGATGTTGTTGTTTAAAACTGCCTACTGCAGCTTTAAGTTAAGTAGGAGGGTAGGTAGGTAGGTAGGTAGGTATAGTAGGTAGGCAGGCAGGTACTGTGGAGGAAATTACATTACTGTATAATTGTATTCTATTGATTCACTGTCATTGAGTGCCTGTATTTCTCCCACTGGCTTGACCCAGCAGATACCCTCAGGGTCAGTGAATCCAGTTCTTTCTGGCTCTTTGAGCTTTTTACCTCTGGAATGCACAGATCCAGTCTTATCAGAAACACAGTCTTGTGTACTCAATAGGAGCTAATGGTGGTTAGTTGGAGACCCTGTCTTATTTTTGCAGAGACGGCCTTGAGAATCCTAGAGAAACTTCTGATAAGGATGGCCGGGGCTTCACCTTAAGACATAGCATTGGCCATGCTTGCAGCATTAAACAACAGATGGACATTTCTCCATCTCCAAGTCTTTTATTATTATTATTATTATTATTATTATTATTACAGAAATAAATTAAACCCACAGGTAGGAAGGTATAGGGAGATAAAGAGGTCTGGGTAGGAAGGTAAGCTGTCTGATAGGTAGGTAGGTAGGCTACGTATTGTAGGTAGGTATGTATGTAGGTAGGTAGGTAGGTAGTTAGGTAGATAGGTCTGGGTATCGGTACTCAATACCTGCCTTTAAGTAACCCAGGCCATCACCAAGTAGTGTTGAAACTTCTCGAGTTAAACGATACCTGCATTTTATCCTTTTTGTACACAGATCTAGAAAGAAAAACTATTAGTATGGTTTTGCTTGCGGTTCATCACCACAAGCATTCTTCAATTTAATGTAACGTGTGATTAACCCACTACCGCATCAGCTACAACAAGGTAAGTAGGTACAGATCGTATACACTAGGTAGTTAGTTAGGTTTGTAGGTAGAAAGGTGCGGCCAGGCCAGCGATCGTTACATGAATGGCATGAACTCCAGGAAGGTAGAAAGGTAAGTATGAAGTAGCTAGGTGTATACTGTAGGTACTGTAGGTAGATAGGTAGAAAAGTAGGGAGGTAGGCTACCTGCAGAGAGGCCAGAGATCCTCTCTCCATGAACTCCATGACCAGGCCAAGCTTTGAGGACGTCCCGGAGGAGGGCGGCCGGCCCTGGAAAACCCCGTGCACGTGGATGACTAACGGACTGCTTCCCTGACGCATCAGGTCCACCTCACGTAGCAGGGACGAGCTCGACCTGTGTGTGTGTGTCAGTTGGTTTACAACATGCTGACAATTTATATTCTTATTCTTATTATTTATTAATTTATTAATTTATTTGCAGTAAATTTAATTTATTTGTGACTAGTTTACCCATCATCGTAATGAAGCAATTTAACAGCCACGTCGCAGCCCCACTGACGATGCCTGGCTTTGTAGATTTGTCCAAAACCTCCGGAGCCGATCACTTCCCAGTTCTGCAGACTGGAGTCACCAATCAACACCGGAGCTGGACAGCTGGACAGGGCCATATTTCACTAGAGGGGGGACAGGGTTACAGTAGGAGGTTATTGCTGGTAAGGAAATGTACATAGTTCCAATAGTTGAAGACTCTGCTTCCAAAATGATATATCTACATTAGAAAAAAAATAAAAATAATAAAAATAATAATAAATAATAATACAAAAATATAAAATTAATGAAACCGGATGGACAAACCCCATATTTATTTTGTCACAGACGACGCACCACGCATGCAGTGCACGGCAGCCAGTACACATTTAAATACTTTTATTTGGATCTAAAGTACAGCAAATATTACAGACCCAAACATTTTAGAAGAAGGCCGCAGTACAGTACATTTATATTGAACCAGACACTGATGCATGTACTTCTTAAGCACAGGAAAAGACATTGCAGCAAGATGATGACTTAAATATAATGTATGCAAACTAACATATGTAAGCATGTTTAGCACTCAAGGGTATACAAAGCATCGTCTTCTCCAGATAAAGAGGCTGCCTATTATGGCTGAAATGGAGCAGTATTTTGCTAATTTTTTTGCATCAGGCTTTAGCAGCCTACCTAGTTGCAGTCCACGGAGCACGAGTTTGTGGACATGCCCCAGACTCCCAAACACAAGCACAATGAGTTGGCAGCTGTAGCCTAGAGTTGTAATATATTCTACCAAGGGCTGATATTTCATGAGTTTGGTTGTGAAGCAGGTGTCCATGTACAGATCAAAAGAGCAGGCTATTTCAATGATGGTGACTGACTTTCTGCTTTCATTGATGAAAACAATGTCTGGGGTATTTGGGATATTGTGCAGTGTGTTATTGTCGGTGGTGTTGTGATTGAACCAGTCCAGTTTGACAGTGCTGTGTTTGTGCATTTGTGTTGTATTGTCCTGTACTTCTCTGATGCTGTTTGACACCAGATCCACCAGGCGGTCGTGCCTGCTTATGTAAAGTCCTTTGTATTGGCTGCAGCCGTTTAGGATATGTGCTATTGTCTCTTTGTCGCGGGGGGTTGGGTGTAGGATACAGTGTGGGTCATGTGTTGATGGATACCAGGTTGCCAGGTTATATTTTGTTGGTAGGACTGGTAGGCGGGCCTTGATGGTGAAGATGAGGATGTCCTCACCTATGCTGTTATTGGAGAAGATGGAATGTGACAGTGCATGGTCTGCAAAGGGTAGAAGGGCCAGCTTTCCCTGCAGGCTCAGGCTGGTCCAGTGCTGAATGTTGTGTGACCTCTTCAGTCTTAGAATGGATGCTCTCGCGGATTTGTTTGTAGTTCATGGTGCGTGCCGTCCTGTTCATAGATCGCCCGGGTGGAAATAAGTAGATCTATGATGATGCGGTTGTTGAGCGCCACGGTTGTACCGTCAGGCGTCGCCCAGCTCAGCTGCAATCCTGAGCGGTGGCATAGGTTATTAAGGTCCATCCAGTCTGACCGCACACCAAAGCACACTGTTTTCTTTTCTTTTGAATCCCAGGAATTGTGGCTGGTTCTCCTCAGCGGGTGGTATCTTGCGACGCTGCAGGTGTAGAAAGAGTGAGGCGGGCCATTTCTCTGAGTTGTAGGTCATCACTGTTGAGCATGTTGAGGAGATGAGCAGTTCTGGTGGCAGTGTAAACCCATTCAATGTTTGGGACGCCCAGACCTCCATCCCCACGGGGCTGAAAGATGATGTCTCGGGTCGAGTGAGTGTTTTATATACACACACACACACACACACCCACACACACACACACACACACACGCGCGCGCAATTGGAGGCGCCGTGAAATTTGTCCCCCGTTTTTTACCCATCCTGGCTCGTCCTTCTCCATGGTCAGGCCAGGAGTGGTGGTTAGCTGCAGTGAAGCGCCCGGAGACCAACTTCTTACAACCACCGTTGGTCAGATGATGATCTTCTGCAGTTATATTGATGTTATATGGAGGAAACCCCAGGGGAGCACGAGGAGAACATGCAAACCCCACACAGGCCTTTTTGACGAGATAGCCAACCTGGGCACCAGGCACCGAAGGCATGGGGAGACATACCCCCAATGCCAACAGCGTCCCAGGCGGGAATCAAACCCAGGACCTTCTTGCTAAGCTCCCGCCATAGGCTGATCTTCACCTCTCGTGGGTTTGCCCCCCCTAAACTTCTGCTCAAATCGATGACCGCTGCTCCTTTGTGCCAAACCTCTCAGCGGCAATGCTGAGGATCATTGTACACATTGTCCGCAACTTCAAGTCAGCATCCCTCCTGACTTGGTCCACATCCTCATCAAACTGGAGCCACTCTCTCTGATCATTCTGATTGCCTGACTTGGTGTGCGGTGGTGGATCGTGGAGGGTCCGTCTGGGCACTGTGGGTTGACTCCGGGCCTGGCTCCTCCTCCTGCACCTCACCAGGGACTGGTTGCACCATCCCCATCAAGCATTTCATTTTGGATGTTTTGGATGTCCGTCCTGTTGGGGTGCTCTCGGGCAGCCTTGGGGGTATAACTCATTAGGGTTTGCTTTCTCTAGCTTGTTTGGGCTCTCCCTTGCGGGAGCTCAGCAGCGTGGGTGCTAACCCCTCACTGCCCCGGTTACTGGCTCCCCAGTTGGCTGCTGTCTCTCCAGTTGCCATGCATCTTAGACACATCATCAGTGATGTAACTTAACATTGTCTTGCATCATGTGCATAGATAGATAGATAGATAGATAGATAGATAGATAGATAGATAGATAGATAGATAGATAGATAGATAGATAGATAGATAGATAGATAGATAGATAGATAGATAGATAGATAGATAGATAGATAGATAGTGTTGAGGGAAATAAGATTCCTCTTAACCATTAACGTGGGTTCTTTAGAATGATGGTTTTAGGGTGAAATGAGGGAATGGCCACAGCCAAAAATATTTTTCATTTGATCCGAGTTGATACCGAGTTCTTTTATCATACAAAAGCAACTTAATTTGCTTACAGAATTCAGCAAATAACATTCTTGAGAAAAGATAGCCTGGGTGAACCCAGCCTTCAACGTGATCTGTAGCGTAAGTTTCTTATGTGACTGATAGTACATGGAGGTCACGTGGAGGCTGGGTTTACCCAGGCTAGACAAAAGATGCTACTGGAAGCTTTTACACTTTCAGGTGGAACACTGTCTTGTTTCCTATAGAAACTTCAACTGGTCTCAGGGGTCCTATATTTATACTGGTGCCCAAAATACAACTCTTTCATACAAGATCATCATAACTTCATGTCTGTCATAACTCCATGTCTGCAAAAGCCATGTTGTAAGCATGTTGTAATGATTTCTGGCATACCAAAATATTAGTTTGGATACTGGTCTTTACAGCCCTGTCAGCATATGTCAGTGATGTGTACAACTTAAGTGTGTGGATATCGGATGCATCTTCAGGGCAAAAAGGTCACTACTAAGGTCACTACTAAGGTCACTACTACCCAGCTAAAAATGACCATACAGGAAAGATCAGTTACAATATTGACAACTGCTTGGAGGCTGTGCTCTGAGGCTGTCTTGACTGAGATACACCTGTGTCAGCCAAACCCAGAGTCTGGGAAACACTTTTGGATTATAACATATTTTGGATTATAGTGCCCAATTGTATTTAACTATATAAATTTTGTACATCAAACTGATCATTCTTCTTCAATAGATAGATAGAAAGATATATATAGAAAGAAAGAAAGAAAGAAAGAAATGTACTATGATTATGATTTAATATCCTCAAAACATTCATACGCCTTCTTTTCTCGCCAGCAATCATTTTGACAAAGAGCCTTTTTGCCCCCAAAATCAATCAATATAAAATTGAAATTTCAATATAATATATTTTCAAACTCAGTTAAATCAGACAAATGCCAGTGCGCGCTGACACACACGTGCACACACTCACTCACGTATGCACGCACGGTCGCACGCACACATTTTAATTTATACTGTACATGCTGACAAATTATGGAAACAATACCTTGCCACCTGATTACCCTGTCACTGGTCTCGTGTCACCACATAGCCACAGGCTGATAGTAATACCTTAACCCATTGATACCTGATGCAGCATTTGCTTGTATATCCCTCATTTGTGTGTGTATCAGGTATCAATGGGTTAATAAGGAAGGCTTCCTTTACTGTAGTGCAAAGTACAACACCTCCAAAAAACACACTTCTCTGTTTTATCGCATTTACAATATCTGCTGGATTAGCAAATGGAAATATATGTCACTGATGCTTATTTGACACAGGGATGTTTGATGGCAGGGATGTTTTACTGGTCATAAAAAGGACCAATTGTTCTCTGTGCTAAAAAAGAAGAAAAAAACCCATATTGGCCTATATCATAATTGTACTATGCCTGTGATTTCATATCCTCAAAAATGTTCTTAAAAAGAACTATGAGAGAATCTCTCGAATCTCAATCTCCCTCTCCCTCTCTCTCTCACACACAACTCTGTGTTCTATCCTGTTGTTTTCTTTGCTGCATTGTAAAGAGCTTTTTTAGTTTTTTTGTACCTTTTTTTAGTGGGGTAGGAAGCCCCATGGGAGCACGGGGAGAACATACAAACTCCACACAGAAAGCACCTTTTTGACGAGCCCACCTGGGCAGTGGTCACTGAGGACATGGGGATGGGGACACACCCTCAGCGTCCCCGGTGGGAGTCGAACCCAGGACCTTCTTGCTGTGAGGCGACAGCGCTACCACTGCACCACCGTGACCCCATTGTAAAGAGCTTTACTGAACATGCAGGCCCCACTTGGTAAAAAAAAAACACTGCATTTGACGTGAATTGAATTAGTTTAATTATGATTATTATTACGATATGATTGTTTCATGGTAAGTGGTCAACATAAAACGCAAGAAGTGACGAGCCAGATTCTTTTTCAAGTGGTGGTTGTGGCACACATGCATACAAAGCATTTGACTGCAACAGAAATTACACACACATTGCCAAATCTTCAATGTGATCAGGACTAACATCATGAACGCTAAACTACTGTAGTATAATAAAAAAAGAATAAAGTACAATGAGGTCCCTGTAAACTCCGAGCGTCACAGTCACTGTTAAGTCCCTACTTGAAAGGAATATTACAGCAGTTTTTCATTGGGGGAAATACTCACCCGCAAGCAGACAGGCCTACGACTCATCTCCCTCATCTTAGGTGACGGACTGTAAAACCCCATCCACTCATAGTTAGTCAGTGACTTTTTCTCACAGCAGGCTCTGTTCCTAAAACAAATGGGCAAAAGCAGAAGTGCAGCGGCTTGGTCCCGATCACCATATTATTTTTGACTTCTGCTTCCTGACTCCACGGCGAACAGACAAGTGTGTGGCAACAACAGGAAATTGTCATGTTTTTTGTAGCCCCTATGTAGTGTAGGCTGTCTTACCTGTCTGATTGAATGAAAGGCTATAGGGGGGAGCGGTGATTTGAGTCTGTGGGGAAGTTGTGGGGAACTTTTCTTACGCAACCATAGACATACAAACTTATTAAAGTATTTTACTGTGATTTATTCTACATTGAATTCTTACTTTTTTTTTTATCACTGAATGATTTGACATTTGAATTGTAGACCAAAAACCATCTTACCACGCCTCTCCATTATAGTCCTCCTATAGGCTCAACTTATCCCTTATCGGGAGCAAGTTAAGAGACCCCCTTTTTATTTTTATTTTGAAATTTAGCTTTTTAAGGAAAACCTTTAAGAATTAATTTGGTGTTGAATTGGTCTTGCTTTGATATAGTGAAAATGTTCAGTTTTACTTTACCACCATGTGGCTCAAATTATCCTCTCCCTAGGCCAGCGGTGTTCAACCTTCGCGACCCTAAGTGGGGTCGCCTGGAATTCTATAAATAGGGTAGCCTGATTATTTTTTTACACACCACACACAATTTAATACTACCAAAGATGATTAGGGTCAATTGTGATTTTTTTTTCTTAATTTCTTTTTTAAGTTCTGAGTTTAAAGTGACAATCTCTAAGATTTCAGTTTTGTTATCTTGGGTTGGGTGACACCTATGGCGATGAGTGGTAATTGCAGGTGAGATCCAAACAGTGTTGCATTATGTGACATTATTACTAATGTCACATAATGTCACTATATACTGCAAAGGCTTCCATCAAAGGATTGATTGATTGATTGATTGAGTTCTTTATTGATAATGAACAAACAGTATATACATACACAGGCCCACCATTATCAAAAGGATAAAAAACGCAATCAAGCTAACAGCTTATTTCCATTGCGGTCCTTAAGATGACTGTGATAAAATGTGCACTGTTGTGTGTATGCCTGGATGTGTGTAAGTGTATAACAGTATGAGTGCGTCAAGCACTTGTAAGAGTCTGCGGGTAACGCGTGGGTGTGCCTGCCACGCAGGGGGGAGGATAATATGGGGAAGTAGGGCACAGTGAATAATCAATAAAAATAAGCATAAAATAAAATAAAAGACAATTAGTAGAATTAAAAATATACCCAACAAATCCTAATAAAATACCGTACAATAAAATATAATAAAATAAAATAAATAAATAAAATAAAATAAAATCTAATAAAATACAGGATCGATTGAGACACCGGCTCAGTTACTGGCTGGCCGACAACAGGCTGCCCCCACCTCAAACACTCTGGCTACCATTAAATCCAGGTTCTGCTTCTCCTGATCCAATTCTTGACTTTAACTTTGAAAGAAGGATAGGGGCTGAGTTGAATTGTGTTTTTTTTTTTTTTTTTTTTTTACTTTGAGATTATAAAACTTTAAATCAGAATTCTGAGATTAAAGTCAGAATTCCGAGTTACTGTCAGAATGTTTAGATTAAAGTCAATTTGAGCCAATAGATACAAATAATTTTTTTTAGCGCAAGTGATTATTCCCAGGGATACACTACATCCTGAAATCCTATGTACATAATAGTTGGAGACATTACTGTCATGCCCTCATTTTAAAGATGCCAAGTACCAGAAGCCTATAAATCAGGGGTTCCCAACCTTTTTTGGCTCGTGACCCGATTTTGACATCACAAAAATCTAGGGACCCTAGACATTCAAATTCCGGTACACCGTTGCTAATATCATCAGTGACATCGTCATGATGTCACATGTACAGTATGGTCCTTTTTCCCCTCAGAAGTCTGTCTTTAATCTGAGAATTCTGACTTTAATCTCAAAATTGTGACTTCATTTTCAGAATTCCGCCTTTATTCTCAGAATCATGATTTAGTTATAATCTCAAAAAAAAGTCTATCTGATAGTGAGCCCATTGACACTGTTTGGATCTCACTTGCAAATACCACTCATCACCATAGGTGTCACCCAAGAGAACAAAACTGAGAGATGATCACTTTCACTTTAAACTCAGAACAAAACAAAACAAAACTAAACAAAACTAAACTAAACTAAACTAAAGTGACCCTAATCATCTTCGCTAGTTTTAAATTGTGTGTGGTGTAAAAATAAATAAAGAAATCAATAAATCAGGCGACCCTATTTGAATTTCAGGCGACCCCACTTAGGGCCGCGACCCTAAGGTTGGGAACCACTGCTATAAATACTGGTTCAAGTCACCGTGCTCTCCCCTATAGACATTATTATTATTAATATTATTAATATTATTAATATTATTATTATTATTATTATTATTAACAATTTGATTGAATGGAAGTAGTAGCCTACTAGTCGTTTTTGTTATTTTTTTTTTCTTTAGGCTACTGTCATGATAGGCCTTATATATATATATATATATATATATATATATATATATATATATATATATATATATATATATATATATATATATATATATATATATATATATATATATATATATATATAATTTTTTTACTCTCAAGTCTTTAGAGAGAGAGAGAGAGAGAGAGAGAGAGAGAGCGAGAGAGAGAGAGAGAGAGAGAGAGAGAGAGAGAGAGAGAGAGAGAGAGAGTGGGGGGGAACACCCCCTCTGACGTCAGTGGAATTCCCCCTTAGCGCCTGTTTGACTCTGACAAAGCAATAAAATAAACACTGCCATATCTTTGTCAGGGTAGTAGCCCTAACTTGAGTGACACAGTTTGTTCCCTTTCCACAAGTATTAATAGTAAATAGTAAAAGGGTACCAACCACACAAATCGCAAAGGAAAAACTCGATTTCCCTCATTTATGAACATTATATTTTCACAACGGTAGATATAAAAAGTATGCCATCATGCATGCAAATGGTAAGCTCACTGCTGCGTAGGCGACACGCGTTACGTCCCTACTACACTACACAGGATATAGCCAGTCTACTACTATGATTTAGATTTTAGTAGAAGTCGGTCAGGGTTTTCAACGACGCCAGAAAAGCAGCCTAGGCGGATCCGCCCCTCTTTTGAGATAAGCAGTGTTTTCATTTAGGCTACTTTCGGTTTTATCAGTGATGTCTGGTTTCACCCTCAAGCTTTTAATCCAGGATATTTAACTGTATCTCCCCTCCGACGGCCGATCGCCTCGGGTTTACAGCGTGTGTTGAACTTTGGATGGTGGATCACGCTTTTTTTTTGTTTATTTATGATTGCGGAAGACTGGCGTGAAGTGAGCTCTCTGTGGAACTGGAGCCTACCAGGCGACTGGAAACGAAACCTTTAAGGCGCAGACCGACCTCACGTAAGAAAACGACACAGAAAGATCACGGTATTGTGTTATGTTGAGTTTAAAAGTCATGAATTGCAGTAACCTGATCAGGCTACTGATATGACATACTCGCATAGCTATAACTTAGCCAGCATGCCGATCTGTTTATCTGCGTCAGTTACTTCCAAATACAAATAGGTAGCTAGCTAGTATATTGCTGTGTAGAATAGCATACGTTTCAAAACAAGTGGCCAAAATGTTCTTTGTCGGCTATGTATGAGACTTGTTCAAAATACACGTTGAACACATGTGTTTTTGACAATATAGTGCATCAGGTCCTGCGTAAAACTTTATTATCTGAGTGGGGGAAGTTGAAGAAGCAGATCTAATAAAGAGTAACGCAAATAATGAGCACTCAAGGTAATACAAGCAACTTTACAACAAAGAACAACAGCCAGTAGGCCTACGGGTTGCAATTTGCAAATAAATAAATGAAGATAAAGTACAGAGCATTCTCAGAAGTGCATGCACATTATACTACAGGTGGGCTACATAATGCACATTGTCAGTTTACAGATCAAACTAACAAACATAGACCTACAAGAGATGTGTACAGTATGTACAGGAGTATGTTGTAGAGGCCATGCACATGTAATAACATAATAACTTAACAAAATTATCTCTGGAGTGTGCAGTGTGAATGGTCTGCTATAATAGCACCTTGTGAATATTATTATTAATTATTATTATTATTAGATAGAATATATAGATGTATATGTGCAGACATGAGTCCGGACGTGCATTTGTAGACTGTTAGCATTACAGACAGGAAGTACAGTACATACAGTAGCGTGTTCCTCCTGCACATCCTCTCCCTGGATGGTAGCAGCCAGGCGTCGGCAGCTTCTTCCACCACAACCAGCTCCTTCAGTTAGCTTTCGAGGTTCTCTCTTCCAGACGCTTGCCCTCCTCGTGGGACGCATCCCATTGGATCAGGAATCAGTCATCAGAGTAGTGTAGTTGCTAGTGTAGTGTAGGGTAGTTGCTAGTGCAAATACTTTTTTTTTAACCATCTTTTGAAACGTGTTCTGAAGAATATGTTTATTTATTCATTTGCAGTATGGGTGAGTCTCTGCCACCAATCTGAGAAGAAGGGATGGACGGCGCAGAACGTGAGGAGGTGGAGGTGGAGGATGAGTTTGCGTGTGCTGGGATGCTGCGGGGGTCTCTGAGCTCCCTCCACAACTCTGTGGAGCGGATCTTCATGGTGGACTTTGGGATCGGGAGAGACGAGTTGCCCAACGGTAACGACGGGCAGATATGGCTGAAACTGAGAGGACCGAGGAACAACGTGACAGCTGCCAAAGTAAAATAGTTTTTAGATCTTCTCCTTGTCTTATGATACACTGTTAAGAGTTGCGTAATCTCTGAGTAATCCTGTTTGACAGCTTTGCCCCAAGACGTGCTGTAACCAGTGTGTCCTCATACTCTCATAGCAACCTGTATAACAATAAAGTATATTATCACATACTACTAAAGTTATTGAATATGTAATTTTACCACCCAGTCCTTAGCCTTTGCTCTTTTGCTCCTTTATAATAATAATTTAATAATCATGTTATTCTGATGTACTTATAAAGCGAATAATAACGATAACGACATTTCTCTCTGTCAGTTGTTTGTGAAAGGATTGGTGAACCAGGAGCAGCAGCGGGAGGTGTCCTATCCTGGGGTCCTTCACTGTGTCTTCTGTGGAGCCAGGGGGCTGTTCATGGACTGCCTGATCAAAAACACCTCGGCACATATAGTGGTAAGTGTGTTGTATCTGTAGGTTGAAAAAGATCAGATAGCTAGTTTCACAAACGTCGTATAGTCGCAGGGCTTTCCCAGGTGTGAAAAGGTGTGTGTGTGTGTGTGTGTGTGTGTGTGTGTGTGTGTGTGTGTTGTTGAAAGGCGTCGTTAAATGTGAAAGGCAAGATAAGAGATATTGATAAGAATCTCAATGTGGGGAACGCCTCCATGTTTACAAATAGCCCACTCTCTCTCAGAGCTGTGGCCTGTCACAATGCCACTTTTATGGTCTTTACCTGTTGATCAACCATTTGGTGGTAAAGGCAAAAAAAAATGGAACTTTGGCATTCCTGGTCTTTCTGCTACATAAAACAGAATTTAAGAATGACAAAAAAAAAGAGTATATTTATTTAGCTATGTTGTGTGTACAAAATAATAGGTCCAACTTCCCATTCATTTGCGTTAATGTGATCAATTGTAATAATTGTTAATTATTTGATGGGAGTAACGTATGATAATAAAAATCAGGTAACAATTATTTTTTAACAACAACGTTATGGTCATGAGACATCTAAGTGTGATATTTCACCTCTAAAATTCTGAACATGTTATCACATTATGTTATCACATTGTGTGTGTGTGTGTGTGTGTGTGTGTGTGTGTGTGTTGTGTGTGTGTGTGTGTGTGTGACACACTTTTGCTCCACGCACACAGCTTAGGGGAATTACACGTTACGCATCGTTTAGGTGCTGCAGATCTCCATAAGGGGAATCCAGTGTGCGCTCATACACCAGAGACTACAGTAGAAGTCAAACAAACACCAACCAACTGGAGGCTGGTGTGCTGTGCGTTCACACCCACACCAGCAAGTGGCTGGCTGATCTTCTAACCGTAGCGGCTGAAGTCTGTCGGCTGAAACGTTTTGTTCAGTGATCCTCTAGCTTACAGAAATGCTGTGCTACCAGAGCACTTTGGTGTTTACGAGGTGGAGTTTGTAAAGTCAACGTAGTTTCACTCAGACCAAATCCACTCATATGGAGTGTAACGTGTTCTAACTGATTATGTCATAACATAACATTGACTAATAATGGGATTTCTTGTGATTACTTTCGTATTATACATACGTACTTCTTATTCTTACAAGAAATTACATTATTAGTCAATATTATTACGTCATCAGTAAAAAAAGGTTATACCCCTTATTGTGTAATAAGTGGAAAAAGCATTTGAGGGTCTATGAACAGTACGAAATAAGGCAAGTAAAGGCAGGGAAGTACCAATATTAAGTTGTAGGGGAGTTTAATTCAAGGTTACATTTGAAGAGAGAGGAATTTAGTTTCGATTTCAAGTTTCAAGCACTATTTTTTTATTTGCATTAAAATTACGTCACATTATTTACCATTCACCAAACCAGGTTGGCTCTCCAGGATTCCTGCTCATCTCGGGCATGACGGAGCCTGTGGTGCGAGCCTACTCCCTCATCACGGACCTGGTGGACAGGTACGAGGGCAGCCAGGGCCGGCGGGGCGAGTCTGGCGACAGAGGCACCGCGGGAGAATCCCTGGACTCGCGACGGGCCTTCAAATCCCTCGTGGAGAAATGGGAGGACAGGCACATCTTGGATCTTCTGGTGCTACCAGGGGCGGTGAAGGAAATCCTGCTGGATTCGGTGAGGGAATCTGGGCTAAATTCAAGCCAGGACCCTGGAGACTCCGCTGCAGAGGGAGCAGCCAGCAGCCAGAGAGTATACAAAACGCTGATAGAGGGAATTGCAGGGACCAGGTTACGTGGGGGATCGGGGGATAGATGGGACACTCCCTCGTCCACTACACACACGCTTCCAAACAACACCGATAGGTGGGGCGATGGGATGCCCGGACATTTGGGAGCAGATATGGCAGCCAGTGACCCCTTCCTTCACTCTCCCCCCACCTCCGCGGGCACCCGAAGGAGGGCAGAGGGCGCAGAGGAAATACAGGTGCATTCCCCACAGGAGGTGGGAGAAGAGGGGCGGCCGGAGGAGCTGGAAAAGATGGAGGTCGACGAGGAGAAAGGGGACGAAGAAGAAGGGGAACTGCTGCTGTCTGTGGGAAGCAAGAAGGAGTTCTGCCTCCTGTTGAAGTTCTTCACTGCGATGGGGTACACGGAGGATGTCGTGCGACGGGTCCTCGGCCGGACGGGACCCAAGGAGGCCTCGCAGATACTGGACCTGGTGCAGCAGGAGCAGGACCGCAGCGACCGGGAGCACCAGGGGCGGGAAGAACCGGAAGACCGAAGAAATCGAGACCCGATCAGCCAGAGTCGGAGCGAGAGGAACCGGCCGTGCGAGACGGAGCACAGAGAGGCGGAAGGCGGCGGCGGCGCGGGAGGGACGCGCAAAGGGGCGAACGCGACGACCGGTAACGGCGAGGAAGCGAGTAACGCGACAGGACTAGGAGTCGGCGAGCGAACGGAGAGGGGCAACGACATGTGGGAGGGAGGGAGCGAGGAAGACTTTGTCCTGGGCGTGTTGAAGAGAGCGGCGACCAGCTGCGGCTACACGGAGGAGAAGGTGGCCGAGGTGTACGGCATGTGGCCCGAGCTCTCCACCCACCGGCTGCTCCTGGAGCTGCAGAGAGAGACGGAGACGGGCAGAGAGGGGCCGCGGGAGGTGGACGACGTGGTGCCAGAGAGAGAGGCGAGGAGAGCCGGAGCGGGAGAGGACGAGACGATGAGAGGGAACGAGAGAAAAAGCCGTCAAGAAAAGAGAGAAACAGATGAGAGAGGAAGACGAGATGTCCCAAAACAAGTCGATTTCTTCCCATGGGATACAAAGTCGCACGCCAAACAACCGTCAATAAACCAGCAAACCACTCTGCCTGAAGTCAGAGGGCCGCCTCTGCCTACGTATCCCCCCACCCTAGATCCTCCATTTACCAATCTCCAACCCCCCAAACAGAGCGGCCAAACCTCGTACACCTCCAACGCACCGCACGGCACCGTCCCCAAACCACCCCCGCAAGTAGCACCGCCAGCCTACATCGTGCCTCTTCCCACCGCCGTGAGGCCCCATCCCGCCGGGAGCGACGTGTCCCCCACCAGAGCGTGGCAGAGACAGGGTTTCCCGCCCACCTCGTCAGGGGTGGTGGTGACAGGGGAGCAGCGGTTCATGGAGGGCCTGCTGACGCCCTTTGACCTCCAGCTGACCGACGAGCCCGAGAAGCCGGGGCTGCGGATGATCGTCATCGACGGGAGCAACGTGGCCATGAGGTGAGAAGAACCACGGGATAGGATTCAGTTGAGTTGAGTTCTGTTTATAGCCTCTTATCACAAGCATCATCACAGTCATATGCTATGTATCTCTACACACAACATAGGTTACATACATCAGATACATACTAGACATTTTTACTAGATTACATTACTACACAAACACAGCATGTGTTTGGACTGTGGGAGGAAACTGGAGCGCCCGGAGGGAAACCCACGCAAACACGGGGAGAACATGCAAACTCCACAGAAAGGACCAGGTGGAGAGGGGAAAATTGGGCATTGTGTATTTATTTCGAATTTACTCTGCTGTCTGTCTGTATTTTATGTGATGGAGATTTATTTGGATGAAAACGCCACAATTATTACTTTATAACATTCACTACTCAATATATATATATTTTTAAATGCCAGGCTTTAAAAGTGATACAAGTAGGTTCTATGGTTCTATGGGTTCACCTCTCGTTTTGTTGTCCACAGTCACGGGTTGGGCCATTTCTTCTCGTGTCGAGGAATCGCTCTGGCCGTCCAGCACTTCTGGAACCGAGGACATCGTCTCATCAGCGCCTTGCTGCCCCAGTGGAGACAGAAGAGAGACCCCAAGATCACAGGTGACACTGAACTGTTGTACACACCTGGCTTCTATATGTGTGCTAATATGTATTACTTGTATATGATAATACAGTCATAGTTTTCCTGTTGCATAGAAGTGATACATATTTAGGCCTGTGTGTGCGCACTATTTGTGTCTGTGTGTGGGTGAGTGAGTGAGTGAGTGAGTGGGTGGGTGAGTGAGTGAGTGAGTGAGTGGGTGGGTGAGTGAGTGAGTGAGTGAGTGAGTGGGTGGGTGAGTGGGTGAGTGAGTGAGTGATTGAGTGAGTGGGTGAGTGAGTGAGTGAGTGAGTGAGTGGGTGAGTGAGTGAGTGAGTGATTGAGTGAGTGAGTGAGTGAGTGGGTCAGTGAGTGAGTGAGTGAGTGAGAGGAATAGTTTGTGTGAGCACATCCACACTGCAGGCCTTCATGGTCAGTTGCTGAATCAGCTCATATAACAGTCACATTTTTCATTTGTTTGGCTGACTGTTCATATCTATTTATGACTATAGGATGCTACATATCTGATGATCTGTCCTCCTGAGTAACACTAACAGATGGCGTCATTTCCCACACATATTTTGGTGACAGGATGTCCCGGTCCGTTTTAGCTGAATCAAGGCATCAGTTTCTCTTTCTTCGCGTGCTTGTTGTTTTCCATAACGCTGCTCGACCTCGCTGCCGTGGAAGCAACATGACAGACATGCTCTCATGTGACTGATGCGACGTCAGATTTACTCACTGACACTGACCAACTATGATCTGAATGTTCAAAACACAAGTGGCATTGAGGGCGCTTTCAGCTGCAGCGTGAAGCCTCAGTGGAAGTGTCCATACATGCATGCGTGTGTGTGTGTGTGTGTATGTGTGTGCCGTATGTGTGTGTGTGTTTTCCTCTTGTGCACCCAAAACAAAGAGTTGTTTGTTTCGACCCTCAGAGCAGCACTATCTGACTGAGCTGCAGAAGTTGGGGCTGCTCTCCTACACCCCCTCCAGGGAAGTGCTGGGCAAGAGGATCAACGCCTACGACGACAGGTTAGAAACACCTCATGACAGTCAATGCACTGCTACGGTCTTATTATAGAGCTGAACAGTCACGTGACGTCACGTCTCCTGCCCCGGAAAGAGAGTTCCCCCATTCATTTCCTCCATAGACACTTTGAAAAATCCTTAGGGTGTATAACGAGTTTTAAGGCTGGAACCAAGTTTGTTTTTGCTGCAAGTGACATTTTTATGGTCACTCATGATTCAGTAGGTCCCTGGCTGGCTTGGTTCCAGCCTTAAAGCTCGTTATATAAGGATTTTCTGACTTGTCTATGCAGAAAATGAATGGGGAACTCTCTTCCGGGGCAGGAGACGTCACGTGATCAAGAGGTAGAGAAGCAGGCTGGTGATGGGATGGTCGCTGATTTCAGTTCCCTGATTGGCTCTGTGTTGTCAAGGTGCAAGCCGCAGGGATGACGTATTTTTGTAGTCAGAACGCGGAAGTCCCGGACTTCCTGGTTCTTCACTGTTTCTGTCTATGGGATTTTTGAATGGGTTTTTGCCGCGATGCTTCAAATAAGGTCTCTGGGCAAGGCACGCTTAATCAAACGCGAACCAGAGTTCAGTCGGATAATCTTCACACATGAGGACCACTTTCATGAGTTTTGTAGTGTAAATGCGAGCCCTAGAAGTAAAACGCTCGAGCTAAACTAATCCAGAACTACACACTGTCGCATAGGCTTCCACGTCACGTCAGCACTCAACCTGGACTGTTGTTGATGTGTGCACTGATTACCCCGGGCTGAACGGGCTGAACCAGGTGAGGGAAAGAGAATTTCCGTGTTCGTCCTTTGAAGTGGTGACGTTATTGACGTTATCAACAGTGTAGTCTCATTTAGCCGTTTGCTAGCTAGCCGCCCTTTTTAACGGCACGTAAAAGCTTCAAAACTCATAAAAGTGGTCCTCGTGTGTGAAGATGATATTACTAAACACTGGTTCGCGTTTGATTAAGCCAGCGTTGCCCAGAGAGATTATTAGAAGCATCGCGCCAAAAACCCATTAAAAACTCCCATAGGCGAAAACAGTGAAGAACCAGGAGTGTTAGCATCGATGATTTCCGGACTCGTTCCTGCAGCTCTCTATTGAGCAAGGCACTTCACTCTCATTAACTGCTCCAGTGAAACTGCCAAGTGGCCAACAGACTGGCTGTGCCGGACAGCTCCAGGTGTGAACGTGCATGTATGTGTTCAATGTAAGCTCAGTCACATTTCCATGATGCATGTTTATTTTATTTTTTTATTTTTTATTTTTTCATATGGTCCAAAAATTACACAGGCTAATTGTTGGTAGCTGAGCTCAAACCCAATTGAAAAACATATTTATGACATTATGAACGTGTTGAGTTATTATTATTATTATATTATTATGGGCATGTTCTATAATCATCTATCCGGAGGTAATTCTTGTTTATTGTCTATTTCATTCAAAACTCCTCTTTTCTCTCTGTGTTTAAGCCTGGACAAATATCTGTCGTTGTATTTTTCAGTGTTTTTAAGCCTGGACAAATAACTGTCATTGTATTTTTCAGTGTTTTTAAGCTTGGACAAATATCTGTCATTGTATTTTTCAGTGTTTTTAAGCGTGAACAAATATCTGTCATTGTATTTTTCAGTGTTTTTAAGCTTGGACAAATATCTGTCATTGTATTTTTCAGTGTTTTTAAGCTCGGACAAATATCTGTCATTGTATTTTTCAGTGTTTTTAAGCCTGGACAAATATCTGTCATTGTATTTTTCAGTGTTTAAGCCTGGACAAATATCTGTCATTGTATTTCTCTGTGTTTTTAAGCCTGGACAAATATCTGTCATTGTATTTTTCAGTGTTTTTAAGCCTGGACAAATATCTGTCATTGTATTTTTCAGTGTTTTTAAGCCTGGACAAATAACTGGCTGTCATTGTATTTTTCAGTGTTTAAGCCTGGACAAAAAAACTGTCATTGTATTTTGTAAACCCCCACACAGAATCATGCTGCAGCTTGCACAGCAGACAGACGGAGTGATCGTAACAAACGACAACCTGAGAGACCTCCTGGATGAGTCCCACGTATGGAAAGATATCATCAAAAAGAGGTAGAGAAAGGCAAGAATAACAAAACACAACAAAACGTTTCGCTGCGTAAAACGCATAACATCCTTTTTTCGTCGAGCGATTTGGAGGCTGGAGTTGTGCTAGTCAGCAGTCCCTCGAGCCAATCAGCCCCTTTACGGGTGGGACTAACATTTGAACGGTTCCTGCAACAACGCTTTTTCATTGGTGTTTCTTTGTTGAAATCACCCCTTAATCACCATAAAGGGCCATATCTTACGCCCAAGTGCAATGGCAAATCTTTGCGTTTCTAGCACTCAAAATCATCTCACCTTTTTTGGGGGGCATGGTGGTGCAGTGGTAAGCGCTGTCACCTCACAGCTAGAAGACCCTGGGTTCGATTCCCACCTGGGACGCCGTGAGCGCTGACGGAGTGCGTGCCCGTCCGCATGTCCTCGAGTGCCCGCTGCCCAGGTGGGGTCGTCAAAAGGGCCTTTCTGTGTGGAGTTTGCATGTTCTCCCCATGCCCCCTGGGGGTTTCCTTCATATAGGAACCCCACACCAAAACATGCAATATCCTGGTCGCTGAAGTGGTGCCTCCTCTGGTCGTTAGGCGCGCCTGTTCGGAGGGAGGGGAACTCGTTGGAATAGCGTGATCCTCCCACGTGCTATGTCTTACCGGTGAAGCTTTCCCTGTCACGTGAAAAGAAGCCGCTGGCTACTGCCCATGTCTCGGAGGAAGCATGGGGCCAGTTTCGGCTCTCCCCAGATTGGCAGAGGGTGGAGCAGCAACCAGGATAAATAAGTTAAAATTAGCACTAACGGGGGATAAAAATGAGATAAAAAATCGGGGGGAAAATATTCACAAAAAAACCTCACCTTTTTTCCTTTTAATTACCACTGGGTCAGTACATCAAAGGATGTCTTTCAGTGACCCAGTGGTAATTCAAAGAAAAAAGGAAGATTTTGAGTGCTAGAAACTAGCAAAGATTTCCCATTGCACTTGGGTTTAAGATATGGCCGCATACCTTGTGTTGGTTACACAGAACCTTGTTGTCTTTGCAAATATTCTATTTTTGTCAAAACAACCAACTTTATTAATTTATTTATTTATTTATTGCACACTAGAAAAAATGAAAAGAACAATACAGCAAATCAGAATCAATTGTGTAGGTGAGATTAAGAAACCCCAAGAAGATGTAGCCTGGGTAAACCCAGCCCCCACGTGACCTGCTCTCAGACAGACCCTGCTCACTAGTCACTAGGTAGTGACTGAGAGCAGGTCTGAGAGCAGGTCACGTGGGGGCTGGGTTTCCACGTGACCTGCTCTCAGACAGACCCTGCTCACTAGTCACTAGGTAGTGACTGAGAGCAGGTCTGAGAGCAGGTCACGTGGAGGCTGGGTTTACTAAAGAGGATGTATCCTTTGGCCTGGGACAACAGAAGCAGTGCGTCACGGAAGCGTCGAGCAGGAGCTTTGCCATTCACATCAGAGGCACTCCATTTTGCTCCACGCCGGTCACAACTTACTTACGTACTGACTTCATGCCCGGCTGCACGCTCGCGTCTCGTGTCAAAAATAGACCCGGCGCCGCAACTCACGCCGCAGCACGCGAGATGTGTCGCGAGGCGAGGCAACGCGACGCGGCCGTGTGGGGGAAAACACCTCGTATATCTCAATGGACTGACTACACTACAGGATTGGGGATTCAAGAGCAGGTACATAGACGTCTGTTCAGATGTGCGTTTACTGCGGTGGTTGAATCCCCGATCCTGTCTGCCTGGGCTGGGCTAGCAGCGAAATGCTAACTCTGCTGGCTGGGAAGAACGGGATCAAAATGCCTCCGCGGGGCGAGGCTTCCGTGTCGGATACGCTTCTGGTGTGTCCCAGCATTTATGGCGTATCCCACCTAAATCAGCAGCATTCTATACTATAATATTCTCTACCGACCCTGTGGACAACATGCTGTAGTTAGGCTGTTAAGTGCATTAAAAGCAACAACAACACTGTGGCTACTCAAAATGCATTTTGCATGAGTCTCATAATGTGACTGCTCAATTAGAGTAGACCTTATCTTTTGGAGAGATGTGTCTGATTTCAAATTTGACATATACTTATTCCAAAACTGATGATGTAAATATTTGTAGATGAAAGAGTGGTAGATAGAATAGAAATAGATGAAAGTGGTAACAAATTGGACATTCAGTGTGGATATCAGGCAAGATTGAATCACTATTGTGTTTTATTACACGGCCTGGTTGAATACTCGATTCTGATTGGTCAATCATGGCATTCAGCGGCCTGCTATTTCTGTATAAGAAATATCAGACCGGTGACATGCACAGAAGCAGAAGAACAGTCATATCAAAGCACAAGGAGTCCAGTCAATTTAACAAGCTCATTTGCGACACCCTGTGGCAAAAAAAGGTATAGCAACAAAATGTTAAATGGTAACGTTATTAGCCTGCCAAACACCTCTCTCTTGGATACTACAGTATTTGCTTTCTTTGTTAGAAACATCTCAGAGGAATCCAGGTAACGTTATGTTGTTTCTACCCAGCTGTGTGTTTATGTAGCAGCATGTCCAAGTTGGTTTTCACTCTTCTGCCTGGAGAAACGGCTTAAAGGGCTATTCCACTAATGGCCATGCTGATGGTGATGTGCTGTTACTTCCACAGGTTGCTTCAGTACACATTTGTCGGGGATCACTTCATGGTGCCGGATGACCCTCTGGGGAGAGGAGGGCCTCACCTGGATGACTTCCTCCACTTAAAGCACAGGTATACAAACACCACACAAACACACACATGTACACACACTTTTTGTTACCATATGTACACCATAGTAAGTCAGTAAGGCATGTGTTGTCTATTTTTTACCTCTGCCTAATGTTATTGCCTCATGATTTCACTTTTTCTGACCTTAAGACCCCCTTTCCCCTCGCTTGGTCATCAACCTTAATTTTTTTTTCAACTGACCTACCTGGTTAAATAAAGATTAAACAAACAGAACGTACGTACGTACGTCCGTGAGTGTGTGTGTGTGTGTGTGTGTGTGTGTGTGTGTGTGTGTGTGTGTGTGTGTGTGTGTGTGTGTGTTCTGTTTGTTTAATTGTTATTTAACCAGGCAGACAGACAGACAGACACACACACAACACACACACACACCAAATTTTCTCTGAATAAAAAATAACAGCTGCTGGACGATCTTATAGTTTTTCTCGTCTTTTCTTCCCCTCAGACCTCCTAACCCAGGAAGCCATAGTTTTGCCGGCGTAGCCTCCACTGCCCCCTACTTCAAACCTCCACGCTCCCAGACCGAGGTCTTGCAGTTTCGCGACCGAACACTGGGGGGCAGAGGGCAGGGCAGCAGGGGGGCACACGCGGCGCCTGGACACCCGCAGAGGCAGCTGGGCGCCGGGGGCCCCGCGGTGAGGAGCACGGAGGAAACGGCCAGGCTGAGAGAGCGCCTCTGTCAGGTTTTTACGGGTCAGGACAGCATGGTGACACTGGTGCTGCAAAGCCACCCCGCAGAGACGGACATCAACTCACTGTCCGACCTCATCCTGGAGCAGCAGAGGGACTAGAAATATATTCGTATCGCTTTTTAACAGTGTCAGTGTCACATTTACAAATGGTGGATATCCTGTTTTGAGAGGACTCGTGGTAAAACTATGGATTCCGATCAGAAATGTGCTGGAACCAAGGACCTAAAAAGAAGGATAAGACATCACTCATATCACAGCATTTGAATTTTGCTTTCTTTGGGGCCTGACTTTGAGGCCAGTTCTATTGAATGGGGCGGACAGTAGCCTGGGTAAACCCAGCCTCCACGTGACCTCCAGTCACATAGAGTCTAGCAGATTGAGATTGAGATTTGTTTTCAGGGGAAGGGAGAGGGGCGGGAGTACCTCCCTTGATAGACAACCCCATCAGCCAACCAGCTTAGCACACATAAGTCGTGTTTCCATTACCGTCAGAAATGCGCAAAATCTAAATATCGCAATAGAAATTGGGTAATGGAAACACGTGAATTTCGAAAAACCTCCCAAATATCGCAAAAAGTTTTTTCGCTCTCATGAGGTGGTTTTTCAGACGTGTCGATATAGAAGTTTATCGCAAAAGTGTAATGGAAACACATTTTTCGCATTTGCACGTCATGTGACCCATATTATCCCTTGGAAAAGGAGCGGAAAATAAGTTTGGTAAGTAAGGTTCGATAGCCGTGTCAAAACCTCCGCAGCAAGTGGAAAACTTTGAAGCAACGCTACCTAGCAGAAAGACGAGTGTTATGCAAAAGCGTAGCCGGGCAAATTAGATAATGTTTAATGGCAGAAATCGGTCCATGGTGACAGCAGGCTGCCTGTGTGCGCGCATTTGGCACAGCGGCGAGATGAGAGGATGAAAACCACACACTGGTGCGGTGGTGCTGTCTGAAGTGAATACAGTGACTGTGAGTAGGCTAATACATTGCACACGTTTCAGGTGCAATTATAGAACCAAATCAGCCTTTTCCCCCCTCCATCTCTAAATCGGACCAGTTGTAGGCTATTAGGCTACCTTTTTTCCTCTGCCTGTCGCGCTGACTGCATTCACGCAGCCAGCAACATTTTGCGACTCATTTTCTTTTGAATTGATAATCAGGCTTGTTTATATGCATTGTAACTTCATGTTGGGATTTGCATTGACCATTGGTTGGATTTGAGCATGCAGGGGACGGGATATGGGGCAGATCCGCGTGCGTAATCACTGTGGCAGCTGCTGCAACGGGGAATCACTCAAACGCAACTTCAATGGAAACGCCTACAAGTCGCAATTGTACATTGTCGAAGTTGTAGAAATATCGCAATTCTTTTGCGAAAAACTGTAATGGAAACACAGCTATAGATAGCACATGCACAGTACAACAGATGACGCCATCACGGCGCGTCCTTTGTTAGCAAGCCAGCTAAGATAAAAACATTCATAGCTTATAGTGTTAATCTGTCTATCTCGAAATACAATTAGTTTGTATTTACCATTTGTGGGTGACATGTACAGTGTTGGGGACGTTACTTTAAAAAAGTAATATATTACATATTACTCGTTACTATTTTCAAAAGTAATATTATTACTTTACTTATTACTCCATGCCAAAAGTAATTTGTTCCATACTCGTTATATTACTTTTCCGTTACATTCACTGCAGCGATTTTGTGTCTAAAAGGCAGGAGGTAACACAGGTGCACCAAGATGTTAATTAGGGCTTCCAACTTCCAGTCCATTTAGGTGTTCCAGTGCCAGAGCCCTAATTAGTTAGTTGGTTGCACCTGTGTATACTCTGTCTTCTAGACACAAATGGCCGTTGTGAAAAAGGCCCATAGCGTTTTTCTCATCAAAATGCAGACTTTGCGGTGCGAATGTGTGAACTAGGTCTATTATGTGCCGTTTCATTTAAACTAATCGCTTTGCCAAAGCACAGCTTCCTACAGAGATGCTTGATGAAGAGCACACCTGTCTCAAAGTGATCACAAGATGCAATCTTTTAAACAGCTTCTGTTTTATAGAATGCAGTAATGCACTGCCAATACAAACTCAATACGTATAGGCTACATCTTTGCGTAACAAGTTTGTGTCACAAATAACGTTAGCTCTGCAACATTAACATTAACCTGACAATAATAACAGCAATGTTTGATGTCCACCAGCTTGTGAGTTTTTACGTTATCTCTGTATTTTAACAGTTTTCCGGTTTCTGTTGTGCTGTCCTCTCGTCTCGTAACGTTAACGTTAGGAAGTTTGAGCTCGTGTTTTTCACAGTGGAAAGAGTGTTAGTAGCCTACCTGTCCTGGACACCGTTTACATTTGACTTTGATGTTCGTGTCACCTTTCTTCCCGACAAAAACAAAGTCATGGGAATATATCCAGCCACGGATTTTCCTCCTTGGCTCAGCAGGGCAGAGAGGGAGGTGTGCTGCCTGCCTGTTGGTGCTCTGAATGTGCTCTGCGGTGACGTCACCTTGTTTTGGGAGCGTTAAAAGCCATGCTGCTTGTGATCAGTGAATGCCGACTGCGTGTCGTTTTGCAGCGCAGCGGCATCACAGAATGGACTCAACAAAAGATGTAACGAGTTGTTTTATCTTGAAGTAACGGTAATATTATTACTTATATTCTATTAGTAATTCGTTACACTACTCGTTACTTGGAAAAGTAATATTATTACAGTAACGAGTAACTAGTAACACGTTACTTCCCAACACTGGACATGTACCTCGTCGATAACAATCCCCGCAAGGTTTTCACGGTAAACATCCAATGCCAGCATATTTCACCACTTTGCTTTCATCAAGGCCTCTGGACTTGCATACACAAGCTCACAGCGTGTATGTAGATAGATAGATAGATTGATAGATATATCTTTATTTTTGTGTCACTCCTCAACAAACAAGTATGGTATAAAAAACTACAAAAAGTGCATTAAAAAGTTGAGGACCACTCACATGGAGTTGTGAGACACAATACAATTCAAAACAATAAAAGATAAAAACACACATACAAGTACTATTACACAGAAAATACAGTTGGCAATACAATAGGGGGCAGTTTATTGGGCGGTGCTCATGAAGGCTACTCTTCTTTTTAGGATGAGGTGGCAGGCCTTGGCACATTCATTAATACCGTGTTCACCAGCTAAAATTTTACGCAATTTATTTATGTCATCAAGGTCTTTAAAATTCTCATAGTGTTTTGATAGAAAAATAAAAAGATCAGCGCAAATGTCGTTGTAAAGTTCACAGTGTAATAGAACGTGGGCTTCAGATTCAATAGAACCACTGTTGCACAGTGTGCAGAAACGACTCTCAACTGGGGTGTTGGTGTATCTGCCGGTTTCCAGAGCTAAGGGAGCGACTCCACATCTAAACTTTGCAAGGGCACTTCTATGCTGCCTGGGCATAATGCATTGTACATAGGGTTCTGATTCAAAAACATTCTTAAAAGAACAGTAAGTACGGAGTTTGTTTCCGTCTGGCCTGTTAATCTGCAAGAGCCATTTCTCCTTGTCTGCCTCTGCAACTGCTTGATCAAGACTCCGTAGATCATTTCTTGAGAGAACTAGATCAGTGCTGGCGAGATGGGATAAATGTAGAGAGCTGAAAAATGATCGTACAGTATGGGCATAGTTTTTCACATTTCTCATTTGGTTAGCCCACAGAAACACACGTTTACATAGCCTGTTATCCGGCATACCACGCAATCTCTTCCAGTTCTTAAAAATGCACGACCACTGGTGTTGCCACATGGTTTTCCACCCCAAAAATCACCTTGAATGGCAGCATTCGGTGTGTATTTACCGACACCCAAATACAAACGACATGCCCTATTGAAGACAGCATTAATACAAGAGTGACTTTTGTAACCCCAGACAGCAGCTGCATAGGTCAGGATGGGCAGAACCAGAGACTCAAACAGTTTAGTGAAACATTTAAAGGGGAAACCACCCAATACTTTACTTTTTTTATGTATGTGTATGTATTTTCCTCATCTTTCTCATTCTCACTACCGATCTGCAACGCCTTTATTCCAAGATTAGAAGCCTCTCGTATCTTGACCTTCATGACATGACGTTGACTGATGTTTTTTTATGTAAATGCGCACATTTGTTTTCCTTATTATTGGTCTCCATATAGCTCAACTCAAGTCAAGCCCCTGTTTGGTCCAAAATATACCTTTTTTACATCAAAAGTCCCACAATACACATATATTTGTTACCCAGGAAAGCGGCAGCAGCATCGCCTTTTAAACTTTTAGATCGCACTCTCAACCCGTTCAGTTTCCCTGCGGCTGCGGGGCCTCTCTTTCCCCTCTCTTCTCCCTTCTCCCACGGCTGTCCAGGCCAAGTGTCAGGCCAGCCAAAACAAAATGGAAACTTAGCCTTACGGATGCACGTTGGAGGAGAAAAACAACAAACGAAGCAGCAAACATTGTATCAAAATACTCGTGATGTTAAGATTACATATGGAGGGAAACTGTCGCTGTAAAGTATTACTCAAAATGTTAACGTTACAACAAGGGTTTTATTTTGAAAGAGGTCAAGCGGACGACCTACTTATATTCTGGCTGACTTGGCGCAGTCTACTATGCGCCTGGGCTCTGTGGGCTGCCCTCGTCCATAAGAGACGGCATATTCCGTCAATGTAAAGTAATTAACTGTTAAGTACATACATAAGTGCCTGGGTAGCGAGCAGACGGCGGTATTTGACAATTTAGCAGCTAAATCATAGATTATTGAAAGATATTCCATATTCCAGACTGAAATGCTATAACAGAAGTGGAGTATTGGCCAGAATGACATGAACATTTGGACACTTATTCAGCGGGTATCTTGCATGTTGCGTTCAGGTGCACTGTAAAAATCCATCCAATTCCATCGCGGGGCCACACAGGGGGCGCCCGCGGGCTGCATGTGGCCCACGGGCCGCAAGTTGAGTATCACTGTGCTAAACGGCCCAGCTTGGCAACTTTTAGACTGAAGAATATGCCAGTAGTTTGTGGATATTAGTGGGATTTCTGGCCCATCATGATACATGCCCAAACGGGGCATCACTCAACATCGTGTATGCAATTGGTTTTCTTCTTTCTTTTGGTGGAAGCATTTTTCAATCAAAGGTGAAACAACACAGTTATGGTTTATAGTGGGACTTACCCTGCCCATGGCCTGCCCCATTCACTTCAATACCCTGCCCATGGCCTGCCCCATTCACTTCAATACCCTGCCCATGGCCTGCCCCATTCACTTCAATACCCTGCCCATGGCCTGCCCCATTCACTTCAATACCCTGCCCATGGCCTGCCCCATTCACTTCAATACCCTGCCCATGGCCTGCCCCATTCACTTCAATAGAACTGGCCCCAATCCAAAATGTAAATGTTGTGACGTGAGTGATGTCTTATCCTTCTTCCTTTATGGTCCTTGGCAGGAAGGAGGAAGGAGACAGCTCAGTGCATCCAAACATTACTATCTGTGTGTGGGTGTGTGCGTGTGTGTGTGTGCGTGCGTGTGTGCGTGTGTGTGTGTGTGTGTGTGTGTGTGTGTGTGTGTGTGTGTGTGTGTGTGTGAACTTATCTGTCATCTAATAGAGTGCATGAGGCCGTGCGACTGCTGGTTGTATATTGCACTGTGGGATGAGCCAGGAGAGTAGATCATGTCATTCCAGGATGCTGCCATCCTTGTCTTTTAAGCCAGTGGTTCTCAAGGCAGGGTCCAGGGACCCCCAGGTGTCCTTGAGGGTGTTCTAGGGAGTACCCAGTAAAAAGGGGAATCATTTATTTATTTTCACTGTAATTCAATCCATAGGGCACACAGTGACAGTGTATGAGTATTTTCTTCATGGGTTTCACACACTTTCTAATAGGAAAAAGCTTATCAGATGGAGGACCCTGGGACAGAATCAGTTCAGGGGTCCTTTACGTGAAAAAGTTTGAGAACCACTGTTTTAAGCTATACTATGTAAGATTTGGGTGAAATAATAGCACCCTCTGCAGGCACAAAGATGAATGCACCCCTCCCACCCTCAAACAGCCATATACAAATACAGTACATTTTGACATGCTGAGAAGATTGTAGGATAGATTAGCCTAAAGTTAAAATAACAATAACTAAATAAATCCAAAGGTTACATATAAACAAGTGAAACTTTGGTGTCTTTTTAAACAATTTTTATTTTGTTTGATAAATGTTGTGTATTTTCATTTTCTAATGAAAAGGAAAGAAGCGTTTTATTAAGAGATCTTTTTATTTTTATTTCGATAATATATCTGTAAAAGATTAAAACTTGATTTAATTTCATTCCATAAAAAAGACTTATTTTAGCGTAATGTATATTTGCACTCATGTATTCAATATTAAAATGTTCTCTGAATGATTCCTGTCTGACCACTTGCCCCCTTCGCCAATCTCACTGACAGCACAGTTCTCTTGGGAAGCCTCATTTCCTGGTTGTCCATCCATCCAGTATCTGAATGAGGAGTCGCTCCCTCCTGACCACCACCTCCAGGACTCTCTGAACAGACCGATCCAAACCCACTGCTCGCCGTCTGGTTACCACTGTTTGGATCTCCTGGTTCTCAGTCTGGTTCCTCACACTGGCCAGGTCTGTGTGGTGCTGCCTGCAGTAGCGCTGAGCTTCCGTCCACGTCTTTGGTTTGGTTAATTCATTTTCACACATAAGTAAACAAAGAAGTGATAGGAGAAATACAGTACACATGCAGATGAGATAATATTGAGTGTCCTGTACGGGTAAGGGTTAAGTTTGGGTAGCTCAAGGCAAACCAAACATGTCCAGTACGGTGTGTCTCTTTCAGCCTTGAGCCAAATCCTAAACTCGATCTTGTCAATTCATTGTCCTGCTGGATGTATATTGTGTGTTTTTATGATGTTTGCCATTGTGTTTTATAACATCAACAATAAGACATCAACCTGCAACAGGGAGCACAGATGTAAACTAGCCTCTGGCTATAATCTGGGATAGGCCTATTTACATTTCACGTAAATGTCATGTAAATGTTCATCATGTGTCCCCGATCAGATTGAAGAAAAAAAGAAGAGGGAAACACCAAGGAGCTTCTAGAAACATCTGACATAGAAGACAACATAGATAAATGAGTTTAAAAACTGAATGAGGAAAGTAAAAATATGTATAATTGGCAATACACCTCACAAAATTTAAGTTTTGTTGTCAACAATTCAGTCAGAATTCTTGAGGCTACCAGATTGTTTTGTCCATACACCGATTTGTGTTGATTACTCTTTTTTGCCTTCGCGGTCAGACAGAACCATCCATGCCTGGAGTGAGAAGGGGCTGGTTTCCATCAAAGACCTAGATGGTCAATTTGCATCCTTTGATCAGCTGAAGAGGAAGTTTGGATTGCCTGGCACATACTGGCTCAGATACTTGCAAAGCAAGGATCATGTTCGATCCAGTCTTTGAAACACTCCCAAACGAACATGCTTTTTTCGATGTTTTGCTGAGCCCTCCTCACTCCAAGCATCTAATTTCTAGGTTTGTATGTTTGTTTGACAACTGCAGCACGGCCTCTACGAGAGGATTAGAGAAGCATGGCAGGGGGAACTTGGCATTGAGCTATCTGACATTGTATGGGGTAGGAGTCTGTCTGTGGTACAGCTCTGCTCAGTTAGTAGACACCAGCTGATCCAATTTAAAGTTACTCACATTGTCTTCACTATTCTAAGCAAAAGTTGCACAAGATGTACCCCTCTGTCTCTCCACTGTGTGACAGATGTCAGGTATCGGAGGGCACTCTGTCTCATGCCTTCTGGTTCTGCCCTTCACTGGCGGGATTCTGGGCCAAAATATTTGACTGGTACTCTAAGGCCTACGAAATAACCCTTCAGCCGGAGGCAGAACTCGCCATCTTCGGCTGCTCGGAGTCCTCTCTGAACTTCCCTACAGCTGTGCAACAATCTCTGACACTGGGGACAACCTTTGCCAAAAAACGTATTCTTAATACTCAAAGACGCTTTACAATTAACAGCTAAACGTGTAACATAACTAAGGACAGGTGTTGGACAGACACATGTGGAGGTTAAGAAAGGGCAGGGGCAGGGTGGGGTTAGGTATTCGGGGCAGGACGGAACGGGGCAGACGGGACAGGACATATACATCTAGGGAGCTACAGGGTGGGAGGGATAGGGGAGGTGGATGATCAGATGTTATAGGCTTGCTTGAAGAGATGGGATTTAACTTTCTTGTGTCTGAGCCTGTTTGTCTGTTTCGTTTGTGTTCTATACAAAATTGAAAATAAAATATTGAAAAAAAAATCATTCGGCCATGGTTAGCGTAGCTGCTGGCCATTTGGGTGGCCTAAGCATAATTGCTTTGTGGTGCCCGCCCCTCTTCCTCACAAGAAAAACAAACAAATGCAATCCTATTTAGGATATACGGTAGGTACCTACATGTAGATTACCTTTGAACAAATGAAACTTTTAACACGTTTCATTATTTTTCAGGCTAATACTGTAAATCTGTGTATTTTCACTTTTTTCTAATGAAAAGGACTGAAGCGTGTGCATTTGATCTAAGATATGTTTTATTGATTCCAACAGCATGTTACACAATAAAAAGCAGAAACACACTTAAATTATTTCATTCAATAACAATCTTATCTTAGTTTTATGTGTAATAAAAATCCAACCCGGTCATAGTGCATCAAAATGCACTGATTTATCACACCTCCTCAGCGTCACAGCAGAAAGACAGTCGGACCGACCCTCTCCCTGCGCTCACCACCCCCCACATCCCCCCGCTCTCCCTCCCCCTCCCTTCTCCTGCTCTCTCCTCTGCTCTATCCTATATTTCTATATTTTCTATATTTCTCTGTCAATTGTTCAATGTGTTATCATACAGTATACTGTAATTTGCTACTGTTGTGTCAGCTAGAATTAGCTAGACATATTTTCTGTGAAGCCCTCTGGGACATGCTTGTGAATTAGGGCTATACAAATAAACTTGACTTGACTTGACTTGACCGTCGGACTGTCTGGAGCTCGCGGGTCTTGAACGTAATAACAGTGTGAGGTTTAAGTAGGCCAAAGTCTCACTAGGCAGCAGGGGTGGGAGAGGCAGGCATGTAGTTTTTCCCACTTGTATCTTTCTCGTTATGAGAGAAAAGGTTCGAGTCCCAAACCATAACATAACCCCAACCAAGTTGCCTTTGTTGCCTACATTTAAGGTTGTTTTACTTACCTAACCCCAGCCAAGTTGTGCTTACCTAAACTTAACCAGCAATTCGAAACGTTACCAGGCAGAACTGGGCCGGTAGCCGTGTTTCCCTGGACGGTCACGTCTGAGGAGGGTGAAGCCAGGGGTGTAGTGGAGGGTAAACTCAGTTTACCCACCTCTTTGATATGAGGCAGATATAGTTTACTCACCTATTTTCAGATCAACTGTATCAATCAATGAGGGAAAACAAGGTTGGTAAACAGCTCACCCCTTGGATAGTTTACCTGCCTCTTTATTTACCACTACACCTCTGGGTGACGCCTAATAAAACGTAAAGAAAACACAAAAAAACTTTAGGGTTGCAGCAATTACATTTCCTATATATTGGGGCGATACAGGGCCACCTGACAGGTTGTTTGTATCCACTTCAGAGACATATCTACTGAGAGAAATCATCAAACTAAACAGACAAACTGGCAATGTTTTCTGTAATTATTATTACCAGTTAGATTTAAACTAATAAATCAAATCAAAACAGGATTCTTCTTATTTTCATAATTATTTGTGGAAGACTTTTCCGTCAGGCTTCTTTCTCCATTGAAGTTTGACGTCTTTGATCCCCTTCTCTTTCATCTTCTTCTCCATCTGAACAACAAAAGGTTTGTTTTACTGGTTTTTCAAACTGGTGAGCCTCCACTTGCTCACAAGACAGACTGTAAGGTTACTGATGCTCACACTGTGCTATCACAACCCCCTGTCCAGCAAAGCTTTATAACCAAGCCAGGCTGAGCCTTGTAAAGCTGTGTTATTTACACTATGCATGTGTACATTTGATTTGTGTATAGGTCCTATGATGGGCAGTGTGAAACTGTGGATTGGTAAGTTGTTGCTTGTATGTATGCATGCACACACACACACACACACACACACGCACACACTGTGTATGTATGTATGTATGTATGTATGTACTGTATGTACTGCATGTATGTATGTATGTATGTATGTATGTACTGTATGGATGGATGTACTGTATGGATGGATGGCTGCATCAGCAATGTGTTAGGATGATGTCATCATTCCTACTGTGATGTCATCATTCCTACTATGATGTCGTCGTTCCTACTATGATGTCATGGATCACTGATGATGTCGCAGACGGTGATGATGTCATGATTCATAGGTGTCTCAGTCATGCCTTTCGAATGGCCTCGCTGGTGATGTCATAACACAGGTGATGTCATGTTCGGGATCTATAAAGGTTTGTTTCTGCAGGTCCTGAGGAGTTGTTCATAAACGAATCTCGTGACAACACTCTGCAACAGTTCCCCATCTTCGAACCTTGCAGACCCAGCTATCAAGTTCCACAACTTCTCTACTTCTCGAGACTTCACTTACCAAGTTTGCCTTGGCCATCAACTATCCGCGAATAGATCCACATGTCTAACACCAATCCTGACAGTATGAACCACTCCACACAGTGAGTGTGTAAAGTATGGTAAAGTACAATGCTGATGTTGTTTCACCTTGTGAGTCTGTGTGTGTGTGTGTGTGTGTGTGTGTGTGTGTGTGTGTGTGTGTGTGTGTGTGTGTGTGTGTGTGTGTGTGTGTGTGTGTGTGTGTGTGTGTGTGTGTGTGCGTGCGTGCGTGCGTGCGTGCGTGCGTGCGCGCGCGCGCGTGCGTGCGTGCGTGCGTGTGTGTGTGTGTGCCTGTGCGTCTGTGTCATGGCAAAATGCGGTCCTGGAGGCACCTGTTTGTTTGTTTGTTTGTGGACAGATTTTGCCAACGCAACAGCGTCAAAACCATGCAAGATGCGGTCACGAATAGTTGACATCAAAATGAAGCCCGAAAACGAAAACAGCCATGATCCCAGCAAGGGCTTCTCCTTTGGCCCCGTACTTTACGCCCCGGGCCCACATTTTTTTCCAGTCACTGCGGCTGCTGCAGTCCCATTGCAAGATGGTCTCTAGTTTTATAGAGTGTGTGACCAAGACACATTTCCTTGAGAATCAGGACACATTCTATATTATCTCTTATTAAGATTGTGTACAGACAGTTCTGCACCGGACCTCCAGCATGGCTCCAGTCAGATGTGGCTGCTAGAAGATTATCAACTGCCAACCAAGCCTCTATTGCTGACCTTAAAATCACCAGCCAGCATCTCTTAACGTAAGGCTAATGTGTCTGTATTACAACATTCAAAAGTAATATGTATCCAGTCTTGTAAAATATATTTATGTTGTTAGTGAAGTCAAGTCAGTTGATCTACAAGACTATCTGAGTAACTAATTAACTTAAAATCCATGTAGGAATTCAAATGTATTCAACCTCTCCAAGTTTAATAGTGCAATACAGAGCCCATGTATTAGTGACAAAAAGCAAATTATTAGAGACTAACCTGTTTCAAGATGGCCTCCATCACAGCGGGATCATTCAGGTTGAGTGTGGAGTCTGCTGACGTCACCTTTATTTTGAAAACCTGCTTCTTCTCTGCCGCTTTAAAACAAAATAGATAGATAGATAGATAGATAGATAGATAGATAGATAGATAGATAGATAGATAGATAGATAGATAGATAGATAGAAAGATAGATATATAGATAGATAGATAGATAGATAGATAGATAGATAGATAGATAGATAGATAGATAGATAGATAGATAGATAGATAGATAGATAGATACTTTACACACATTTACTTTCATCAACTTATTCTTTTTTAAATGCAGCACATAATAAATGTTACTTTGATTAGTGATGGGAATAACTCACGGCTGTAGCAAATGAAATCATATTTGTCCTCACACCTCCTGTCCCACCACTTGCCCCCTTTGCCAATCTTACTGACAGCACAGTACTCTTGGGAAGCTCCATTGTTTGGTTGTCCATTCTGCCAGTATCTGAATGAGGAGTCGCTCCCTCCTGACCACCACCTCCAGGACTCTTTGAACAGACCGATCCAAACCAACGTGTCATCTGGTATCATTGTTTGGATCTCCTGGTTCTCAGTCTGGTTCCTCACACTGGCCAGGTCTGTGTGGTTCTGCCTGCAGTAGCGCAGAGCTTCGGTCCAGGTCTTTCCTTCGCTTACATAGATATATCGATCAGAGATGCGCTTTGGCAACCCTGCAATATTATAATATTATAAGATAATAAAAACTGAATGAGGAAAATGGCACAATAAAAATAGTGTATTGACAAGTAAGAGAAATTAAATGTTATTGAGGCAGGAAGATGAGATATAAAATAAGAATAGCTATTCAGTGGACTCACTATCCGTATTTGTGTCATCATGGGCGCAGACAAAACCGAGCTTTGAATTGCAACTCAAATCAGCCAACAACTCATTTCTGAAACCAGCACAGAACTGCTTGCCATTCCAGTTATTAGGTTCACCCGATTCCCAGTTTGCAAACACAGCTCCTCCGTCTCCATAGAGGCTCTTATCTGACAGAGACCACCTCCAGCTGTCTGGTTTGTCATACAGGCCGATCCAGACGTCTCCCCCATAACCACTGCCTGCAGAATCAATCAGCCTCTTCATGTCGTCCATGTGGTCGATGGTGGCCAGGTCAGTGAACTTCTCTCTGCAGTAGCTTTGGGCTTCATTCCAGCTCTTTTTCTCATTAACAAAGTGGTACTGATGATCAAGGCCTGAGCAGAGGCCTGTGAGCAAAACTACAGGAGCACACGCGCATACACACACATGCACGCACGCACGCATTATCTTGTTGAACACAAATATCACAGTTTCATAAACTTTGTTATTATTTCAAGCATCTGACCAAAATCCCCATACAAAAATCCCATTGACTTCCTGACAAGGGAACCAGCAGGATGCTAACTCCTGGATTGGTCTACAAAAATACATCAATCCCTGCGGTATAGGCTACTCTATCCCTCTAAAATGCTATTATTTAGTGAAGAGCTCAAAACAACAAAATAAAAAAGTAAAATTTAATTTAATTGTGCATTTTACTTTCACACAGAAATTGTTGGTAGCACTTTACATTACAGCTCGGTAACAACATGGTAATAGGCGGTATAATAGTGTGATAATAAAGACGTAATAATTAGGTAATACCATTTAATTACCAACGTAATAACCAGGTAATACCTTGGTATTAACACTGCGGGCTTCTATCGAGGGCAACAGCTACTGTAGCTGGGAAGTGTTTCCAGCTAATCCTTATATCTAGATGTTTGGTTTAATCTAATATTACAATATATTTCCCCATATTACTATTTCTTTCTGGCCCTGTTACCCTGGCCCTGTTAGTACATTACATACATTTCAGTTTAATTACCCAGATATACCCATTGTTAATACCAAGCTATTACCTGGTTATTACTTTGATTATACCATGGTACATAGTATTACCTAATTATTACTTATTTATTATCACACTATGACCCCCTATTACCATTGTTTACCATTGTTACCCCTATTACCATTGTTACTGAGCTCTGAGCTGTAATGAAAAGTACTACCGAATTGTTTTGCCGTGTATATTTCACGTCTTCATAATGGTGGACCATATTTTAGAGTGAACTATTCCTTTACATTGCACTGAGGACAGGAGGAGTTGGTCATTGTTTGGGCTCTCCCAGTCCACTGAGCACGCCACACCCTGCACCAGTGGTGTAGTCTCTACGTGATACACAGGTATACCCCCTAGGAAGCTCCAGGATTTGAGTATACCCACTTAAAAATGTGCATGGATACGTAACAATATAGTTTTGTGACATAACTTTCAGAGAGTTTGTTTCGCAAATACAGGTATATTACTACAGGAGATGATTTTGTCCAGAGTTCCATGACTACAGTATTTGTATTGTAGGTAGAGAGATAACAGTGAAACTATGATCAAAACATTTTGTAATTGTGTTAACTTCTTATAAATGAAATAATAATTAATATAAACAAAATAATAACGATTCATCAATTTGATGGGGATCCCCCGGAACCCCCTCATAGCATCCCCCCCCCCACACACACACACACGCCACATATGGAAACAAATCTCCAAGCTGAAGTTAACCCACTACAAATAACTAGATCACACCACGGCCCAGCACACATTTGATTTGAGAGTGAGCTTTGGATGCTCTCCTTGTAATATCATCATCATCATCAGACCTCCTCAGTCACACACTGATACTGACCTGAGAAGAGCAGGATCAAAAGCATGGTTCTTCAAATGACTGTGGGGAAGAAGAAAAAAAAAAAAAAGCGTATAACATTTGTTCAATTTGTACCCTGTTAGTCCAACGGTTGGCTCGTTTTTACATTCGCGCGGATGGGGTTTTGACATTTTTGGTGGTCTGAGGCTAAAAGTGTGCTCAGGTCTTTTTTTCTGTGTGTTTTACAAAAGTCTCCCTCTCACCATGTTAGAACACTTCGTGGCCTCCTGTAGCGAAAATACTCACAGGTTTACTGTTGGCGGTTGTTGCATGGACCGCAAATTCTCATTGACTTCCATTATAACATACTTTTTTGGGACCTCCAGCCATTGAAAAAAAAAATGCACTCACATTATGTTTTTATTCTATCATCCTGGACCAAACACCTTGAAATTTGACCTTGAAATAGAATTTTGTGGTTGGCTGAAAATTTGGGGGAATTACATGGCCTCAAAGTCCATTGCATAGTTTTCCCATTGGTTTCAATGTTAATTTTGAACAAAAACAACACTTTTTTTAGGACCTCCAGCTTTTTTCCCCAAAAAAGATTATTTCCCTGATGTTACACATCTCACCTTGAGTCAAGGCTTGTAATTACTAGTTTCTATTGTGTTTCGCTATTTCCCCCTATTCCCCCAGTTTTGGCACAACAACCAATTACATGCAGTTTTCATGAAATGTACAGGAAATTGATCTGTATGCCGAACATGGGAAAATATTCAAAAGCAGAATTTTACAGTGCACACTACTAATTTGAAGCCTTTAGACCAGGATAGATGCTGGACTAAAGCTCATTTGTGTTTTTTGGGGAAAAAGTCTGGAAGTCCTAAACAGGCACTTTTTGCTTTTTTGGCTCAAATCATGCAGTAAATATGAAAACCACTGATGATGTCACAATGTCTATGAATGTCATCAGTGACATCATTAGTGACCAAAAACATCTTACGACATCACTGATGATAATCTGATTACAAAAGTAATCTGATTACAAAAGTAATCTGATTACAAAAGTAATCTGATTACAATGAGTAATCTGATTACAAAAGTAATCTGAATTTACAGATAGAAATTACATTGTATACTGAATGTTGCTGCCAATCTTTGACCTATCCCAGGCTATGAAATCCCCCCCTTGAAAAATCCACTTTGCATTTATGGGAACAAAAATTTATGGGAAATTGTGTTTTTACTGTACTTTTACTGTACTTACAGTACTACTGGACACTGGCATTTGAGGGGTTAAAGTTCTGACTAAGTATGAAATGTTGGTACACATAATGAGGGATGAAGTTACCAATGAATAAAAAAAATATATAAAAAATGTTTGGGAAAGAATGAATAATAATCTTATTAATTATTCATATTTTGGGTAGTTGCTTGGACCAACAATAAAATGAGTTATAAAAAGATAGCAGGGTACAAGGGTTAAACAAAAGCAAAACTAAGCATAAACATATGACTTAACACGTCTTCATGTAGAACAGTCACTATTAGCAGGACTATTTGGCATCAGTGGCTTAATGTTTCTGTTCTCTTTTTTCAAAAATGTGCTGATCCGTCCAGATTGTTTGTTTTACTCAATATCAACTGCTGCTAAAATATACACTGTTCATCATGTCTGTGTGGGTTTTTGTGTATCCTTCTACAGACATATTTACAATGTTACAGTTGAATATAGAGCTATAAAACAAATATTATGTTAGTCAGTGGATTTTTACACCAGTACTTTTACTTCTATTTAAGTAAAATAGCCAAATTAACAATACGTCTACCACTCCAAATGCTACCATTACTGCTTTTAAACCCAAGAATATCAAATGCACATATTGAATGATGTGATGTTATCCTTGATGTGACCACTGCACTGCAGATTTGCACTAAGTCCAATTCCTCCTTGGCAGTCTGATGACTACTGTGGCTATTAAAGTGAATATGATGACTACTGTTGCTATTAAAGTGAATCTTGAAATCCTGATATAAAAACTTTACTCACATTTGACTCCGACTCAAATTGTTGTTTTGTTTGTTTCGATGTTTCGATCTTCAACACATATTTCCTTCTTCCCTCGCCCCACCTTCCCTCTCTGTGCACATTATGGAAATGGAACCTTTTTAATGACCTGGCTACTTGAAGTTCACCAACAAGCATCACTGTGTTTATCCAAAGACTGGGTCGCGACCCACAGGTGCATCGCAGGAGATTTTATTTGGGTCGCCAAATAAATTTGCAGAATTTGTTCCACAGTCTTTTATTTGAGATGTGTATATTGTTTTCCTTAGAGGAATTAAAAACAACGAGACAGCCTGTTAGCTCCAACTAAATGCATTTATTTGGTCTCATTTATAAAGTATTTGACGTGTATATTTTTCAATAACAATGTGTGTTCGGAAGAGGGCTCCCTTAACCTCATCCTAGAACCCGTCCCGGGCACCCTTCGTGGCGACCACTGAGTCCCTACCGTTATGGGGCACTCGATAGATAGATAGATAGATACAGTAGATAGATAGATAGATAGATAGATAGATAGATAGATAGATAGATAGATAGATAGATAGATAGATAGATAGATAGATAGATAGATAGATAGATAGATCGATCGATCGATCGATCGATCTATCTACCAGTTGGCAAACCTGAAATAATGCATATTTTGCTCAGTTTAATTCATTTTCACACATAAATATGGTAAAACGCAGAAGTGAGAAGAGAAATACAGTACAAGGTGAGATAGATAATATTGTGTCCTGTACGGGTAAGGGAGTTCAAACTCATTTGAGTTTGGGTAGCTCAAGGCAAACCAAACATGTCCAGTGTGTACGGTGTGTCTGTACAGCATCACCTGGCTGCCTGGTTCAGCCTTGAGCCAAATCCTAAACTCTTGTCAATTCATTGTCCTGCTGCATGTATATATTGTATATTGTGTGTTTCTATGATGTTTGTTTTATAGCATCAACTATAAAAAATCAACCTGCAACAGGAAGCACAGCTGTAAACTAGCCTCTGGCTATAATCTGGGATAGGCCTATTTACATTTCATGTAAATGTCATGTAAATGTTAATCATGTGTCCCCGATCAGATTGAAGAGAAAACGAGGGAAACACCAAGGAGCTTCTAGCATCTGACATTAGAAGGAAAAAATACATAAATTAGTATAAAAACTGAGCCATATATATATATATATATATATATATATATATATATATATATATATATATATATATGTATATATATACACACACACACACACACACACACACACACACATACATACATACATACATACACACAGTACGTGTGTACGTGTACGTGTACGCCCTTAACCCATGTTAAGGGCTTGCCCAGGGGTGGATACGAACCGCCGACCTTCGGCTTGGGAGTCAAAGACACTAATAACCACTCCACCAAGAGAGCTAGCTCCCTTGGCGGAGCTGGTTAACATGCCTTTATACTGGGGAGTGAGTTTAACCAATCCACTCGTTTCCACACTGGACTCACGAGGGAATCAACGCTGCTTCACCTCGGTTACACTCACCCCCTTAAACTCACTCCACACCCACTGGGCATCCGGGTTCACGGCACCAATGTAACGGCGTTGTGTTGGTGGTACTTGCAGCAACCCATGTTAAGGGCTTGCCCAGGGGTGGATACCAACCGCCGACCTTCGGCTTGGGAGTCAAAGACACTAACCACAGCTGGTTAACATGCCTTTATGCTGGGGAGTGAGTTTAACCAATCCAATCGCTACCACATTGGACTCACGAGGAATCAACCCTGATTCACCTCGGTTACATTTATACATATTAAATTATATATAGTGTGAGAATAAAGATGTAATAATTAGGTAATACCATGTAATTACCAAGGTAATAACCGATAATACATGTAGCTTGGTATTAACACTGGCGGGCCGCTATTAGGGGTGGCACCTAGCTGGGAGGTAATCCCTACATCTCTACATGTTTGGTTTAATCTAATATTACCATGACATTAAATTTCACCATATTACCATTTATCTTTGGCCCTGTTACCCTGGTCCTGTTAGTATATTACATACATTTCAGTCTAATTACCCACATATACCCATTACCTGGTTATTACTTTGGTTATACCATGGCAAATAGTATTACCTAATTATTACTTATTTATTATCACACCATTACCCCCTATTACCATGTTGTTACCGAGCTGTTAAACTCAATTGTTTTGCCATGTATATTTCACGTCTTTATATGATGGTGGACCATATTTTAGAGTGAACTGTATTCCTTTACATTTGCACTGAGGACAGGAGGAGGTAGTCATTGTGTGGGCTCTCCCAGTTCACTGAGCACGTCACACCTAGCACACATTTTATCAGCTCAGCAGCAGTTTTTAGTGCAGAGGAAGTATTTCACCAGCAGTGGGCAGCAGTGGTGTATGAACAGTTTACAATGCAGCTGATCCAAGGCATAAAAACACACTGACTGAAACTATATTGTATGTACCATGATGAAGGCAAGTAAGCCAAAACACGTTGGTGGTAGCAGCAATAAAATAAAGTATTTTTTAATCGTTTTCACTGCAAAAGTCTTTTCTTTTTTACATCTTTTACATCTTTTTACATCATCGAGAGGCCATGATCTGTTTCTTTTCATGATTTAACTCCCTAGTTTCCAACAAGATTTCTTTTTTTTTTTTTTACACCAGAAATGTTTTAATGGACACTGCCCATAGGGGCCCATAGGGAGAGCAGGCCCTCCAACAATTTGTTGGGTGAACAACAGGCCCTTGCAATTATTCAGATTGTCACCTTGCACTAGAACCTGTCAAATTCATGCCCACTTTTGATGCCAGCATAGTCAGTCAGATTAATGTTAACCTCTGCGTTGATGCAGCAAAAAAAAAAAAAAAAAGTGTTGCAAAAAGGACATATCCTTCTGGAACAGAAAAAAAGAAGTGAGAAGAAAACAGAAGATGAGAAAAACAGAATGATACAGGTGTCTGGACCATAGATTTACAGTTGGTTTGTGAAAGATCAAGGATTGATAATAGTCAACAGTATTGGCGTCAAAGCGGAAATCAAACTCTGCTTAGGGCCCCCATAAAGGCTTGGGCAGGCCCTGTATACTTCATCTACCACGGACAGGTTTGAGGATGTCAGTAGGGGGCAGAAACAAACTCTTTGGCATCGATCCTCTCAAAGGTGTTTCCCCTCCTCCACCTGTACACACAGGGACCACGGTAGGATGGGAGGCGGTCGTCATGACAACAGAAACTCCCAAGGCAGTGGCCGTCATCAGGTGGTACAGGTGTTTGAGTGCAGAATCAGAATAGACCCTTTTCACAGCATCCATTTGTGTCTCAAGGCAGGGTAAACACAGGTGTAACCAATAACATGATGGTTTCCAACTTCCATTCCATTTAGGTGTTCCAGTGCTGGGCCCCTCATTGATGTTGTTGGTTCCACCTGTGTTACCCTGCCTTGAGACACAAAATTGCTGCTGTGAAAAGGGTCCAGATTCTGCTTGCGTGTGTGTGTGTGTGTGTGTGTGTGTGTGTGTGTGTGCGCGCGTGTGTATATGTGTGTGCGCGTGTGTGCACGCCTGTTATTTGTGGTGCCTTTGTTAAATGAGGCATTGGGGTTGAATATGGATGAAGGCTGAAAAATTAAGTTCCAATAAACACCAATAAAAAAAGTCTCTAAAGTTCTGAGACCAATGAATGAGCCAGGTTTTCATGATCACAGTGAACTATTCTCATCAGTGTTGAAGGAGAGCGCTGTTGTTAAAGTGATTCTGAAATCTCTGTGTGTCACTGGCTTCTCTGTGGAGGCAATATCCTTCTCCCTGTTTCCCTTCAAATCAGTAGCGGAGCGCACACCGGGGCAGAGGGTGCGCCCGCCCTGGGGCCCACTCGTCAGGAGGGCCCCATCAAAAAAAAATGTTTTTTTTTTTTTTTGCAGGCCAGGCCAGGCCCCACCCACATTTACATTTTAAACTGTGCTAAGACTGACTAGTTTTTATTTCTATGGAAGCCTATTCCATGCTGCTGCTGGCATAGATAGAAAGGTATTCTGCCCAGGACGGGCCTTAAATCTACCTGGCACAAGATCTATGGCCCTGCCCCTATAGTAGAATATAGCCATGACTCAGTCCTTAACCAGCATAAAATAATTCCTAAAACACTTTGTCCCATTACCTTGAAGGATTTCAAATTTTAAGCCTCAATTTCAACCAACTTACACTATTTTCTACTGTCAGCCACTTCAATGTTTTAAATTCAGAAGGACCAACATGTGTCATCATTAAGATCCAATACCACCACGATCTATTTAAGTATATCAGCAAAAGTATCAAAACTTAGGAGGCCATTCTACCACTCTTAAAATACTGCCATTACTGCTATTGCTAACAACCTTTAAATACAAGAATATCAAATGCACTTATTGAACTAAAAACCTTACTCACATTTGACTCCTGCTCAAATTGTTGTACTTGATATTTCGGTCTTCAACAGGTATTTTCCTTCGTCCCTCTGCCCACGTTCCCTCTCTACGTGTTCTGTACCCATTGTGTACCATTTCCGTACAGTGTATGGACGGAAATGGTACCAACACTCCTTAACCCTATACTGACCTGAAGGTCACCAACAAACAGCTTCAATCAGTCTCTCTTATCTCTGTGACTGCCTGAACTCTCCCCTCTGTGAAGATCACTTTTTTTTTGTAAGATGCAGTTTAGGCATGACTTTTCTCATTTAGACAAACACATTTGTTGACACTTTGTATCCAGCAAAATAAACCCTTTCTCAATGGTTATTGTGCTCAATATACTTTTAAGCGCAATTGTTATCAAGTTCAGATTGAAATTGCAAACATCATGCAGCTTATTCATCATTTATCCTTTCTACGTAATACGTAAGTATTTGGAAGGAATAACCAAGGGTTTTGTACAATTTATTTTGTGTCTTGGTAAATTTCTACCTGCAGTGTAAAGTGACTATTCCAAACTCATTATACTTCATGAAGCCTACTTTCTAAAATATAACTTGTCCTATTAATTGTACCTATAGTATGCTTTTTCCACATACTGTATGTTCTTGAAGAGCATAATGTAACAACTGTATTCCAGTTGTAGTCCAGTATTCCAATGTATTCCATCCAATAAAAAACAATCAAATAAGATAGATAGATAGATAGATAGATAGATAGATATATAGATAGATAGATAGATAGATAGATAGATAGATAGAAAGATAGATAGATAGATAGATAGATAGAAAGAAAGAAAGATAGATAGATAGATAGATAGATAGATAGATAGATAGATAGATAGATAGATCGATAGATAGATAGATAGATAGATAGATAGATAGATAGATAGATAGATGTCCCCATTTGCCTCATGCAAATGATAAGGAAAGTTCTGCACTTCGCACAGTGGAAAAGTCATCTTGTGGTGGCATCAAGGTAAATTTTGAGGGCTATATAAACTTGACTTAATACCAGGCTTTTATTATGTTGAATATCTTCTAAGTTGAATTTGACCATTTCCAGCTGTTATTGTTTCTCTGACCCTTCTTTTCCTCACTGTTGCACTTCATATTTAGATCTTCAGCACAGATGTCCTTCTTCCCTCACCTCATGTTCCCTCTGTAAGTGTTCTGCACATATGGAAATGTCTCTCCTTACTTCCTCTTTATCTTCCAAGCGTATTACATTTTACTATACTAATTTTACTACCTGCAAGGACACTTGAAGGCTACCAACAAGCTAATACCAGCCTCTCTCTTCTCTCCTCAACAAATCAGTCAGATAAAATCAGCGTAAAGGCACTACCTTTAAACAAACTTTTAACATACATACATTTTACATTTCATTATTTTTCAGGGTGATACTGTACATCTTGTGTATTTTCTTTTTTCTAATGAAAAGAACCGAGAGTTTGCATTTGATCTAAGATGTTTTATTGATTCCAATAATATATCTGTTACACAATAAAAAGCAGAAACACACTTGATTAAACAATTTCATTCAATAAAAATCTTATTGTATGCATCAGTATATTTTAATATTAAATAAACCACAAATCTAGGTTTACATGTAGATAGAATGCCATCATTTAACTAGCCTATATTAACACATCAATATTTTTTGAAAACATAATGAAATTTCACTAACGTTCAGTTATGTTTATAGCCCGTTATCACAAAGAATATCTAGGGCTTTACATAGTATCACAGTATGCAATATACTACATTATAACTACACACAACCTAGGTTACAGTACATACATCATCATGTCTTTAGACTATGGGAGGAAACTGAACATGCAAACTCCACACAGAAAGGACCGGGGTGGAGATTCGAGCCTATGCCCGACAATGTAAACCACTGAGTCACCGTGCTCAGTGGCTCCATTCAGAGAAGCACAAGCATTCCAGACACTTTTCCACTTTGTAGAAAAATAATCTGCCTTTTTAGCTCTCCAATGCAAATTACTATAATGTTTTCTCTGTCACATCAGTTTTGTCAAAGAAATAATCTTATGAAACGGAATTTAAACCATTTAAGTTATATCACTTATTCAGTGTGAAGTCATTAAAATAAATCGAAATCCATTTAAAATAAATCCAACCCGGTCTCACTCAGTGCGTCAAAATGTGCAGATTTATCACACCTCCTTAGCGTCACAGCAGAAGGATGGTTAGATTGTCGGACTGTCTGGAGCTCGTGATACGGGGTGATACGGGGCCACCTGACACTACAGGTTGTGTGTTTACTCACTACAGAGACATATCTACTGAAACAAATGGTAACCCTTTAGAATACAGCCCGCAACTTAATATAGCGTAAGTACAGGCAGGATAACTTACAGGGTAAGTATGGAATAGGGTTAACAAATTGAGGCCTCATAAATAACTTATACCGTATACCTTCTTGTAACTACCGGGTACCTAATCTGTTGTTACAGGGTATATGACCTATGACAAATACTAATTTAAATGTCATTTAAATTTAGGAGAACTTATACTGTAGTTGTTCTTTAACTATTGCTACCAGTGGCGCCGGAACGAGTTTGCAATTAGGGGGACATTTTTTTTTTTTTTGTCAATTTTTTTTTTCAAATTTTTTTTTTTTCAATGTTTTTTTGCCGGCTCCCGTTAGGGCGCCGGCAAGAAAAAATTATGTTTTTTTGAACGTCTGGATGATTTTTAGCCATATTTAGAGGAATATCTAATTTTAAATTAACATTAGGATTATACTGTAGTGATGTAATTATTCAGTATTTTCTCCTTTTCTCACTCACTTGGTGACCTGCTCTCCCTTTATGTCATTTTACAATTACACTACAACAGACAGCAACACAGGCAGAAACACTGAACTTATTATTATTATTATCACTTCGAAACACAGTGCAAAACTTGTCATCTCAACACAAAAATAAAATAACAATAACCGTATACGATTATAGCAGCAGCCAATGACAGTGAGTGCAAACAGAGTCCAGGTCTGTCTGTCTCTCAGGTGTAATAATCCCACAATGATCACGGCTTTAACAAGTGTCACAGGCTGTGTAAACAGTGTAAAGTGGGCTCTCTGTAATTTGATCCCTGGGTCTGTCTGTCTCAGGTGTAATAATCCCACAACGATCATGGCTTTAACAAGCATCACAGGCTGTGTAAACAGTGTAAAGTGGGCTCTAAGCGTCAGGGGCAGTTGCCCCCTCAGATTTAAAAAAAAAAAAAAAAAAAAAAAATTTTTTTTTTTTTTTTTTAGGGGGACCAAATTTTAAGGGGGACAAAATGTCCCCATGTCCCCCTTGTTCCGGCGCCAGTGATTGCTACCTATTTTATATACAGGGTAACTACAGGGGCGCAAGCTGTATTCTCAAGTAGAGGTTTTCAAAGTGGGAGGTGGGCCTCCCCAGGGGGACTCCTAGCAGTTTCAAGGGAGGCTCCGTGAATGGAAGTGAAAAACTATTACATTAGTTATTAAAAGGAGATCTTATAGAATAGCCTAAATGTGTGTGATTTGGTCAATGAGATAGTTCAGAGATTAGTAGTAGAGTAGTTTTGGGAGTTTTCCCCCACTTTCCCACAGTTAGAACAAATAAATGCCTTCAGACAGACCTTTCTATGTATTTGGTGTATCCTGATGTTTGTCAAACAGCAATATCAGGCTATCTTGGCTCACTTGTTGAGTGTCTATTTGGATCAAATAATGTAATCAAGCTCCCATAGGCATCCAGGAAGGAATTGAGCGAGGGGGGGCTCCTTTTATTAAGCTTCGTCTGTGGGGAGGCCCACAGTCTCAGACTTTGAAAACCCCAGAAAGCAATGTTGTTTCCCTCCTACTTACATGTAATTACAGGGTAACTGGGTGCGGGCTGTATCCTAAAGCAATCTTAATTCCCTTCTACATACATGGTTAGTTAAAAAATAACTACAGTATAAATTATATTTTAATTCCTCCCCAAATTCTAGGTTCTATGTCAGTCTGCCACAAACACCATGTAATAATAGCCTAGAGTTGTTACAACTCCCCAGCGGCTGGCCGGTTCTGCAGGCTTGGGTACTCTCCAAGGTGCTGAAACCCAGTCCACTGCTGTTCATAATCCACGAGGGGTTTGAGAGCTGCCCGAGGTCCACCGCAGGGCAGAGTCTGCACAAAGTTTCCCCAAGGACCAAAAGCGGCCTATAGGAGATAGCGATCAGTCTGCAAATTGCATACACCTGTTTACCGGCACATTGAACCTGTTGATCCACAGACTGTCAGTGCCGATTCTTGAATCTGCTACTTGCTGTCAACACTACAGATCCTCACCACCTCCTGTCCCCAGCAGTAGAACCACCAACCTCAGTCTGTTGCATTGACCAATTGACTTTGTTGGTCCTAAGTTTTGCTGGCCTGTCTCCAGAGTTAGCCTGGAGGCTTTCTGTTTGTTTTTCAACTCTGTTCAAATACTCCAAACCCTGAAGCTCGTTTTCCCTGTCGGATTTTGAAAACTCTGGATTTACCCCTGCTTGACTGAACAGTAACGCTTGTTTTCTCTCGTGGGATTCAGGAATTTAACCTGGAACTGTATTTGTACTTATCATTTTGAACCAGTAAAGACTTTAAAACGCACCTTTTTGTGTCTGTCTTCATCCTTGGGTCTAGCTGATAGTTGAAAAATAACTACAGTATAAATTATCTTTTAATTCCTTGTGAAATTCTAGGTTAGGTCAGTCTGCCGCACACATCCTGTAATAGCATAATAAGTTTAAAAAATAACTACAGTAGACCTATAAATTCTCCTTAATTCCTCACAAACGTAAATTAAGATTATTTCTCATACAGTAGGTACTACATACCCTGTAACAACAGAATAGGTATGTGGTAGTTACAAAAATAGGTACGGTATAAGTTCTTTATAAGTCCGAGATTTGAATACCCCCTTATTCCATCAATTCAGATTTTGTTACCCTGTACTTACAGTACCCTGTAAGTTATCCTGTACTTAGCCTGTAATTGCGGGCTGTATTCTAAAGTTTTACCAAAAAATAAATTAAAAAATCATCAAACCAAACGGGAAAACTACATTCTTCTTATTTTCATAATTCTTTGTGGAAGACTTTTCCGTCAGGCTTCTTTCTCCATCGAAGTTTGACATCTTTCATCCCCTTCTCTTTCATCTTCTTCTCCATCTGAACAACAAAAGGATTTTGTTTTACTGGTTTTTCAAACTGGTGCACCCTCCACTTGCTCACAAGCCACCTTCGCAACACTATTCAGGGGGAGTCTCACTGAGAGCACTGAGAGCTTTTTCAGGAGTTCCATGAGTGCCCTGTTCTCTCTCTCTCACTCACTCACTCACTCACTCACACACACACACACACACACACACACACACACACACACACACACACCTGGAAGCTGACCAGTACAACCACAGTCTGATCTGCTGGCCACTGAGCAGCTCCACTGGAGCAGTTGGGGTTAAGGGCCTTGCTCAAGGGCACCTCAGTGGTGGTAATGATTTGGTAATGATTTTATCCAGATTTATCCTGCCGATCCCGGGGATTGAACCGACGACCTTACGGTCACAAGCTCGCTTCTCCAACCATTGGGCCACCACCCCATGTCCATCAAAGCTTTCAAATTTAAATAGGATAAGCAAGCCAGGCTCTGAGCCTTCAGCCTTCTAATGATGTTTTACAGTATGTACTTTTCATTTCGTGTCTCGTTGTGTTGTCTGATGGGTAGTGTGAAACTGTTGGTTGACAGTTGTGTGTATGTATGTATGTGTATGTATGTGTATGTATGTATGTATGTGTAACGGCGTTGTGTAGGTGGTACTTGCAGCAACCCATGTTAAGGGCTTGTCCAGGGGTGGATTCGAACTGCCGACCCTCGGCTTGGGAGTCCAACATGTTAACCGCAACACCAAGAGAGCTAGCTCCCTTGGCGGAGCTGGTTAACATGCCTTTATACCTGGGGAGTGAGTTTAATCAATCCACTCGCTACCACTCGGGACTCACGAGGAATCCGTGCTGATTCAACTCGGTTACATAATGTATGTATGTATGTATGTATGTATGTATGTATGTATGTATGTATGTATGTATGTATGTATGTATGTATGTATGTATGTATTACTGGTATTTGCTATTTGTATTCTGGTTGTTTTTATACAGTGTGTGACCAAGACAAATTTCCTTTGGTACAATCAATTTGATCTTAACTTATAATTTTGTCTACAGACAGTTCTGCACTGGACCTCCAGCAGGGCTCCAGATGTGGCTGCTAGGAGATCAACTGCCAACCAAGCCTGTATCACCTTAAAGTCACCAACCAGCTTATCTTAACTTAAGGCTACTGTGCCTGTATTACATAATCGAAAAGCGATATATATCCTCTTTTGTAAAATATATTTAGTCGGCTTTAGTTTGTTGTTAGTCAGGTTAGTCAGAGTTGATCTACAAGTAGACTATCTGAGTAACTAATCGACAAAGACAACTAAAAAATAGCTTTCCAGAAATGGCTGCCAGCTCTGTGTCTCTTGGTGACAGTGCCTGTGTTTGTACCCATTAGCCTCATGCAAACGAGAAGGAAAGATGTGCATTTCACTAAACAGCAAAGGAAATGATCAGCTTGTGGTGACACTGAGGTAAATTAATACCAGACTTTTATGTGATGAATACAAATACTATAAATTATTCAGTTGTTGTTATTTTTCCGCTGGCCCTTAGAGTCCTTACTATCTTGCTTTTAATGTTGGTGATGTCGAAATTTAAGCTCATGCACAGTTGCATTCATTGAAAGGCTTTTTTTTTTAAAGCAGGGAATACTTTTCAAAAATCACATAGAAAAGGGACAGGTATGATCCCATGTATTGGTAAGAGACAAAAGCAAATTATTAGAGACTAACCTGCTTCAAGATGGCCTCCATCACAGCAGGATCATTCAGGTCGAGTGTGGAGTCTGCTGACTTCACCTTTATTTTGAACACCTGCTTATTCTCTGCATCTTTAACACAGGATAGATAGATAGATAGATAGATAGATAGATAGATAGATAGATAGATAGATAGATAGATAGATAGATAGATAGATAGATAGATAGATAGATAGATAGATAGATAGATAGATTCATATATCGATCGATCAATCTTTGATATTAACAACTTTACTTTTATCAACTTTAAAAAAATCAATAATGCCACATAATAAATGTTACTTTTATTAGTGATGGTAATAACTCACGGCTGTAGCAAATGAAATCATATTTTTCCTCACACTTCCTGTCTGCCCACGTGCCATGTTTGCCAATCTTACTGACAGCACAGTTCTCTTGGGAAGCCTTATTGTTTGGTTGTCCATTCTGCCAGTATCTGAATGAGGAGTCGCTCCCTCCTGACCACCACCACAAGGAGACTCTGGACAGACCGATCCAAGTCCATGTGTTAGCTGGCAACAATGTTTGGATCTCCTCAGTCTCAGTCTGGTTCCTCACACTGGCCAGGTCTGTGTGGTGCTGCCTGCAGTAGCGCTGAGCTTCGGTCCAGGTCTTTGTTTCGTTTACATAGATATATTTATCATAGCTGCCGCTTGGCAAACCTGCAGTAATAGAAGCAAAAAATGTATGAATTAGTTCAAACCAAATGAGACAAATGGCACGATAAATATTGTGTAATTGGCAAGTACGAGAAATTAAATGTTATTGATGCAGGGAGATGAAATATAAAGGTAAGTAAAAAAGTTAAAAAAGAGAATAAAATAGCTTCTATTTAGGGGACTTACCAGGGGAATTTGTGTCATCATGGTAGCAGACAAAACGGTACTTTGAATTGCATCGCAAATCAGCCCACTTCCTGTTCCACATACCACCACAGAAGTGGTTGCTGCCCCAACCATCGTGCCAGTTTGCAAACGCAGCTCCTCCCTCTCCATAGATGCTCTTATCTGACAGAGACCACCTCCAGCTGCCTGGTTCGCCATACAGGCCGATCCAGACGTCTCCATCATAACCACTGCCTGCAGAATCAATCAGCCTCTTCATGTCGTCCATGTGGTCGATGGTGGCCAGGTCAGTGAACTTCTCTCTGCAGTAGCTTTGGGCTTCATTCCAGCTCTTTTTCTCATCAACAAAGTGGTACTGATGATCAAGACCTGAGCAGAGGCCTGTGAGCAAAACTACAGCAACAAAATAGATACCAGATTTGCTGAATATTTAAAAACAAATCATTACGTTCCTCGAAAGTGTTATTATTTAGTGAAGAGCTCAATACAGTTTAATTGTGCATTTTACTTTACTTTATTTTTACACAAGAATTGTCTTGCCAAGTACATTTCACATCTTTATAATGGTGGACCACATTTTGGGTTCGAACTCTCTCGCTACTAGCCCAGAATAAAGCGGAGGCCGCGCGCCCGCGCATGCACGAACAGCTGACCATGCGTGTGGAGCGTGCTAGCAATGAGCATGTCGTAGAAATGTGCGAGAGAAGCTAGAAATGAGTGCCTGACTCATGGGATATTTGGTCAACTTTACATTCATGATGTTATTAAATGAATAATAATATAAAAATTACGAGACATTGTAATTTACAAAGCAAAATACATACCGGAAGTAACACTGGCATGCACAGACATTTTGGGGGGTAGATGCTCAAGTGAACACATAATTGTGTGTGTGTAGTGAGGTCTCCAGACCAAATTTCAAGCAGAAGGACACCCATGCATAAAACGATCACCCCCTGACGTCAGTCAAGTTCTAGTATGACGTGGTCAGTCAAAGTCCCAGTATGATGTCTGCAATGACGTCAGATATGACGTCAGTTAATTCTCATATATATAGCAAGGGTTCTACGTCACCTCTCTCTCTCTCTGGCCGATCATAGCAGCAGCTAGCTTCACGGCAGTCCATCTCCCCTGAAGCCGTCCTCCGAAGCGTTGTTTTGCCCCACCCACCTCCCCAGTCGGCCACCAACGAGTCTTGAATCCTGATCCCCCACGGGATGGGGGGAGGGGGGGGGGGATCTCCTAGCCTATGCAGATGCCCTCCTCTTGCCTCAAGAGCAGCGCCACTGGCCAATGGAGTCATGCGCCAAAGTATTTGCCATGCATGCCGATTGCTAAATAAAGTTTGTTAAATCCTACCAACTGGCCTCTCATGATTGAACTGTATGTATGTATGTATGTATATATATATATATATATATATATATATCCTCCCCGAAAGTAGTGGTAAGCGCAGGGCATTCAAACCCTGCAGTAGCTTGTTACATCGCATTTCGTCGGCGGTGGCCTCCCCGAAATTATAGCGCCATCAGTAAGTCGCTGTAAGTCGCTGACGCAAGGTGGGGCGAGTCTAAAGTGGCAGCGGAAGTAATGCTCCGGCAAGCCGGTCAAACATGCGTTCCATTCCAGCGCTGCCTGAGCGTAAGTCCCGGAGGCCGGTCCAGGTTGTGGTGATTCCAAAAGGCAAATGCAGTGGTGATTCCAAAATGCAAATTCAGGTCCCAGCGCTGCCTAAGCGTAAGTCGTGAAGGCGGAAAATGCTAATTCACAAGCCGGATTGGTCGATCACCCAGCGGCCGCTGTATCGCTGTGGCCAAGCCCGGTGGTTTTCGTAAGTCGCTGTGCGCCAAGTAAACCGGTCGGCCGAACAACTGTTGCATTCCTCCCAGCGCCCGCTGTATCGCTGAGACAAGCAGCCCGGTTGGCGGTTTTAGGTGAGGTAATTAGGTCACATGTGAATTCAGCGCGCCGAAGTAAGCCGGTTGCCCAGAGGCCGTCGTGCCCGAGGCTTAGCCCGGTCGGTGGGTTCATAAGTCCCTGATTTGGGGGGTTCCCTTTCTTTTGGGGGATTCTCTATCCTAGTCCGAGCAGATGCCTTCCTCTCTCACGACAAGAAGAGAGGCATCTTACCACGGAGTCATTACGCCAAAGAACTAGTTGCCATGCTGCCATGCCATATAATTAGTTGCCATGCCATTTCATGCCATAGAACTAATCGCCATGCCATTGGTGAATAAAGCTTGCTTCTTAAACTTTACCCACTGGTCTCTCATGATTGAAATGTTGGTCTCGACCTAGTTTCAAGATGAAGACCAGTCACGTTACCTCATATCACAATAGGCATCAGCCCCCAGCTTAAGTCAAGCGTAGTGTGACGTCTGTTATGACGTGTGTCTCCTGACTCATCACCCCATCCTCAATAGCCAATCAGCCCCTGTCAACACGCCAATAAGACGTTGGTAATGACGTCACTGCCGAGGCTATGACGTGGTAGTACATATAGCCATGCTCAGCGCGTCATCGTCCTCTTTCCCTGATCCTTCACCTCATGGTCACTGTACCTGGGCTGATCGTATCCCATCCTCTGAAGCTGCGTTTCACCCCACCCACCTCCCCAGTCCACCACCAACGTCTTGACTCCCGAAGAATTCCCTACAGTGGGGGATTCTCTACCCTAGTCCGAGCAGATGCCCTCCTCTCTCACCACAAGAAGAGAGGCATCTTACCACGGAGTCATTACGCCAAATAACTAGTTGCCATGCTGCCATGCCATAGAATTAGTTGCCATGCCATTTCATGCCATAGAACTAATCGCCATGCCATTCGTGAATAATGCTCGCTTGTTAAACTTTACCCACTGGTCTCTCATGATTGAAATATATATATAATGTGAGTGGTTCTCCTCGGTTCTCCTCAACGTCGCGTTGTTGGGGCAAGAGCATGTGTGTTTCTTATGCACTTCTAAATGTTTCCTGTATTGTCTACTGTCTGTCTCTTTATGGACCCACTTGTGTCTGAAATAAAGTTGATTGATTGATTGATTGATTGATTGATTGATTGATTGATTGATTGATTGATTGATATATATATCAATATATATATCAATATATATATATATATATATATATATATATATATATATATATATATATATATGTACATGTATTTTGCTTCGTAAATTGCAATGCCTCGTCATTTTAGGTTGTGTATTTGTAATGTGTATTTGGTCACTTAACGGGGGTAGGCTTGCGGCTTGCCCGTACCACAGACTATTTGCTGCTAAGCTAACTACAGTAGCAGGAGCAGGAGGGCACGTAACTACTTTTCTGCTGCACGCACAGAGAAGAGAAGGGTATCTTCTCATCTTAACATCAAGAACATGGCAAATAGGCGAATGTCCCAAAAATGTTGGCGTGTTCCTTTAGGACATTCCCACTGCTCTCCTTGTAATATCATCGTCAGACATCCTCACATTCACACACTGATACTGACCTGAGAAAAGCAGGATCAAAAGCATGGTTCTTCAAGTGACTGTGGGGAAAAAGGTGTAGTATAACCTCACGTTTTTTGGATTAAATAAGGCAAAAATAGGGCAACATAAATATACTGACATCACTTCGATTCCTCCCCCCATGTAGGACAGTCATTAGCAAGGGGGGGGGGGGGGACATGAAACAATGAAAACATCTCCTAAGCTGCTAAAGGGAACAGAAAGGGAAAAGAAAGAGTGGACTCTGTTTTTGACTCATTTATATTCCGTAAAGCACATTGTCATAATCCTGTGTTAAAGGCACTCTACAGTAACTTGACTTGCCATGAGAATACAAAACACACACAGAGATTTTTTATTTATTTAATTCTATAAGGATGGAGAAATGGGGATATTGGAGAGCCGGAATGAGCTAATTCTTACTTTTATTTGAATGGATTTTTACACTTGTACTTTTACTTGAACTTTACTTGTACTAAAATATCAGCAAACGTAACAATACTTCTACCTGAGTATAGGACATTCTCTCTTTTAAAAATGCTGCCATTCTATAGCCAACAACTTTTAAACCCAAATATCAAATGCTCTGATTGAAATAAAAACTCATACTCACATTACTTGAAATTGGTGAACGTAATATTCCGGTCTTCAACACATTATGTCCTTCTTCCCTCGCCCCACGTTCCCTCTCTGTGTTCTGTACACGTATGGAAATGATCCTGGCCACTTGAAGTTCACCAACAAGCACCTACCTGTGTCTCATCTCTCTGACTGCCTGCTCTCTCCTCTGTGAAGATCACCTTTTAGGAAGTTTTTTTTTCTGAGATTAAGTTTAGCCGAGGCAGAGCTTTTCTAGATTTCACCACAAAAATATTTGATGATTTCTATCCAGCAAAATAAATAAAACCTACTTCCTTAATGGTTATTGTTTTCACCTGTTTTCACCAGACTTTTAAGCCTTACTTAGTTACTTTCACGTTGCGATTGAAGATGAAATCCTCATGCATCTTATTCATCATGCATCTTTCATATTTGGAAGTAATAACCAAGGGTCTTGTACAATTTATTTTATATCTTGGTAAATGTCTACCTGCAATGTATAAGTGACTATTCAAAACTATTATTACACTGTATACTTCATGAAGTCTACTTTATAAAATATGATATTCCATCTAATAAACCATCAAATGGCCCCTATTCTCTCCCCTCCCCCTCTCTCCCACCCCTTATTTTATTCCCTTCTCCCCCCTCCTCTCTCTCTCTCTCCCTCCCTCTCTATAAGCTTGTTCAATCCTGTTTGTTGATAGTGTTTAGCTAGACTTAGCAAGACATATTCTCTGTAAAGCCCTCTGAGACATGCTTGACTTGACTTAATACCAGGATTTTAAATGTTGAATATCTTCTAAGTTGAATTTGACCTTTTCCAGCTGTTATTGTTTCTCTGACCCTTCTTTTCCTCACTGTTGCACTTCATATTTAGATCTTCAGCACAGATGTCCTTCTTCCCTCACCTCATGTTCCCTCTGTAAGTGTTCTGCACATATGGAAATGTCTCTCCTTACTTCCTCTTTATCTTCCAAGCGTATTACATTTTACTATACTAATTTTACTACCTGCAAGGGCACTTGAAGGCTACCAACAAGCTAATACCAGCCTCTCTCTTCTCTCCTCAACAAATCAGTCAGATAAAATGAGCCACGGTTAGCGTGAATGCACTACCTTTAAACAAATTAAACGTTTAATACATTTCATTGTTTTTTGGCTGATACTGTAAATCTTGTGTATTTAAAAAAATGTCTAATGAAAAGAAATTAAAGTTTGCATTTGATCTAAGATATGTTTTATTGATTTCAGTAGTATATCTGTTACACAATAAAAAGCTGAAACACACTTGATTGAACTATTTCATTAAATAATTGTTTTATTGTCTACATCTGTATATTTAAATATTAAACAATGTACCACAAAATCTTGGTTTACATGTAGATACAGTATAGCAAGCTATCATTTAACTAGCCAATTTAACACATCAATCATTTTTGAAAAGAATTTAATTAAACACACTAAACACATTCAATTTATATTCATAGCCCGTTATCACAAAATAATGTGGTAACACTTTATAATAACATTCAGTTGTAAGTCATTTATAAGCCTGTATAGTTAATGATGAACTAACCATTTACAAAACATGAATATACATTTGTAGATCAGTGGTTCCCAACCTTTTCCAACTCAGGGCCCACTTTTATGTCTCAAAAATGTTCGCGGCCCACCTCCGACCCCATAAATACAAAGGCCATATAATGCGTTCTCAGAGCACTTTTTTATTGAAAATTGAACATAAAGGACTGAACTGAATACAGGAGAAACATGTTGGAAGCTCCACAGTCACTAACACAGCACCTGTAACATGTTGCAACACCTTCAGTATTACAGTTTTCAAGGAGCTGTCCACACACACACACACACATACACACACACACGCACACACACACACACACACACACACACACACACACACACACACACACACACACACACACACACACACACCAATCATTCAAGGAGCTGTCCATCAGCACCACACAGATGTCAGAAATGACAAGCAAGGGGCTGTCTGTAACAGGCTAATTAACAAATGATTAATAAATAACGGTATCCTTCAACAATGGAAAAATGCATTCTCATAACAATTTGACATCCAATATCAGATCCAAACAAAATCCAAATATCAGAAGAAAGCCCATTAAATCGATAGGGTTACAAATAAACACAAACCCAATATAAAGATGATGTAAAGATGAAACTTCAATTCAAGCAAAAGCAATAACATCAAAGAAACAAAAATCATACTTTTTCAAGTATGATTTTTCAAAATCTTTCAAAAAAAAAATTGATTTTTTTTTTTTTTTTTTTTTTTTCAAAAATCATACTTTTTTGGAAATGATTTGGCGGCCCACTTGCAATACCTTCGCGGCCCACCAGGGGGCCGCGGACCACAGGTTGGGAATCACTGTTGTAGATGATTAATGAATGTTATGTTATTAACATACACATTTATGTGATGAATGGTTTACACTTTAGATTAGGGGATACAGAAATCCTTGTAAATGAATTGTAAATGTTTACACATAATTTACAACAGGTGAGGAACACTTCATTTACTAAAAAGTGTATAGATGACTTACAACACATTTGTGATATGTTAAAATAGCATTTAATAATCATCTACAAATGTATATTCATGTTTGGTAAATGGTTAGTTCATCATTAACTATTAACTTAATTATTATAAAGTATGCAATGTATTACATTATAGCTACACACAACCTAGGTTACATACATCGTGGGCGCTATCTTCCCCTGGCCTTAAAATAGGGTTTAAGGCCAGGCGCAGCACAAATTGTGGGCGTGGGCGCGTCCATATTTTCCCCTGGGCGCTAAACCCATCTGTTAACCACTTAACCACGCATTTTAAGCCTATAATTATTCACAACATGCTCATTGGAGAACTGCAGTAAACGAATCACAAGCTTCCCTTTCATGCTCCAATTCCACGGAGCGATCCAGTCCGGTCAGAAAAGCCCGACCAAAGCGCTCTGAGCCCCCCCCCTTCCTCTTTCATCCCCGTCTGTCTCCATATATATTATTCCATATTATTATGCTTCTCAAACAAATCTCACTGCAGTTTAAATACAGCAAGCATGTAAATACGCTACACTATAGCAAGATCAAAGTGAATAGAATGTTCTAAATGCATCGGCTAGAAAAATATACCCTATCCCTGGATGTCATGATGAGATTAGATTGGTGAAAGTTTGGGCAGAATGATATCATTTTCTCTCGTTACCTTTTCTTCTCCCCCACTGGGCCACTGCACAGGTAGGATGATGCAACAGCCTCTGAATGACAGGGGCTCAAAACTATGGTATAACAACTTTTTTTTCCATCGGTCTTTGTGCCTGCCTAGGCTAGGCACAAGGCATAGGCTATAAATTAGTCTATAAATTAGTGGCCTTTTGCCCAAAATAGTGATGGTTCTGTCATTCTGTGGTGTAGCCTACATTTCAGATCTGATGCTTGCAGTGCGCTATTGGGGCAGAAATTGACACGCGAGAGAGAGGGAGAGAGAGAGTGAGAGAGAGAGAGAGGGGGGAGAGAGAGTGAGTGCATCCCCAGGGCCGGCGCGCTGAATTTGCATCTCTCCTGCATCTCCGCTGCGTAATTACGCACGCAGTACCCACCAATTTAGTCCGTCATTTTCCCCTTGGTGCACATAAAGAAACATGCTTCCGTCACTCTCTACTTGATGGCGAGAGAGACTTCAGCTGTATGCTACTCGTGACAAAACCAGACATCGAATTTTCAACAGTTAACTTTTGCAGTATAGGCCTAGGTTACCAGCGCGCTGAATAAGGCCTGGTTTTGAAAAGCGCTAAGCCCTAAATTAACGCCGGGGGGGAGATAGCGTTAGGCCAGTATTTAAGGCTGAAACGCCCATTCTGGCCTATTCTGGCACTGCGCCACGCCTCTTCGGCATAAAGCGCATTTCGGGGCCTAAAAACATGATGCTATCTTCCCGAGTCAGACGCAAAGCGTGTTTTTTTTGCTTTTAACGCCAGTTTAGTGCCTAAGGCCAGGGGGAAGATAGGGCCCCATATGTCTTTAGTCTATGGGAGAAAACTGATGCAAACACAGGGAGAACATGCAAACTCCGCACAGGAAGGACCGGGGTGGAGAATCAAACCTACAAACTTCTTGCTGAGTCACCGTGCTCAGTAGCTCCATTCAGAGAAGCACAAGCATTACTTTGTGGGGGGACATTCCAGACACTTTTCCACTTTGTAGAAAAGTAATCTGCCTTTTTAGTTCTCCAATGCAAATTACTGTAATGTTTTCTCTGTCACTTCAGTTTTGTCAAAGAAATAATCTTATGAAACGGAATTTAAACAATTTAAATGATATCACTTATTGAGTGTGAAGTAATTTATATATTCCAATTCATTTATTAAGATTTAAAAGAATCCAAACCGGTCTCACTCAGGGTGTCAAAATGTGTCGATTTATCAGCGTCACAGCAGAAGGACAGTCGGTAGCCTCGACGTAAGACTCGGCCTTTGTTCTGAGCCGTGACGTTGCTGCCCACTAGGGAGCTGTAGGCTCCGCTAAAATGGCCGTACGCTAGATAACACATTAGCGATCACAATAAAACAGTACCTACCTCCTGCACAACGTTTTTGAAGTTTCGCATAATCAGTATTCCCAAATATTGCATAGTTTCTAATACAGAGCCCTTATATTCACAGGCCAGAGCCTTCTGTCTTTTCCATTCAAAATGGCCATTGTTGTTCTTCCACTTTTCAGTGGGGAAACAGCGCCATCCCTGTTGTGTCTACGGGTGGAAACCCGTAATTACACATCCGGAAGAACAGAAAATACATGCTCTGGCATGATTACAATGGCTCTGTATTGGAAACGACGCAATATTTGGGAATACTGGTTATGCAAAACTTCAGATAACAACCTTGTGCGGGAGGTAGGTACTGTTTTATTGTGCTTGCTAGTTAACAATTCAACTCGTGTTATGTAGCGTACGGCCATTTTAGTGGAGTCTGCAGCTCCTTAACGGGCAGCTGAGTCTTGAACGTAATAACAGTCTGAGGTTTAAGTAGGTCGTGTCTTGCTAGGGAGCGGTGTGGGAGTGGCAGGCATGTAGTGTTCCTTGTAACTTTCTTGAGAGACCGTTCAAATCCTGACCCAAACCATAGCTGCCTAAACCTAAGGTTGTTTTATTTGCATAAACCCAACCAAGTTGTTGTCCTCACCTAAACTTTACCGGCGATTCGAGCCGTGGCTCGCGGGAAACGTTACTGGGCCGAACCGGGCCAGTGACGGCTGAGGAGGGTGAAGTGTAATTTAAATGATAATAATAATCATCATCATCATCATCATCATAAACAACACAATTTATTTTGGGTTGCAGCAATTACATGTCGTATATACTGTATCGCGGGCGATTCAGGGCCACCTCACAGGTTGTTTGTTTCCATCCACTACAGAGATATATCGGTAACACTTTACAATAAGGGTACATTAATTAAGGGTTAATTAATGCTTAGTTAATGCTTAATAAGCATGAATTAACATGAATTAACAGGGTTAGTAAAGCTTAGTAAGCCTTAATTAACCCTTAATTAACATTAACTAATGTGCATTAAGTAAGGGTTGGTTAATGCTTAATAAGCATTAATAAACACAACGTAATTAACATGACTAGTAGTGCTTAATAAGCATCCATTAACCCTTAATTAACGTTAATTTGAGGTTTGCTGGTTCCGTTTCTTCATGTGGCCCTAATTTATATGCATGTTCTATAAGCATTACTTAACTGTAATTAACCATATATTAATGCTGTTTGCGACCCTTATTGTAAAGTTGCAAACATATATCCCTTAAGTAACACTTAATAAAAGCTTGAGTGTGCCTAATAAGCATTACTTACCTGTAATAAACCATGTATTAATGCTCTTTGTGACCCTTATTGTAAAGTTGAAAACATGTATGCCTTAACTAACACTTCATTAATGCATTAATGTGCTGAATAAACATTACTTATCTGTAATTAACCATTTATTAATGCTCGTTGTGACCCTTATTGTAAAGTTGAAAACATGTATGCCTTAACTAACACTTCATTAATGCATTAAAGTGCTGAATAAACATTACTTATCTGTAATTAACCATTTATTAATGCTCTTTGTGACCCTCATTGTAAAGTTGAAAACATGTATGCCTTAACTAACACTTCATTAACACATTAAAGTGCTGAAAAAACATTACTTATCTGTAATTAACCATTTACTAATGCTCTTTGTGACCCTTATTGTAAAGTTGAAAACATGTCTGCCTTAACACATTGACTGCCAGCCGTTTTTTTTTTTGCTGTAGGTAGCTTTTGCCAAGCCATTTTTTGAGGATTCTGGCTCATTTTACAAGAGCCGAGGATTCTTTTCTGCTTGGAGTTTGTCAACACAAAGTTCACAAAAGTACTAATAGAATGTGTGCTTTCTCTGTCTAAAAGAGTTAGTTTGTAGAGTTAGTAGTTATGTAGATATTAGCCGTTGAGTACAGCATGGTTTTAGCGTCTGAGAGTGAAAGCTGAGATAATCGCAGTTTTGTGAAATTCAATCAAACAGGCAGAACAGTCACTTTAACCATTTATTTTTGGCATCAGTGAGAGATCAGACATCCAAACAATATAGTTCCGAACGCCCTCTCCTTCAACTCCTCCCTCCGTGGGCGTGTCTAGTGGCTTTCAGCCTGCGTTTGTCACAAGCGAGTGCTCTGCTGCTGCTGCTGCTGCTGCGAGTTTGAGCAGCCTCCCTCCCTGGCAGCGAGTTTGAGCAGCCTCCCTCCCTGGCAGCGAGTGTGGATAGGTCTCACTCGTCTCTTGGGTTTGAGAGCCCCGATGAAGCCCCGTGCGACTCTAGGCTTTATGCTGCCCACCCAGTCCATTTCTGGAACCCCACACCGCAGCAGCGCGAAAGCGCCCCCGCCTACAGTATGAGAATGAGGCTCGTTCGTTTCTGACTGTAAAATCGCCAAGCCATTTCCTTGAGAATGGAGGAAGCAGCCGCGGGAGGCGGCTGCTTTTGGTTGACTTTCTCTCTGTCGGGAGAGGACCGTCGCCACCTAGCTGGTCGGTAAAATAGATTATACAAATTCAATACTTCCAATATCTCCATAGGAGACGCGGGGGGCATTGATCCACGTAGCACCGTCAAAAAAAAAAAATCAATTTTTTTGACGTATTAATACGTCGCTGGCAGTCAACCGTTGGATTATTTTTGACGTATTAATACGTCGATGGCAGTGAACGTGTTAACTAACACTTCATTAACAGATTAAAGTGCTGAAAAAACATTACTTATCCGTAATTAAGCATTTATTAATGTTCTTTGTGACCCTTATTGTAAAGTTGAAAACATATATGCCTTAACTAACAGTTCATAAACTTATTAAAGTGCTGAAAAACATTACTTATCCGTAATTAACCATTTATTAATGCTCTGTGTGACCCTTATTGTAAAGTTAAAAACATCCCTTGAATAACAACAAGCGTAAGAGTGCTGAATAAGCATTACTTAACTGTAATAAACCATTTATTAATGTTCTTTGTGACACTTGTAAAGCTGAAAACATGTATCACTTAAGGAACATTTCATAAAAGCACAAGAGTGCTGAATAAGCATTACTTAACCGTAAATAACCATCTATTAATGCTCTTTAACAATAACAGCGCCCTGGAAGCCGAATCAACAGCCCTCGGAGCAGAGCTTCCGCAATTCCGTTATGATGCGTTGTGATGTGAAAAGCGTCACAGCTGAACGTTTTGCCAGAGGATGAACTGGGAGCTCTCAGTCTGGAAAACATGTAGCAAAGGTAAACATTGCCCATCTGCTTATATCAACAAGCATTATAATGATACAAAGTGAGTTGATAATCGGTAAATGAATGCTCTTTGATGACTGTAGCATATGTACTGTAATTCTGAATAATAATAATAATAATAATAATAGAATATTAATATAAATGAGCATTGACAAGTACCAGATTTTCAGAATGACCAGAGCCCTTAAAAATGTATGACAGCAATGAAATTAGACAACACAGAGTTTTGGCTTTTAGCAAGATTATCTTAGTAAGAGTTAGATGAATTTAAAGCCTTTTGTTTGTAAACATGAATTCAGTACTTCAGCTTTTCACAGTTGACAATTTATAATTCCCCAAAAATAATAGTGCGCCCACAAATAAAATATGTTGTCCCTTCAGTCCAAAAAATAAAATAAAAAATTGTTTGGGGCCAAAAGTCGATGGGTGTCTGTACGCGTCCCGATGAAGTTCATCCGCTGGACTGTGTGTGTAACGACCGCTCCAGTCGTACAGCAGGGTAGTCCTTGATGCTACTGCAGTGAATGTGTGGATTGCTCTTCTAGATGCTCAGTGGTGGCTCGCCATCCCAGTCGACTGGGAGATCTGTAGTCTCGCTGTATTCCCCTGGATCCTGGGATTCATCCTGGAAGTCCCCGTCTACAAAAATCTGACAAGGTCACACCATTTCTCTCAATTACTATTCTGTAATCAAATCAATTGGTACAGGCTACAATATTTATAAAATTTGTGTAATATCCCAGTAAACCAATAGTAATTCAATCTACAAGCTACAGTGTAGGGATGTTCATCAATAATCGATAATTGATAGTTGAGGAATGAATTCGATCACGTGGAATTTTTATCGATTTTTGTTTTGTTTTTTGTTTTTTGCGGACTAGGTTTGGGTGGAATTTGTTCCTCCTCGCCCCACTCCATTGCACAGCCGACTAACGTGAGGTGGAGCTTCATATAGCCTCTAGTTTAAAACAAAACTGTTTTAAACATGGGGAATTCACAACGGCATGCGCCGCGGACACAAACAAACGCACCCAGTGGTCTGTGGACCTCAGCGAGGCTGTTATAACTATGACACTTCGCACACTTCTCTCCTAATTTTCAACAAAGTGTGAGTAGCGGTACACGTGTTTAAGTGAATTCAAGTCGTTTTATTTGTTTATAATGTTATGAACTATGAAGTAGCAGCAGTCAGCATGGACTCAGCTAGCCTTTAGCTGCTAACGCCCACCTGAATCAATTCACACACATCTCGGCAAATAATAATATCCACGCGTCGGACTCTGAGAGCAGCTGGATGGAACTCGACCATCAGGACAGATGAGGTTTTTGTCGCGAGTTTATAAGCCTGGAAGCCGCAGCCGGTGAGCTGCCTGAGTTCTACTTTCAAAATGTGAGTACAGTAGCCTAGCTAGCTAGTGTAAGGCTGTGTGACTGTGGTTGTCAACGTTACCGTAGGCGCACTCATGACGTAAGGACGCGCCGAGCTCAGGCCTGTTGATTTGACTCTTGTGCTGTCAGCTAAGCTGGAAGACGCCGATTGCCTTACATCAGGGGTGGCCAAACTTTTTTGGTTGTGGGCCGCATACAGAAAAATATAAGGAGTCGCGGGCCAAACACTATTAAGCGCGTCAGTTTTCGCGGCAAAAAAATTGGACCAGAAAACCCTTCAAAAATTTTATTTCTACCTAAATAAATATATGACACATAGTTTATTGATGCGCTCACCTATTACAATGGGTATTTCTGTATGTTATCAAATTTTATTTTCCTGTGCCAACAGGTTAAGACAGAGATAATTTAACATAACATTAGTATTAAACATGAATTCAGTATATATATATATTTTTAATAAATAGACCAGGTCAGGGTGCCCAAGTATAACCCATTTTCAATGGTTTTAAATTGAAAAAACGAAATGGGGGGAATCCGTTTTTTTGTTTTTGTTTTTCAGTTTCTTTTTCTTAATGTTTTTCCGTTTTTCCGTTTTTCCCCCCGTTTTCGTTTTCGTTTTCCGTTTTAAACTTTGAAACAGAAAAACGTTTTTAGCAAAAAATAAAAAATAAAATAAAAAACGTTTTTTTTTTTTTCTAAATTCATGGCGGGCCACTTAAAAACGGGCAGCGGGCCGCAGTTGGCCCGCGGGCCGTAGTTTGGCCACCCCTGCCTTACATCATGTAACCCAGGGGCACTCAATTAAAATTCATAGAGGTCCAGTTAGAGAAAATGTCCTGATTGCAGTAGCCTAATGGTACAATGTCTGTATGTAGTCAACAACTATGTTAAATCAAAATAAACATCAACAATGTTTATTTAGTTTTCATATTTAACTGGATTAATTATAAATAACTAGCCTACACTAATAATAAATACATGTTATTTTCTCATTTCAAGTAAAATAATGGCTGCATTTAAAAATAACATACAACAGAGTGCTTTGGGAAAATGTGCATCTTAAAAGTGCTTTAATTTGAGAAAGAAAATATTTTCTTCCCTCAACTCCACCTTTTCTCTTGAGAGAAGTGAGCTCCCTATCTATCTATCTATCTATCTATCTATCTGTCTGTCTCAATGTCTGTCTCTATGTATCTATCGGTCTGTCTGTCTCTATGTATCTGTCTGTCTGCCTGTCTGTCTATCGATCGTTCGCAATGCAAACGTCACATGCCGTTGGGCAGTGAATGTGTGAGTGTGCCCTCAGTCTGGATTTGAGTGTGTTTGCTCGTGTGACGCTTTCATAGACAGGTTAGGATCGCATCGCACTTCATAATGAGACATACTGCCTGGTTTTGAGCTGCCCGTGAGAACAATGAATGAACATCTAAGAGTCTGCCTGCTCCGGATTAAAACAAAATCTTTGTTTTTGCGGTCTACTCGAGCACGCCATGTGAAATTACTTATATCTCTCGCATATCTCCGAGTCTCTCGTCTCTACTTCGTCCATGTGTCACTGACACTCTCTCACCTGCAGCACTGGAACCGACTGGAACAGGCAATATCGAATCGGATATTTGATTGGCTGAGTAGCATCACGTGTGATGATTTACAGCGCATGCATTGGTCTGTGAGCTTCCTGGCAGATAAACCAGTACCGTAAAGGGTAGAAAAGCATGTGCCGGTTAAAAAAGAAAAGCTCCATGAAATGTAACAATTCTCAATGATTTATAGGTTAGGCTGGGTTCACACCAGCGACCCAAGCCTTGCCTATGCCTTGCCTTTACCCACGCTTTTAAATAGGCGTCCGTTTTAGTCAACGAGGCTGTGTACACGGGGCGCCTCAGCGTGAACCCTGCGTGTACCCACGCCTTGCCTGTGCCTTGCCGATTTTATCGTTTAGGCGTGAGTTCTATTTTCAAGCCGACTAGGCGCGTGCAGGCAGGCTTCTTCTGTCAAGCTTCTTCTGTCAAGCCATGAAAGAAAAACGCGACAATATCCGTGGGAAATGGCAAAGTCAACTGAATTTCAAAATAAAATGGAGTTACTACAACCGTGTTGAGCAGAGAGAGAGAGAGAGAGAGAGATTGACGGGTGGCTATCACGTGGGGCTTTCTCCCTTTTTTTGCAAACAAATCTTCATGAGAGAGAATAGCGACCGAAGAAGCAAGATGGACAATGTTGTTGTGCCAGCACATATTCTTGCAAGATCACCTCTCTAAAACGTCTGACTATAGTCAGACCTGGTTATACATATCCAGCATCAATAGAACATTAAATATATCAGATTTATTTTACCTAGGCTACCCATGACAATTCTGGACAACGCGTGAAAAAATACAGTCGGGAGAGAGGAGAGGCGCTTGAGACTCGGCTCCAGGTTCGGCGTGCAAAAGGCGTGCGGTGTGATCGCAAAAGCGTGTAACAGGTTCACGCCCAGCTCGGCGTAGGCGTGGGTTGAGGCAAGGCAAGGCGTAGGTTGTCTGTGTGAACTAAGCGTTATAGGGCTCGGTCCGGATAGGACGGCGTCTGGGTCCGGACGCGGACCGGAGTCCGGACTTTGAGGATCGCTGATGTAACCTGACATGTAACATGTTTGTTTACCTGGCCACAGCGCTAGTGTCTGATATTCTTACTACACAGCGGCATCGCCATTATACCTGGCTGAGAACGCGCAAAGTTATTACCAGACCAGAGTTAAAAAAAACAAAAAAAAACAAAACATTATTATTATTATTATTATTATTATGCTATCGATAATCGATAATTGATCGTTTATTTTCCCGAATTTCGATTATGGAAATTGATTCAAAATGAACATCCCTACTACAGTGACAATAAAAGGAATGTATTATTGCAGTAAACCTAACTTACATTTGAATCTCATTTTAGTTGTACAACAATGTGTGGATCTATACTCTCAGGTATCAAAAGTGCACTTACATTAATTCATAATTTTATAAAACAAAATGTAAATTGTGTAAATGTAATTAAAGTATCAGGAACTGTAGATACAGAGTAACTTTATAAACAAAATATAAGCATTAGATAATGTGCTTAGTCACAGAACCATAGTTAGTACTGTAACTAGTAACTCATATAAACAAAACAGAGGCATCAATGTGCTTAATCACTCCTTGTACCACCACAACAAGAGGAAATACACCAAAAATGAGCCTCAAACAATCACCACAAACAGTGACAGCTATACCAACATTAGCATGCTAGCTAGCTAGCACCTTAGCACAACACACACATGTATCAGACAGAAACTAACTTAAAACTCTAAACGTACCTGGTAGGCTGCTTGTTACTAAAGGGGATAAAACGTCTTGCTTCTAGGTCCTCCTTCCTCTAGGCTGCAGGTTCGGAGTTTAATCTTTTATTTGCTTTCTTTGGTGAGCTCTTGGCTCCGTGGCGCTCAGTTTGCAATGTGGTGTGTGTGTGTTACGTTCTGAAATTGTCCGATAAACACGGGTGCGTCAGATTAGTTCCGCCTCTAGACTACGAGATTAACGGTAGGACGGTAGGAACAAAACAAAAATAAAATTATAGCTGCTGCGCAGCAATGAGTCAAGCTCAAAGCCTTGAGCTCAAAGCGACTATAATTTTATTTTTGTTTTGGTCCTACCGTTAATCTCGTGGTCTAGAGGCGGAACTAATCTGACGCACCCGTGTTTATCGGACAATTGAGAACGTAACACACACACACCTCGATTTGCAAGCTGAGCGCCACGGAGCCAAGAGCTCACCAAAGAAAACAAATAAAAGATTAAACTCTGAACCTGCAGCCTAGAGGAAGGATGACCTAGAAGCAAGACATTTTATACCCTTTAGTAACAAGCAGCCTACCAGGTACGTTTAGAGTTTTAAATTCGTTTCTGTTTGATACATGTGTTCTGTGTTGTGCTAATGTGCTAGCTAGCATGCTAATGTTGGTATAGCTGTCACTGGTTGTGGTGATTGTTTGAGGCTAATTTTTGGCGTATTTCCTCTTGTTGTGGTGGTACAAGGAGTGATTAAGCACATTGCTAGCTAATGCATCTGTTTTGTTTATATGAGTTACTAGTTACAGTAACTATGGTTCTGTGACTAAGCACATTATCTAATGCGTATATTTTGTTTATAAAGTTACTCTGTATCTGCAGTTCCTGATACTTGAAGTGAGGTCTCCAGACCATAGTTCAAGCAGAAGGCCACTCACGCGTAATCCGATCTCAACGTGGTCAAAAAATCCTAGTATGACGTCTGCTATGACGTCAAACATGACGTCAGTTAATCCTCATATATATAGCAAGGGTCCTACGTCACCTCTCTCTCTCTGGCCGACCATAGCAGCAGCAGCCCACGGCAGTCCATCTCCCTTGAAGCCGGCCCCGAAGCGTTGTTTTGCACCAGATCCGCAGACCGAATCAGCACCCACAAGCCTTCTCTACCCGTGGATATTCCCATTCCTGGCATGTCGAGTTCAGTCATCGGTCCCCTGTCCCGGACCGGCCACGGAGCGTACTTGCCTTCCGAGGTGCCTGACGAAGACGTTGGCGAAGCGACCGGACCACAGGCTGCCAACATAGCCCCCCGCGCGCCACTGCGACGGCCCCGGTAGGAGAGCAGAAGACGAAGCGCCGCGCCGCGGACGCCCAAGAACGCGTGCGAGCGTGCCGGAGGGAGAGGCCGATCGGCGCGGACGTGCGAGAGGCCGCGGGCGAAGACCAGTAGAGGCAGCCGCCCCCAGAGCCGGGAGCCGCTGGGGAAATGGAGGCCGCGGGGCCGCCGCGAGACGCCACGTACTTCCTGGTCGCACTGACCCCCAGGCCGCCGGGCAGATTCACGGTGATTGACGGGAACCGGCTTGGAGAAGCGCTGAAGCCGGAGCGCCGTGGCATCTCGGGCACTCTGGGCAGACCGAAAGGTCCATGGGGCGAACGGTTCATTCTGGCGGCAACAGCTGAAATGTAGTGCAATTTGCTTCCCTTCCAAATCCAGCGACGTAAAATAATCAATTCACGAAAAGAATAAGCACTCCCAGGAATTCATGGACGATAAAAGTTTAACGTTACATGCAGTCAAGCAGAAAGTCGCACTCGGCAGTAAAACTCGCATCCATGTTCCATCCTGTTCTTTCTGTCACGAAGACTATAATCCACCAGATCACATGACGTTTTTCATCAAGTCTTTAATCCACCGTCACACTTCAGGACATCCTCTTAATCCAAAACAGAGCGTGAAAAGTAGCTGTCTCCCTCCTTGTCGTGGTGTTTGCGAAACGGAGGTTCACGGTAACCAGAGACCTTTTATCGTAAAGATGCGACAGCACACAGCCAATCCGCCATTTTGGAGACTAAGCTTCTGCCCCAGCAAGGAGCCGTATTTCAGGCCAAAATGGCCGCAGCGCCGTTTTCAAAAAGGCACTATATACTCTTGCCTTCTCATTCTCAATCAACCCCATGTGACTGATGGTGACTGATAAATTAAATTAGGAAGCTCCTGTGATGATGACAATGATAATTTCTTAACTTTAGCCGATCTGAGGGGGTTTATCTGAACAACAATCTTAAAAAAACAACAACTCCACTATCACCCCCCTTCCTGGAGCCCGACGACACCTTCATAATACCAGACTCGCTCTGTTAGTCGTCTTGGACATGGACGAGGGGACGTTAGGTTTCATAGTGACACTGCGAAATACGAATCCGGTACATAAACGGACTCGATCCGGATCCCCTCCCTCTGATGGACCTGTGCAGGCGCTCCGTGCGGGCGGCTCTAGGAAGGGACCGCCCGAGCGGAATCCACGGACTGCCCCTGCCCGCCTCTCTCAAGAGCTACCTGCTCTACCAAGGACGGGGTTGACGACCACAGCACACCGAGCATACCCCGGAGGACCAGTCACCCGTGGACGCGAAAGGACCCATGAGGAAAGTATCAGTACTTCAGCATTTAAACGGGCAATCTACCAGTCCAGTAAAATCAATTCAATTTATTAAAAAAAAAAAAAAAAAAAAAAAAAAAACTTTATTAGTCCCGCAAAGGCCAATTTAAGGCATGAATACTGCAAACAAGCTGTACTCTGTACACATCCAAAAACAATACAAAAAACAAGACAATAAATACAATAAATGACACTGATAAAGCAAGATCCCTGATTACAGTGTATCCAACACCACAAAGGAATATAGGTGTCACATCAATACAAATTAATTTCAGTCAATACAATCCAAGTGCATATTAGACTTGTTCAAGGGTTCAAATCAAAAGGTCAAGGTACAGACCTAGTCTAGATAAACTGACCACTTCTCGTACTGTGGCTGTTCACCAGTCGAATGGCCTCTGGAACCAAACCAAACTTCCTTCTGCTTGTTTCGCAGGCAGGCTGTCTAAAGCGCTTTCCTGATGGCATTAAGTCAAAACAGACATGAAGGACATGCGTGGAGTCATTGATTACCTCGTGCGCTTGGCCTGCGATCTGACTATTCTACCCAGCGGGCATCTCAGCCTGCCTATCTCCGACGCCTAAGCGGAAATCGCTTCTGGCAAATGGCCAGCGGGAGTCACAATAATAATAATAATTATAATAATAATAATTACAACAATAATAATAATAACCACGCAAGGGGCCATTCTAACACCCCCGGCCCACGGAGCTTGTCTGAGCATCAGCTAGAATGAGTGTTACTGCATAACTTCGGACCGAAGCCAGACGGCCCAGGGAATGCTGACGTCTTTCCGTGTTAAGCTACCCGGTCTTAATACACCACCTCCTGTTCTTAACGAATTTCAAAGTAAAATGCCTCTGGCATTTCTTCAGAAGCAGAATCAGAATGACTTAATGATCCCCGAGGGGAAATCGGGACAGGTTACAGTAGCTCGCTCACAGTACACACATAGCTTAAAATAAAATAAACAGTAGTAAATGCAACGCAAATGCAAAATACAAAACACGTCAGGTAAGTATACATTCCGTGTCAATTATCATTATTGCACCCGGGACTATATTAAGTCGGCTTGCCCTATACGCCACACGTGGCTCAGCCAGGCACAGTTAACCTATCGGCTGGCTCAGTCTCAGGGAGACTGAGCGTCTCCGAGGTGCTCTTTAAGGAAGGCATTAAATAGACTAATGGCCACAGGCAGGAATGATTTCCTGTGCCTCTCCGTACTGCATCTAGGTGGAATCAGTCTCTCACTGAACGTACTCCTGCGTTCGACTAGCACGCCGTGGAGTGGGCGCGAGTCATTGTTCACGATGGAGCGTAGCCTGGACAACGTTCTCTTCTCTGACACCGCAGCCAGAGAGCCCCGCTGCCCCAGCACACAATAGCATACAGGAAGGCACTAGCCCCCTTCTGCCCTTTCTCGTTCATGGCTCACTACGTCAAGCTCAGGCCTCGGACCGGCCCCTCGGCTCCCCTGCTCCTCATCGCACCCTGTCACCACACGACAAGATCCCGGTTCACCCTGCACCTCAAGCAGACGCTCCAGCAATGCAACCCCCGACGAAGGACTACTCCAGCCACTCCTTCAGGATCGGAGCGACCACCTCGGCCGCCGAGCAAGGAGTGCCCTCCGCCTCCCTCCAGCAAACGGGCCGCTGGCCCTCATCGGCACATCGTCATCGCCCGGAACAATTCCCCCTTCTGCCCCTTCTCGTCCATGGCTCACTACGTCAGGCTCAGGCCTCGGACCGGCCCCTCGGCCCCCCTGTTCCTCATCGCACCTTGTCACCACATGACAAGATCCTGGTTCACCCTGCACCTCAGGCAAACGCTCCAGCAACGCAACCTCCCGACAAAGAAATACTCCAGCCACTCCTTCAGGATCAGAGCGGCCACCTCGGCCGCCGAGCAAGGAGTGTCCTCCGCCTCCCTCCAGCAAATGGGCCGCTGGTCGTCATCGGCATTCTCCAGCTACATCCGCCCGGAGCAGGCGGCCATACTGGCGGCCCAAAGAACCCTCCTCCCTTAAATCGGTGAGCATGGCAACAAACAATGTCCCGGACTTCCGTGCCGATGAAGAAAATGTCTCGTTGGTGGTGGCTCCCCGAAAGCACGGCGCCAGCAAGGCGCAGTAAACTCCCCGGCTCATTTTTGGGGGGGAAAGAGAAAGAGAGAGCAAAAAAGTCAGGGTAGTCGCGCCAAGGCAGCCAAGTAGGCCAAGCCGGGAAGCGGCAAGCTAAACTCTAATGTACCAAGATCGAAGGCCCGACCGAGTTAGGAGCGCCGGCCGCAAATAGCCGTTAGCCGCTAAAAGGTCGAAGGCCGGAAAAGTACAATCGCGAAGCGCCAAGGCGGCCAGGTAGGCTAAGCTGGGAAGCGCTATCGCGAGGTGCCCGACCGAGTTGGGAGCGCCAGCCGCAAATAGCTGTAAGTCGCTAAAAAGGTCGAAGGCAGGAAAAGTACAATCGTGAAGCGCCAAGGCGGCCAGGTAGGCTAAGCTGGGAAGCGCTATCACGTGCCCGACCGAGTTGGGAGAGCCAGCCGCAAATAGCTGTAAGTCGCTAAAAAGGTCGAAGGCAGGAAAAGTACAATCGTGAAGCGCCAAGGCGGCCAGGTAGGCTAAGCTGGGAAGCGCTATCACGAGGTGCCCGACCGAGTTGGGAGCGCCAGCCGCAAATAGCTGTAAGTCGCTAAAAAGGTCGAAGGCAGGAAAAGCAAGATCGAAGGCCCGACCGAGTTGGGAGCGCCAGCCGCAAATAGCTGTAAGCCGCTAAAAAGGTCGAAGGCCGGAATAGTGCAATCAACTACTGGCGCCTGCAGATCTCAATTAACCTCCGGTAATCAGATCTTCCTTTTGGGGGATCTCCTAGCCCATGCAGGCGCCCTCCTCTGCCTCAAGAGCAGCGCCACTGGCCAATGGAGTCAAGCGCCAAAGCATTTGCCATGCACGCCGATTGCTAAATAAAGTTTGTCTAATCCTACCAACTGGCCTCTCCTGATTGAAGTGAGGTCTCCAGACCATAGTTCAAGCAGAAGGCCACTCACGCGTAATCCGATCTCAACGTGGTCAAAAAATCCTAGTATGACGTCTGCTATGACGTCAAACATGACGTCAGTTAATCCTCATATATATAGCAAGGGTCCTACGTCACCTCTCTCTCTCTGGCCGACCATAGCAGCAGCAGCCCACGGCAGTCCATCTCCCTTGAAGCCGGCCCCGAAGCGTTGTTTTGCCCCACCCACCTCCCCAGTCCACCACCAACGAGTCTTGACTCCTGATCCCCCACGGGGGGGGGATCTCCTAGCCCATGCAGGCGCCCTCCTCTGCCTCAAGAGCAGCGCCACTGGCCAATGGAGTCAAGCGCCCTCCTCTGCCTCAAGAGCAGCGCCACTGGCCAATGGAGTCAAGCGCCGATTGCTAAATAAAGTTTGTCTAATCCTACCAACTGGCCTCTCCTGATTGAATTACATTTACACAATTTACATTTTGTTTGATTAAATTATGAATTAATGTAACTGCACTTTTGATACCTGAAAGTATAGATCCACACATTGTTGTACAACTAAAATGAGATTCAAATGTAAGTTATATGTAGGTTTACTGCAATAATACATTCCTTTTATTGTCACTGTAGTAGGGATGTTCATTTTGAATCAATTTCCATAATCGAAATTCGGGAAAATAAACGATTGATTATCGATAGCGTAATAATAATAATAATGTTTTTTTTTGTTTTTTTTTACTCTAGTCTGTTGCGCGTTCTCAGCCAGGTATAATGGCGTTGCCACTGTGTAGTAAGAATATCAGACACTAGCGCTGTGGCCAGGTAAACAAACATGTTACATGATGTAAGGCAATCGGCGTCTTCCAGCTTAGCTGACCGCACAAGAGTCAAATCAACAGGCCTGAGCTCGGCGCGTCCTTACGTCATGAGTGCGCCTGCGGTAACGTTGACAACCACAGTCACACAGCCTTAAGCTTCTGGCATACTCTTAGCGCATGCGCTGGAGGCGGGGCTCCGAGGAGGGCGCGCACACTCTGCGCGGGCCAAAACAGAACATACTCAGTGCTCAGCTCGCTCCTCCAGGCAGTCTGAATGAAATTGAATGTAACGTTCCAAATTCTATGTATTAAATTCTAAAAAACGACCCTCAACATTTGGGAAGGCTAAGCCACACAACTAGTTTGTTATAATCGAACGCCATGCTTCAAAGGCAACTTTACGACGCTGAGGACTCAATCACAGCAGATATCCGCTGATAGCCTACCACGGAGATCTCACAGGCACAGGCAGCAAAACCCGACGCGCTGATAGAAAAATCTCCATGGACGCGCCGCGCTGCGCTCAGGCCTCGCCCCCCGACACGCCCCGTGCGATGACGTCATAATCGCCGTGTGCCCTATGCGCTTGGCTGGGCGCGAAGAGTATGCCACAAGCTTTAAGCTTCTCGCATACACTTTGCGCCCAGCCAAGCGCATAGGGCGCGCGGCGATTATGACGTCATCGCACGGGGCGTGTCGGGGGGCGAGGCCTGAGCGCAGCGCGGCGCGACCATGGAGATTTTTCTATCAGCGCGTCGGGTTTTGCTGCCTGTGCCTGTGAGATCTACTCCGTGGTAGGCTATCAGCGGATATCTGCTGTGATTGAGTCCTCACCGTCGTACAGTCGCCTTCAAAGCATGATGTTCGATTATAACGAACTAGTTGTGTGGCTAAGCCTTCCCAAATGTTGAGGGTAGTTTTTTAGAATTTAATATATAGAATTGGGAACGCTACATTCAATTTAATTCAGACTGCCTGGCACTGATCGCCGCCATTTCTGGAGCACTCACTATGTTCTGTTTTGGCCTGCGCAGAGTGCGAGCGCCCTCCGTGGAGCCCCGCCTCCAGCGCGTGCGCGAAGAGTATGCCAGAAGCTTTACACTAGCTAGCTAGGCTACTGTACTCACATTTTGAAAGTAGAACTCAGGCAGCTCACCGGCCGCGGCTTCCAGGTGTATAAACTCGTGACAAAAACCTCATCTGTCCTGATGGTCGAGTTCCATCCAGCTGCTCTCAGAGTCCGACGCGTGGATATTATTATTTGCCGAGATGTGTGTGAATTGATTCAGGTGGGCGTTAGCAGCTAAAGGCTAGCTGAGTCCATGCTGACTGCTGCTACTTCATAGTTCATAACATTATAAACAAATAAAATGACTTGAATTCACTTAAACACGTGTACCGCTACTCACACTTTGTTGAAAATTAGGAGAGAAGTGTGCGAAATGTCATAGTTATAACAGCCTCGCTGAGGTCCACAGACCACTGGGTGTGTTTGTTTGTGTCCACGGCGCATGCCGTTGTGAATTCCCCATGTTTAAAACAGTTTTGTTTTAAACTAAAGGCTATATGAAGCTCCACCTCACGTTAGTCGGCTGTGCAATGGAGTGGGGCGAGGAGGAACAAATTCCACCCAAACCTAGTCCGCAAAAAACAAAAATCGATAAAAAATTCCACGTGATCGAATTCATTCCTCAACTATCAATTATCGATTATTGATGAACATCCCTACACTGTAGCTTGTAGATTGAATTACTATTGGTTTACTGGGATATTACACAAATTTTATAAATATTGTAGCCTGTACCAATTGATTTGATTACAGAATAGTAATTGAGAGAAATGGTGTGACCTTGTCAGATTTTTGTAGACGGGGACTTCCAGGATGAATCCCAGGATCCAGGGGAATACAGCGAGACTACAGATCTCCCAGTCGACTGGGATGGCGAGCCACCACTGAGCATCTAGAAGAGCAATCCACACATTCACTGCAGTAGCATCAAGGACTACCCTGCTGTACGACTGGAGCGGTCGTTACACACACAGTCCAGCGGATGAACTTCATCGGGACGCGTACAGACACCCATCGACTTTTGGCCCCAAACAATTTTTTATTTTATTTTTTGGACTGAAGGGACAACATATTTTATTTGTGGGCACACTTTATTATTTTTGGGGAATTATAAATTGTCAACTGTGAAAAGCTGAAGTACTGAATTCATGTTTACAAACAAAAGGCTTTAAATTCATCTAACTCTTACTAAGATAATCTTGCTAAAAGCCAAAACTCTGTGTTGTCTAATTTCATTGCTGTCATACATTTTTAAGGGCTCTGGTCATTCTGAAAATCTGGTACTTGTCCATGCTCATTTATATTAATATTCTATTATTATTATTATTATTATTATTATTATTATTCAGAATTACAGTACATATGCTACAGTCATCAAAGAGCATTCATTTACCGATTATCAACTCACTTTGTATCATTATAATGCTTGTTGATATAAGCAGATGGGCAATGTTTACCTTTGCTACATGTTTTCCAGACTGAGAGCTCCCAGTTCATGCTCTGGCAAAACGTTCAGCTGTGACGCTTTTCACATCACAACGCATCATAACGGAATTGCGGAAGCTCTGCTCCGAGGGCTGTTGATTCGGCTTCCAGGGCGCTGTTATTGTTAAAGAGCATTAATAGATGGTTATTTACGGTTAAGTAATGCTTATTCAGCACTCTTGTGCTTTTATGAAATGTTCCTTAAGTGATACATGTTTTCAGCTTTACAAGTGTCACAAAGAACATTAATAAATGGTTTATTACAGTTAAGTAATGCTTATTCAGCACTCTTACGCTTGTTGTTATTCAAGGGATGTTTTCAACTTTACAATAAGGGTCACACAGAGCATTAATAAATGGTTAATTACGGATAAGTAATGTTTTTCAGCACTTTAATCTGTTAATGAAGTGTTAGTTAAGGCAGACATGTTTTCAACTTTACAATAAGGGTCACAAAGAGCATTAGTAAATGGTTAATTACAGATAAGTAATGTTTTTTCAGCACTTTAATGTGTTAATGAAGTGTTAGTTAAGGCATACATGTTTTCAACTTTACAATAAGGGTCACAAAGAGCATTAATAAATGGTTAATTACAGATAAGTAATGTTTATTCAGCACTTTAATGCATTAATGAAGTGTTAGTTAAGGCATACATGTTTTCAACTTTACAATAAGGGTCACAAAGAGCATTAATAAATGGTTAATTACAGATAAGTAATGTTTATTCAGCACATTAATGCATTAATGAAGTGTTAGTTAAGGCATACATGTTTTCAACTTTACAATAAGGGTCACAAAGAGCATTAATACATGGTTTATTACAGGTAAGTAATGCTTATTAGGCACACTCAAGCTTTTATTAAGTGTTACTTAAGGGATATATGTTTGCAACTTTACAATAAGGGTCGCAAACAGCATTAATATATGGTTAATTACAGTTAAGTAATGCTTATAGAACATGCATATAAATTAGGGCCACATGAACAAACGGAACCAGCAAACCTCAAATTAACGTTAATTAAGGGTTAATGGATGCTTATTAAGCACTACTAGTCATGTTAATTACGGTGTGTTAATTAATGCTTATTAAGCATTAACCAACCCTTACTTAATGCACATTAGTTAATGTTAATTAAGGGTTAATTAAGGCTTACTAAGCTTTACTAACCCTGTTAATTCATGTTAATTCATGCTTATTAAGCATTAACTAAGCATTAATTAACCCTTAATTAATGTACCCTTATTGTAAAGTGTTACCGATATATCTACTGGGAAAAAAATCATCAAACCAAGCGGGCAAACAGCATTCTTCTTATCTTCATAATTCTTTGTGGAAGACTTGTCCGTCAGGCTTCTTTTTCCATCGAAGTTTGACGTCTTTCATCTCCTTCTCTTTCATCTTCTTCTCCATCTGAACAACAAAAGGTTTGTTTTACTGGTTTTTCAAACTGGTGGTGACCCTCCACTTGCTCACAAGCCAGCTTCTCAACGCTTAAGGTTACTGATGCTCATATTGTGCTATCACAACACCCCTTGTCCATTAAAGCTCTAAATAATAACCAAACCAGATGTAGCAGATAGGAGATTATCAACTGCCATAATTGCTGACCTTAAAGTCACCAGCCAGCTTCTCTTAACACGTTCACTGCCAAGGACGTGTTAACACGTTTTCAGAATCCAGCTGTTGACTGCCAACGACGTGTTAACACGTTTTCAGAATCGATTTTTTTTTTTTGACGGTGGGACGTTGATCTAACCCTTTTACGTCTCCTACACCAGAATTGGAGGTATTGAATGTGTATAATCTATTTTACCGACCCACTGAGTGTCGACATGTCTCTCCACAGTAGAAAGAGGCGACCCAAAACTGGAGGGAAAAGCGCGAGGAAGCCGTTCTCATACTGTAAAATTGATGGCGAAAACACTTTCACTTTCGCGCTGATGCACAGCGGTGGCAACGGTGGGGGGTTCCAAGAATAGATTGGATGCACACTTTGAAACACGCAGCATAAATATGACCAGAATCGCATCAAAGCTCTCAACCAAAACTCCACGAAACGAGCGAGTCCACCCAGACTTCCTCAAACAGCGGCCGCGCAAACAGGCAGCAGCCAGGCAGCAGCAACTTCGTTGTGACACGCCCGCTGGAGAGCCAGGGAGGCAGGAGGAGAACACACACGGAGGGAGGAGTTGGAAGCAGAGGGGGGTTTCCTGCTGTTATGGAGGAAATTACTGTTCAAAACTATTGTTTAGATGTCTGACTCTTACTGATGCCAAAAATGAATGGTTAAAGTGACTGTTCTATCGAATTTCACAAAAAGCCGTTTATCTCTGAATAATTTTTCTGACGCTGAAACCATGCTGTATTCAACTGCTAATGCTTACATAACTACTAACTCTACAAACTAACTATTTTAGACAGAGAAAGCACACATTCTATTAGTTCTTTTGAGATATTGTGTGTTCACAAAATCTTAGCAGAAAAGAATCCTCGGGTCTTGAAAGATGAGCCAGAATCCTCAAAAAAACCCTCTGGCAGAAGCTAACTACAGTAAAAAAAAAACGTCTGGCAGTGAATGTGTTAACTTAAGGTACTGTGCCCATATCCCAAAGTAATGTATGTAGCAGCACCCACTGCACCGGGCTTACCGGGCCGTTGGACTAACCTGCTTCAAGATGGCCTCCAACACAGCAGGATCATTCAGGTCGAGTGTGGAGTCTGCTGATGTCACCTTTATTTTGAACACATGCTTCTTCTTCTCTGCCCCTTTAACACAGGATAGATATAGATAGATATATATAGATAGATAGATAGATAGATAGATAGATAGATAGATAGATAGATAGATAGATAGATAGATAGATAGATAGATACTTGATATTATAACAAGTTTACTTTTATCAACTTCAAAAACAAATATAATGACACATAATAAATGTTAGTTTGATTAGTGATGGGAATAACTCACAATTGTAGCAAATGAAATGAAATTTGTCTTCACACTTCTTGTCAGACCACTTTCCGCCTTTGCCAATCTCACTGACAGCACAGTTCTCTTGGGAGAGCTCATTTCCTGGTTGTCCATTCTGCCAGTATCTGAATGAGGAGTCACTCCCTCCTGACCACCACCTCCAGGACTCTCTGAACAGACCGATCCAAACCCGGGTTTGAGATGGTACCAATGTTTGGATCTCCTGGTTCTCAGCCTGGTTCCTCACACTGGCCAGGTCTGTGTAGTTCTGCCTGCAGTAGTGTTGAGCTTCGGTCCAGGTCTTTGGTTCATTGACATAGATATATATATCAGAGCTGCCGCTGGGCAAACCTGCATTAATAGAAGCAAAAAATAAAGAAATTAGTTTAATAAAAAGTTGAATGGGGAAAATGGCACAATAAAAATATGGTATGTACTGTATAACTGACAAGTAAGAGAAATTAAATGTTATTGATGCAGGGAGAGGAACTATAAAAGTAAAAAACAAACAAACAATAGCTTATTTAGTGGGCTCACCATCGGTATCATGGTAGCAGATAAAACGGTACTTTGAATTGCATTCCTTATCACCCCACAAGTTATTCATCATAACACCACAGAACTCTTTGCCGCTGAAGTTATTAGGTCGACTTCTCCTCCAGTTTGTGAACACAGCTCTCTTATCTGACAGAGACCATCTCCAGCTGTCTGGTTTGTCATACAGGCCGATCCAGACGTCTCCATCATAACCACTGCCTGCAGCATCAATCAGCCTCTTCATGTCGTCCATGTGGTTGATGGTGGCCAGGTCAGTGAACTTCTCTCTGCAGTAGCTTTGGGCTTCATTCCAGCTCTTTTTCTCATTAACAAAGTGGTACTGATGATCAAGGCCTGAGCAGAGGCCTGTGACTAAAGACACATTAAGCAGAGTACACATTATGACAGTGTAGGTTACCTGATGCTCATTGCTTTAAATGAAAACACACATGCTGGAGAGAATGAGACAATAATGGCCAGCGACAGCTATAATATTAATTTGCAGATTTTACTTTCATGATTGTTACTGGACCCCCCCCCCCCCACACACACACACACACACACACACACACACACACACACACACACACTGACCTGAGAGTAGCAGAATGAACAGCATTGTCTGTCTAATAACTGAGGGAAAGAAAAAACAAAACAAGAATTTTGAAATAATGTAGCATAAAAATACATATTTAACATAGATAGCATGCAATTATAATTATATATATACACACACATACAGTATACACACATATATATATATATATATATATATATATATATATATATATATATATGATTCAAAATACAATGCTACAGCATGCGCTGGGACGCGTCATCAGTGATGTTAACTGGGGTCGTAAGGTGTTTCGGGTCTATCCAACATCATACACCCTCGCCCAGTAGACCCAGCCGAGGCCGATTAAGACCCCGACCCGCGTCCCGGAAGCAGCCGCTCACGGATCAGCCTTCCTACTCTGTCTGCAGCGTTGCCCGCGGAAGGGTTGATCATGCCCAATCCGCTGCAATAGCGCTAGTGCTACACTGCAGCATTGAAAGACCGTTCGGTGCATGGAGGGCTAAGGCTCTGTGGGTTAATCCAGGCCGCGCTCCTCCTTCGTCTCACCAGACCCTCCCAAAAGGCAATCCTACTATGCCGCACCATAGACAAAGAGGATGCCTCAAGGAGACCTGTGCACTGCACGTCATTCGCCTGCGGCGAGCACCTCGCTCTAGCCTGAAGGACCCCAGGCCGCGCCAATCTTTACATAGCTTTTCAGGAGGCTAATCCGTAGCATTTGTGGATTTCTCCCTCACGAGAGAGCCAGGCTGGGGTGCTAAACCCATCCCGTACCGGGTGCCGTCTCTCCGACCGTCAACTGTCTCTCCAGCTTGTCATCAAACTATACTTGGTTGTCACCTAGACTATTCCTAAGTGTCACTGGCCAGGGGAGCCAGACTCATACGATTCAAAATACAATGCTACAGCATGCGCTGGGACGCGTCATCAGTGATGTTAACTGGGGTCGTAAGGTGTTTCTGGTCTATCCAACATCATACACCCTCGCCCAGTAGACCCAGCCGAGGCCGATTAAGACCCCGACCCGCGTCCCGGAAGCAGCCGCTCACGGATCATCCTTCGTACTCTGTCTGCAGCGTTGCCCGCGGAAGGGTTGATCATGCCCAATCCGCTGCAATAGAGCTAATATATATAGGTATATGTATATATCAGTGAATGTAGGCACATTGTAAAGCGCTTTGGATAAAAGAGCAATATAAATGCAGTCCATTTACCACATCGCAGTTGAGCAATTCACAGTTGGCCAATTTACAGTTGGGCAACTGTGTCCCTGTGCAACTGTGCGCCATAGTAACTGCGCCAACGGCTCTCCAATTATAGTATGAACACACACACACACACACACACACACACACACACACACACACACACACACACACACACACACACACACACACACACACACACACACACACACACACACATTATTTGATCAAATCGGCCAGCTCTAAATTGAAATAATAGTCATTCCTTCCACTTTGACATGTAACCTTCAAAATCCTCATCCATCCATCCATCCAAGACTTTTAATCTGAAGACACATCAGGGTCGGTTCCAGAACAAGATGACTAGGGATGCCTCCTAGATAGGAAGGGGTGCACATGCACAGGCCGACCCGGGTGGCCGGCCGAAGAATGATACCAGCCAAGCAAGAATATTTCAAGTGTTTCAAGTGCTTTACTGAAATATTTGGACCATATAATGATAATACAATTATCTCAACCTTAAAAGGTTACATATAGGTGCCAAAAAGCCATAAATTCACATGAAAGAACAAAGAAAAACAACAATTATAATTCAAGTTTAAACAGTAAGTGTGCAGCTGCAGCATGGAGATTTCATTGTACCTTTGGTTAAGACCAAATAATCTCTTTAAATGCTGTAAAGTGTTTTAGCAAAGAATATTGCAACATAAGTCTTTCAGAACATACAACACTCTACTAGGGTACATTATTTTTTATTATTATAACATTTATTTTTATTTTTTTTACCACTCTTTTCAACTGAGCATGCAGACAATTAAAATAAGGGTGCAATGCGTGCTTTTGCACCCCTGTAAAACCGGGCCTGAGACACACAAGTTTAGATGGTATTTGTTGCCTCCATAATTGCGGCCATTGGGTTGATGTTGGCTAACTGTTGAACATGTGTTACAATGTAACAGTTACATATTGTTGAATGGTAAGACTTGACACAGTTTCTCCAGTCAACAAAAATATTTTCTTACCTGGGAATTAAGGTGGTTGACATTTATAATTACTGTACATGCTTCAATTAATAAAATAAATGTTCAGGGGCACCTTGGTGGGATCATAAATATCCACCCAGGCTACTTTCTATGTTGGATTAAGAAATATGTAATTACCATATAATCTCAATATAAAACAATTAAGAGCAAAGGGATGTAATTTGCAAACTAAGATTTACACAAGTGCATCATCCTATCAAAAATGGATAGCCATTTCCCTATGCTTTACTGAGGATAAAGGTTGTCTTAAAGTCCAGACTTTGTCAGACATATGTCTTACCTGGATATAGTGGACTGGAGACTGATGCCATTGTCAAACTCTCTCTTTGTTGTCTTTATCTTTCCTGCCGATCACAAAATATTATTGGGAAAAACATAGTAACCAAAACATGGTAACCAGACCTCCTTTAAAATAAGCTCAGGTGTGCTGCTCACATCCTCTTTATAGCAAGTTTGAATGCCTCTGATATGCAAAGTATTGACCATCTCATCTCCTGGCAACCATCAGTCACCTGGTCACTTGCCCTTCCCTTTGAGACTGTAAGACTATTCAAATGAGTCCTGGAAGCCAAGCTTTCACAGCCTTACAACAAAAATTTAAAATGCAGCTCCTTCAGACAATATTTGAAAATAAGATTCAAATATGTTGTCATTTTCTGGATAATGCTGACATCTAAATTAAGGGAAGAAAGTTCAGTAGAGGAGCAACTGTGGGACCACTGCAGTCATGCACACACATCTCACATGTTCTCGTGTGAAAATAAAGTAGTCTAGGACAACTGGTCAAGTTCCAGAACCATGTGAACCTCACTATGGCTGAACAGGCAGCCGGCTGGGTCAATCAGGGACCTGCCTCGTAGTTGACATTAGTAATGCCGCTGGCAAAACAGCAATGGCTGCATCCATGGCTCTCCGGCTCGAGCAGTAACAAGTTAAACAGCCGTACGTGCAGTCATTGCAGAAATAGACACAATAGACCCTTTTGAGGTAATGAGGGTTTCCAAATTCCAATCATGGAAGTTGGAAACCCTCATTAGTGTTTTGCTTTCACCTGTGTTTACCCTGCCTTTTTGACACAAAATGGCCCCCGTGAAAAGGGTCTATAACAACAGTTAACTCATTGAGTGCCAGCCACTTTTGGAAAACGGATGCTCCCAGTGCCAGAGTTTCGGAGCGTTTTCAGTGATTTCTCGAGGCCCACAGAATATTGTGTGATATTACTATGTAAACACCGAACACGCCCAAAGAACGATGAGACTCTCTTCTATCATCAGCAAAAAAACGTTTATTGATATCATTTTCCGTTCTTTAGTTATCAGCTGGAGAAGATAGGTTGATTTCACCAAAAACAGACGTTTCCATCAAGAAGCTGAGATAATGAGCCTTTTGTGAAATGAAGCATTTCAAGCAAATCACTGACTCTGAAGCTAATATTTTCTGACCTGAAACATCTGAACAGTAATTTCCTTCAATAAAACAGCACCCCCACCCCCCTCAACTCCAAACTCCTCCTCCGTGGGAGTGTCTCTGGTGGCTCTGCTCGCTCTGCTGCGTGTGTCAGGCGAGTCTCTGCTGCCTGCTATGGCAGGCTCTGCTGCCTGCGGATCCACGTTCGGATGGCGGCCGCTCGTCGGGGGAGTCTGGATCGGGCTCGCTGAGTTCGTCTGCGTTTCTGGGGTTTCGGTTGTGAGCTGGGATGAAGCTGCGTCCGATTCTAGGCTTTCTGCTGCGCGTTTCAAAGTGCGCTGCACCCAGTCTATTTTCGGAGCGCTCCGCCTTGTGCGCCGGCTCCCAGCGCGACACCGAAAAGCCAAACCATTCTCATGAGAATGGTTTGGCTTTGGTTTTCTTTTCTGGCGGCTAATCGTGTGGAGAAACTATGCAGCAGAGACAGAGGGGCTCAGTTGTGGGAGCGGATTGGCTGCTGTTCTCAGCCAACGTTGGCTCCAGCCAGAGCAATCTGTGCCGCTCTGGCTCATGCATCGGTTTCTCTTTCATCACGGCTTTTTCTGCTGTTTTTCCTCAACTTTCTCTAATCTGGAGAGCACTGTCGCCACCTAATGGGTCCGTAAAATAGGTTATACACCTTCAATAGCTCCAATATTTTTACAGACGATGCATGAGGCTTTGATCCACGTCCCACCGTCAAAAAACGCATTTGACGTCGTTCGACGTCATTGGCACTCTACGTTACTATTTGATTTGACGCCGATCGACGTCATTGGCACTCAATGAGTTAATAAAAAATAAATAAATAAAACGTTTTTTAAAGTTTAAAACGTAGATAGAATTTCCTACTCAAGTAGCATTATTTTGCTGTTCCTTTACCTCAGTGGAAGTATTTTAAGAATGAGATTTAAATCATCATCATCATCCTCATAATTAAAATTGCCTCATAAGTGGGTGGGCGGTGGTTAGTCACGATTTTGCGGACTGTCTGTTTGTGACATCAGTGATGTCATAAATCAGGAATTGTGATGTCATCAGTGATGTCACTTGAGCAATTGTGATGTCATCATTGATGTCACTCGAGCAATTGTGATGTCATCAGTGATGTCACTCGAGCAGTTGTGATGTCATCAATGATGTCATAAATCCTTCCTGGCTGAGGTATAAAAGTGGCGGAAACGATCATTTCACACATAAACGATAATTTTGACCATCAGGTACGGTAATTCAACATTTCCCACCTGGCAACACTGGCCATCAGTGATGATGTTCCAGAGGTCCTTGGAGGGGTTCCAGGGAGGCTTGAAGAGGTTCCAGGGGTCTTTGAGGGGGTTCCAGAGGTCCTTGAAGGGGTTCCACAAGTCATTGAGGGGGTCCCATCGGTCTCAGGAGTTCCAGAGGTCCTTGAGGGTGTTCCAGAGGTCCTTGAGGGTGTTCCAGATGTCCTTGAGGGGGTTGCATCGGTTTCAGGAGTTCCATAGGTCCTTGAGGGGGTTCCAGTGGTCCTTGAGGGGGTTACAAAGTTCGTTGAGGGGGTTCCAGAGGTCCTTGAAGGGGGTCCCGGGGTCCTTGGCGGGGTTCCAGAAGTCCTTGAGGGGGTCCCATCGGGCTTCAGGAGTTCCAGCGGTCCTTCAGCGGGTTCCAGGGGGCTTCAGTGGTTCAAGAGGTCCATGAAGCGGTTCCAGATTCCTTAAAGACCCTGGCAACCGAAATTTACAAAAAACCTTCTAACTATATAATTTCGGGTCTTATGTGCATAATTATAAGAATAAAAGTTGTCACAATCCAAATCCTTTGGGCTAAGGCCAGAAATCCTTACGGACTTCTACAGAGGCACCATTGAAAGCCTGCTGACTGGCTGCTTCACCACCTGGTACGGGAACTGTACCACCATGGACCGCAGGGCGCTACGGAGAGTGAGACGTGCGGCCCAGCACGTAACAGGAAGTGAGTTGCCAGAACTGCATGAACTGTATAAACAGCGGTGCCTCAGGAGGTCCCTGAAGATCATCAAAGACAGAAACCACCCCCACAACAGCCTGTTCTCCCTGTTACCCTCAGGGAAAAGATACAGGGTTCCAAAAGCACGCACAAATCGCTTGAGGAACAGTTTCTTCCCGCAGGCCACGAGACTCCTTAACATACACAAATAGTGTAGTAGCCGTACTGTACCGCACTGTAGCTGCTACCATAACGTATGTCTAATGTTTAATTGTATGTTTATTAAGGAATATGCTATTTGCACCTGTATGTCAAATACGCCGAATTTAAAACGCAGAGTTTAATTGTATGTTTAATAAGGAATATGCTATTTGCACCTGTATGTCAAATACGCCGAATTTAAAATGTTTAAGCACGTCTAAAGTATGCACATGACATGTGCACCTATGTGCAGTGAATATGCCACTGTCTCTGACTTGTCTTATCACTATACTGCCTTATTGCTTGTTGTGTCTCTTGTTGTTTTTGCACTCACATGCCGTGTCACATTTGTACTATGTTGTAAACGGAGTCCTCAGCACAAGAATTTCACACGTGATACTTGTACCATGGAGTGACAATAAAAATCTTGAATCTTGAATCTTAAATCTTGAATCCTAAATATTGCTATTTTTGCTTGTTTTCTGAAGTTGGGGTTGGTACTTGCCAAGTCCTGTGGCTTGTAAAAAAATCACACACAGGTGCTGAAGTAAGTGGTGCAGACATACAGACACCACTTAAGCAATTTTAACTAAAAGAAGAAGACAATTGCTCAAGTAACATCATCACTGATTACATCACAACTGCCTGATGACATCACAGTCGAGCAATTGCGCATATCATTTCATCACTTCACCCCCTCTTCCTTGTTGCCTTGATCCAGACCCAAATCGTCCCGTGAGTCTCTACGAGTTACGGTTGCGGAGATACGTCCGCTCCGCATGCAGGACTACAGGAGAGAGAGAGAGAGAGCGGGGGGTGGGGGGTTTCAAGTCACTGACCAAACATTATTTCAGTGATTGCTGTCAGAATATAAAGCCATTTAACACTTATTTTAACACAAAAACATCGCTGAATGCACCTTTAATATAATGAGGGGGGTAGCCTTAGCCTGTTTTCTTTCCTTTACATTTTCATACGGTCAATTATAGACTGTCCAATGCAAAGATAATTCCGAATGAATGCATTTCCAAGTGATTTTCATTTTTAATTGGCGCTATTAAACCGCAAACATTCATTGTTACAAAGCCTGTTTTTGTTCATCAAAATGTATACCAAAGCTGGAGTGCTATACCTCGATTTTTTTCGGGGGTGGGAAAAAAATATAGAAAGTACTGAAGCTGTCTCGCGAGTCGCGCACCCCAGGGGAGGCCTCGCGCCTCACACCTTGAAAAGCGCTGCTGTAGACAGTTTTCAACTTAACAACATAAGCATTCAAAATGGCCTCCGTCTTACTTCCTCTTGCAGTGTTTGCTAATACATTAGCTGGCAGGAAATAAACAGGGCCCTAACTGTTCCCTAGCAGCACCAGTGAAACGGTCTATAGCTCGTCCGAAATGAATGATGATAACCGCTGTGTAGCCCGTCCGTTTGAGTTGTAGTCTCTCTACAAAGCGTAGAGAATGAACTCTTGAAGCGTGAGCTGCTGATGGGTGTGACAGCCTCCTCCTCCTCCTCCTCCTCCTCCTGTGGTTGCAGTGACGGTGAAGCAGGCCCAGGAGGCGTACGAGGCGGCCTACAAGAAGGCCTCTGAGAGCGGGGACATGAAGCCCACGCACCCCATCCGCCTGGGGCTCGCGCTCAACTTCTCCGTCTTCTACTACGAGATCGCCGGCAACTCTGAGAAGGCCTGCGAGCTCGGCAAACAGGTTCCACCTCCCTACCCGTCTCTCTCTCTGGCTCTCCCTTTCCCACGCTCTCTGTGTATATCTCTCTCACTCTGTGTATATCTCTCTCACTCTGTGTATATATCTCTCTCTCTGTGTATATATCTCTCTCTCTGTGTATACATCTCTGTGTATCTCTCGCTCACTCAGTGTATATATCTCTCTCTCTCTGTATATATCTCTCTCTCTGTGTATATATCTCTCTGGATCTCTCTCTGTGTATATATCTCTCTGGATCTCTCTCTGTGTATATCTCTCTCTGGATCTCTCTCACTCTGTGTATATATCTCTCTGGATCTCTCTCTCTCTCTGTATATATCCCTCTGGATCTCTCTCTCTCTGTATATATCTCTCTGGATCTCTCTCTGTCTATATATCTCTCTGGATCTCTCTCTCACTCTGTGTATATATCTCTCTGGATCTCTCTCACTCTGTGTATACAGTACATCTCTGTGTATCTCTCTCACTCTGTGTATATATCTCTCTAGATCTCTCTCTCTCTCTCTCTCTCTCTGTATATCTCTCTGGATCTCTCTTTATCTGTCTTTCTTCCAGTCTCTCTCTTAGAGCGAGATATGCAGCTGATGTATTTTTTATTATTATTTAATTAAAAATCATATTAGATGTGGATGACACTTACTATGTTTACATGGACGGCAATAATCCAACTATTGACCTTATTGTAAAGAAGACAATATTTCAATGAAGGTGTTGACATTATTTGCTTATTGAATTTTCCATTCCTTCACATGCTACAGAGCAAAGTCACAGCAACCGATACCGTTAATGATGGTTCCATTCCATTTAGGTGTTCCAGCGCCAGGGCCCTCGTTAATGTTATAGGTTACACCTGTGTTACTTCCTGTTTAGCACCTCACATGCGTTACTTCCTGCTTTACCGCCTCAAAACGGTTGCTCTGAAAATGGACTATGACTGAAGAGACACGTCCCTGCGTCCCGAGTTTCCCTCTTAAACAGCCATACGTGCAGTCATTGCAGAAATAGACTCAATAGACCCTTTTGACGTAATGAGGGTTTCCAACTTCCAATCATGGAAGTTGGAAACCCTCATTAGTGTTTTTCTTGTCGCTGTGTTTACCCTGCCTTTTTGACACAAAATGGCCCCCGTGAAAAGGGTCTATATAACAACAGTTAAACAAGAACATGCAACACTGTATACAACAGCGGAGTTTCTCGACAGAAAGGACGTTTGGATTTGGATTTGACTGGATCCGATGCTGATTGGCTGAAGGACTGGCTACTTCCACCCACTGAAATGAGTGTGCACACATCGGAGTCCAGACAGATTCACAGAACGAAACAGAATGTGAGTTCACGGATCCGGGTAGTTTTAACCAGGCTATGAAACGTATCCTTTGTTGTACTGACACAGAGTGGTAATTAAAAGAAACTAGAAATACTGCATCATAGTTGTATCCGCTAACAAGTGAGCAGTCCACAATACATCCATGTCTGTCCAGACTCATACAAGCACAAATACCTTGAGGCCCACAGCACAGTGGTGTGGCCATACAGCCTTATGATGACACTTTAAGCAATGTTTGGGGGTACCTCAACAACATGGCTAATTGTTTTCAACATCCATAATGGTCCTACCACTACCCCAAAACTCTTCACCAACTGCCCCCCCCCCCCATATCTCACCAACCTCCTCTCCCACTACCAACCCTCCCGGTCCCTCAGATCCACCTCTGCCGGCCTTCTCTCCACTCCCAAGTCCAACCTCCGCAGTTTCGGTGACAGAGCCTTCTCCAGGGCAGCTCCCAAGCTCTGGAACTCTCTCCCCCCGGACATTAGAGAATCAGAGTCCCTCACTGCATAACAAATCCTGCTTCAAGACCCATCTCTTCTCCTCTGCCTTCTCTTAAGTTCCCCCTGCCTATCCCTGTGTGTCTGTGTCGCGTTTGTCCATTGTCTGTTGCACCTTCGTCGCCCCCGCCCTTTTAGTGTTTAGTGTAAAGCATCTTTGAGTCCTTGAAAAGCGCTACATAAATCCCATATTTATTATTATTATTATTATAAAACAATGCACATCCCCGCAAGCACTCCCCCTACGCACCCCTAGAACTCCCACTTTCCATTACCTTCCTATCCCCAGCTACGGCCCATTTCCCATAGCCCCACCCCTTGCCACGGTCCTTCCCACCAGCCAGTACGGCCAAAACATAATGCATCCGGTCAAGGCTATTGCCGGGCGGAGGCTTAAAAAAGGGAGATTTTGAGTGCTAGAAACTAGCAATGACAACTCTTGCAAGCCCTTGCCCCGGGCGTAAGATCGGGACCCCTTTCTTCAAGTAGCCTACCTGAGGAACTAACTGGCGATGACCACTTAAAAGATAGCTTTCCATGGTTGTAGCCCTTTGTGTCTCTTGGTGACCACATGCCAGTGTCTGTATGTCCCCATTTGCCTCATGCAAACTATAAGGAAAGTTCTGCATTTCACTAAACAGGAAAGATCACCTTGTGGTGGCATCTCAAGGTAAATTAATACCAGGCTTTTATGTGCTGAATTTTTCTCGAGGTAGGATCCTTTGTGTTGTGCGTGTACAGTCTGTATATGCTTTGGTCTTTCATTTTGAAGGTCTACAGGCTTTTATTTCGAAGGTCTCTGTGTGTGTTTTGGGCTTTTATTTTGAAGGTCTATGTGTGTTTTGTGCTTTTATTCTGAAGGTTTGTGTGTGTGTGTGTGTGTGTGTGTGTGTGTGTGTGTGTGTGCGTGCGTGCGTGCGTGCGTGCGTGCGTGTGTGTGTGTGTGTGAGCTATCCACCTTATTTTTGAATGCCCCACTGTAAAAAAGAAGCGTGGGTACAAGGTCCGGTTTAACGTGACTCATTGTTGCCGCTTGCCATTTCCTTTGTTATACTCTGGCTGCAGACCCGAATTATAAACCGGAAGCTGGAGTCCGTTATAAAAGTTATAAATATAGTCACGTTATAAACAACTAACCAACGCTGGAGGTCCGTATGGAAACTCGAAATGTGTGTTACTCGAAATGGTTAAAAGTTAAATCAATTTGGTGGCGTTTTACTGCCATGTAACATAGCTAGCTAGCCGCTAACATTAGCCACAGTTAGTAGCCGACTACCCACAATGCATTACGTTATCCCAGCACCCGAACGACACGGCTGTAGAGCAGAATGGCTCTGCTGTAAAAGGGTAAAATCCTCATAGACGTTTTTTTTGTCAGGGGCTGGGGGGTTATCTAAATTGGTTACACCGGAAATAGAACCCATACTTAACGTAAGGCAAAATGGCCGCCAAAAATAAGGTGGATAGAGAGCCTTGCTCACAGGGTGTTTTGATGCGTCTAGTGCAGCGCGCTAGTGAGCCGTTACATGAAGGGATGCATGTGGACTCCCTCCCTTAGCCCTTGCTGCTGGACAACCCAGTTCTGGGTAAAGGAAGCAGAGCACGTAAGTCTTCTGAGGCCAGTAGCCTCTCACTCACCAACAATCCTGTGACATACATCTTTTAGGTGGCAAATTACATTTGTGCTCGTGTGACCCCATTCACAGAAGCACACAGCTTGACTTCCCTGTCGCTGCTGGTCTCCGCTGCTCCAAACTGGGAGCGCGCCGCAGGCCAGGGTGCATTCTACTGTGGGTAGGCCACTGACTATCGATAAGTAGCTCATCCAACCTCACGTCAAAAACCTCTGAACTATCCCTTTAAGCTGGAGCAACACAATACATTAAAAATAAAGTTTCTGTCAGCAGACTCTCCTCTCAACCTGAATGACCCTGCCACTTAACTATGATGAGCTCCCACATGGAAACAACTGGGCTTGAATACGAAAGGAAACAGGTAGTGTACATCGGGTACATCTTTGCGGTTGTGAAATGAACACCACACATATTTAATCAAAATAGGTGTTTTCATGCACATTAATATTCATGGTGCTAGTCTACGGCTCTTCCCAGATCAGCAGAGGGTGGAGCAGCGACCGAGGCAGCAGGAGGGAAATTGGCCAAGTACAGTTGGTGAGAAAAATAGGGGGGGGAATGGAAAAAAATAGATTTTAAATAGCCGGCTTCAAATACGCAGCCTTCAAATCTAGTTTAGATCAAATTTCGGGGTGCAGTGGTGGCCCAATGGGTGCCGTGTCTATGTGCCGACAGCCCGCAATGCCGATAGCCCACAAGCAGAACCAGCTGAGCGAGGCGGCGTGCAGCATGACGGTGGACCGGCTGGAGATCCTGCACGGCTCCAGCATGGTGGGCTCCAGCCCTAACCCTAACCCTAACCAATAACCCTCACCCTACCGGGCTGTCGGCATTGCGGGCTGTCGGCACTGCGGGTGGTCGGCATAGCGGGCAGACCCCGGCCCAATGGTTAATGAACGAGCTTGTGACCGGTCCCGGCAGGATAAATCCGGGTGGGGAAAGTGACCACTGAGGTGCCCTTGAGCAAGGCTCTTAACCCCGACCGCTCCAGTGGAGCTGCTCAGTGGCCAGCAGATCAGACTGTGGTTGTACTGGTCAGCTTCCAGGTATGAATGTGTGTGTGAATGTGAACAGGGCGCTCCTGAAAAAGAGAGCATTGTTCTCAGTGAGACTCCCCCTGTTTTTGTTTTTTTTGCTGTTATATAAGACACCTTTTAAGAACTGCCTCTGTGTCTGCTTTGGGGTCCATTCAAACAAATCTTACGTTGTGACAATATCATTGTGAAGCTTTAGCAGTATCAGAATCAGAATAACTATAGGTAGCAGCACGGTGCTTTTTTCTCCAAAAATCTGGATGTGTGCTGACTGCCAAAGATGAGACGTAAATAAAACATTTCATTAAATAATTGAGATGTTCATTCATTGTAGCCTACTTATTTTCCCCTCAAACAAATACATCATCGGGGAAAGTGTGAATGACTTGTATTTTCCAAGCTCTGTTGCTCCCATTATAAAAGATGAGTGCACGCACACACACACACACACACACACACACACACACACACACACACACACACACACACACACACACACACACACACACAAGAGATGCATGCATGCTGGCACACAAACACACAAACAATTCATTACAAAGATGCACAGCACGTGCACACACACACACACACACACACACACACACACACACACACACACACACACACACTGTATCTGGCATCGGGTATCTGGGACCAGCCTTCCTTTTCAGCCATGGTTCATATTAGTGTCCTCTAGAGAGAGAGTGGTGTCAGCGGAGGACCAAAATAATGTACAATTTGATTCTTTAAAAAAAAACTTTCAAAGTACAACACAAACTGTCCATTTTGCTGCAACTCGACAGTGCTGCTTAATCCAGGTCCTTACTTCCTGGAACTCATCTTGAGAGTAAAAAACTGGTCCATTGGTGATCATCATGCCGATCGATCACGCCTCAGTAAACAATCAGCTGTTAAGACACGTCACACACATCTATCTGATGAAGACAGAAGTGTTCCCGTCGAAACATGTCAGGTAGGAATGTCTGTGTCTGATTTCTGAGAAATTCTAAATGTAGAAAATTCGTTGTCTGGTTTTGTCACAAGTAACCTACAGCTGAAGCCGTGTCTCAAGCGGGTTGGGTTGGGTCGGATTAGATTTTTTAGGACCGTTGAGAGAGGAGGACAGCACTCGAAGTTGAATACTTTTATTGCCACGTTTGTGGGGCAGCCCTTCTTCAGCGTGTGTGCGGGAGAGGTGTTTAGGCTATGATCTGTGATGCTCTGAGATCTCCAAATTGGCATGGATAGATGACAGCAAGCAGCCGCAACCGGACTGGATCTCCGTGGATCGGAGCTTGGAAGGGAAGAATGTGATTGGTTTACTGCAGATCGCCAATGGCCACAGTTGTGAATAATTCTACGCTTAAAAAGGCGTGGTTAAATGGTTAGTGGCGCGGAATCTGGCAGGAAAAAATTAGGGAATGCGCGTGACCACCAAATTTAAGGCCAGGGGGAGAATAGAGCCCACAGTGTGTATAGCTGATTTAATGAGACACAAAAAGACTGAAGTGCGAATAAACAGTATTCACTGCGATTTTAACTATTGTTGATGTGCGGAGCAGCCATCTTGGATTTTTGAGGTCGGGGTTGCTGAGTTTGGCAGAGAAAATCGGAGCACAGGTGAAGTCACCGTCGGAGCTCATGATCTTTGAACCATCACATTCCCATTTCCCAGTTTAAATGGAACGGCCCATTATTCCCCTGCCAAATGGTATAGTTCCTATTTCCACAGTACGGCTGCAGCAACATGATTTACGGCCGGGCCACACATTTTGCATCTGCTGTGCGTCTGCGTCGCGAAATAGAGAATAGGAGCGACGCCTATTTTTTCTGCTTACCGCGCGCGTGTCTCTACAAAAATAGACCTTAAAATGATCTTTTGCTGTTCATAATCATATCATACAAGCACTATTAACTACATTTTCAAGCAGACATAATAAAATATAACAACACTTCCATTTTTGTTTCTCTGGGCGAATTTGCGGCATATCTTTTTTCGACTCTTGTTCGATTTTTGCGAGTTTTCGCCTGCGACTTGAATTGATAACCACTGATTTCCATAGGCTATAGGCTATTTATTTATTTTACAGGGGCAGCCACAGCCAATCAAGGCTCGTTTTGATTTGAGACGGGAGGATGAGCTCACAGCAGTTCTCCTGCCCTCTGAAAACCACATACAGTACATAGGCTACAACGTGGCTTCGTTCCTCCCCTCCCCCCCCCACACACACACACACACACACACACACAAATCAATACTGCCTCGATTTTGAAGTGAGCCCAAGTGATCTTCAGTTAAAACGCTAGCTCCATCTGATGTTAAATTGGTAATAAAAGGTAAACTCTAATACCCAATTTTAGCAGCATAATTTGATGTCTTGGCGTGGCAAGGCTGTGCTTAATGACATATCCAAAACGAATTCCACTTTCCACTCCGCAAATACCGCTCTGCGCTGGGAGCGCAGCCGTAATCTCCGTGCAGAGCGCCCAGCGCAGAGAGGTATTTGCGCGTAAGAGGTCCTTTTCAAAGCTCTTTTGAAAGCAAAGTAATTGCGCGCTGCTGACGATAGGGTAACGCCATCTATCCCACATTTCAGTGCTGAAACGCCTGCTTTGGCATGGGGCAGCCAATGCCCAGTGCAATTATCACAGGCATGCGCTTGTGTCCGCCCCCAATTTGCATTGCGCACGTCGTTAAACGAGCGCAAACGCTAAATTAGCGCTTTTGAGAAGATAGAGGGCTATGACTTTAAGAGGTAAAAAAGTTTGTTTATGTTTGAAGGCGCCTAAAAAAGTTACATAGTGTACCTTTAATCAATGTTCAGGGCAATATTATGATGAAAAACACATTCATACTTGTGATCTTGATAATACATCACATAATGCTGTTTATAATGTCTTAGCTTTTGCACACCGACTACCACTACTACAAAATATTCTTGTCATGATGAGGTGTTAGTGGGTATTCTACATGGGATCATGTCTATGTTCCCCGGGTTCTATGTTCCCCGCGTTCTATATTCCCCGTTTTTCACTAACCTCTCCCAGCCCCCCCGCCAAACCTAACCTCCCCCAGACCCTAACCCAAAACCTAACCTCTCCCACCCCCACGCCTAAACCTAAGTTCATAGAAAGGGATCTATGTTCCCCGGTCCCACAAAAACGGGGAACATAGGACCCGGGGAACATAGGACCCGGGGAACATAGGGATGACCCCTTCTACATTCATCCATCATCATCCCGCCGCATTGCCCGCACTGTTGCTTTCTGACGACAGGGGGCGACATTTCTCTTCGGGAAGTGACGACAAGGGTTCCTGAGCAAGCAGCAGAGACTACTGGAGAGAGGAAAAACACCTCATCACACCAAACAGGCAAACTGGTAATGTTTGCAGTATTATGGTGGACCATAATTATCCTCGGGATTCTCTATCCTAGTCTGAGCAGATGCCCTCCTCTCTCACCACAAGAAGAGAGGCATCTTACCACGGAGTCATTACGCCACATAATCAGTTGCCATGCTGCCATGCCATAGAATTAGTTGCCATGCCATTTGTGAATAAAGCTTGCTCGTTAAAATATACCCACTGGTCTCTCATGATTGAAATTGCAATGTGGTGTAGCCAACAGAGCGATGTCGACATCAGAAACAAAGGAAAAAAGTATTATTCCATTCTTTTCTTTTAAAATGCTACCATTACTGCTTTTGCTAACTTAACCCAAGAATATCAAATGCACTTATTGAAATAAAAACTATACGCACATTTTACTTAATCTTCAACACATATTTCCTTCTTCCCTCGTCCCACGCTCCCTCTCTAGTGTTTTGCACATGTATGGAAATGGGTCCCAACACTGCTAATCCTAAAGGATTAAGTTTTACTGACTTGGTCACTTGAAGGTCACCAACAAGCATCTACTCTATCAGTCTCTCTCGTCTCTGACTGCCTGAGATCTCTCCTCTGTGAACATCACCTTTTTTGATTTTTTTTTGTAAGATACAGTTTACAGAGGATTCATCACAAAAATATTTGTCTATCCTGCAACATATGCCCCTCCTCAATGGTTATTGTTTCCATGCCCTACTTAAAGGAGTACTTACCTCCAAAACACTTTTTTTCAGCTTTTAACCAATATATATGACTTTGGGGGTGATGTGTGAAGAATTCTGGTCAGAATTTCCACATTTGACACCAAACTGTTGCCATTTTACCATTTGTATCATTTTTCAGCAGCATATCTGGCATAAGCGCCCTCTAAGGGTCAAAGACTGCTTTTTTTTGTGCCCTCAAATGAATGGGATATTTGGTACAACCTGACGTCACGGTGGGTTTAGCGCGTGCATCTGGTGCATCTCCAAAGCCTATACAACTAGGCAAGATGGAAAAACCTTACTTAGTATCAGGCTCCAGAGGGCTCTAACTGAAGTAAAAAAAAATCTGTTTGCTCTTAAAATACTGAACCAAACGTCGTCAAAGTTGGCACATGTCTTAATTATAGTTAGTTTCCCGCTGAATGTGTCATTACTTTATTGATATCTTACCTGGATAAGCTCGAATGATGATGTTTATATTATCAGTCCGAGTTGCAAGCACTGTTTCCAGCCCAGGCAGGCGAGAGTCGTACTGTTACATGGACGAGCCCCAAGCTCCACGGGCGCGCGCAGCAGGCCAGCAGCAGCTGGGCTCTCTGTGCTCAGAGCAGCAGAGAGAGCAGTCTGATATTTCCGCAAACAAATCTCGTCGCAGTTTAGCGGACATGTAAAATATAACGCTATACTACGACGTGACAATGTGACAAAGCTTCTCTAAACATATCGGCTAATATAATATCATCACTGTGTACAAGCAACGCCAACTTTTATGGAAATCAAGTCAGCAGAGCAGAGCGACTGGCTCTGTCTGTGTGTGTGTGCTGCTCGGGGGGATTCGCATGGGAACAGTGTGAGGAGGAGAAGAGCTCTGCGCTGCCTCCTGCGTCCTGAGAGGAAAAATCAGAGGTGCCCCAAAACGAAAAGGTGGTAAAAAGCCCCAAAACGCAAATTAAAAACGGATTTCATTGCGCGGTTTATCTCTAGTTAGACGAGGGAATTACGTGGAGAAATCTCGCATTGTGTTACCCCAGAGCGAGAGGTTTGTCCTCACTGTGTGCTGTGTGCTGCGAGCAGCGAGGCTCTTAACGTAAGTTTAGACAAGCCACATGCAAGCCACGCACACACACATGGGACAAAATGGGACAAAAATAATTAAATTTCTAGTTCGCCACTGAATGGCCAAATTGATATAACTATCAACCATTTCAGGATTTTCTGTTTCCATACAGGCCACCAGCGTTGGCTAGTTGATGATATTTATAAAGATATCGCCCCTCTCAAATAAATTATTTTTGAGGCAGTATGCAAACTGTAATGGCGTCGATTTCCGAAAAAAAATCTTGACTTAACACAGCCAAAGAGTCTAGTATAGACAAGAGTATATGTCATTTCTTGGTTTTTTCAATAGGTATTTTCAAATCACTGTTCTAATACATATCTAGGGGGTAAGTCCTCCTTTAAAGTAGTTACTTTCACGTTGTGATTGAAAATGGAAATATGCAGCTTGATCATGCACAGAGACAACATACCTTTGACTGAGTGCAATAATTCTGTTGTATTGTTATTCTATTATATTCTATTCTATTCTAGAGTGTTTTTCACGGTTTGCCTTATGCCTGATTTATGTAGGCCTACTTGACTTATTTCCATACTTTTTATACTTTTATACGTAATTACTGTTGTGATTTACTGTACTTCCACTGACTGACTTCTCCGAGCTTAAAGCCCCCCTCCAGTGTATTTTGTCATTTTTAAGATGTTTCATGTGAGTTTTTCCTGCTCTGCTGATTAGTGTTCCCCAGTGTATTTTGCTGACAAATAACTCAAAGTCCTAAAAAATAAGCTGTTGGTAGAAACGGGTGATGACGTCAGACATTATGTTGTGTAACGAGTGACGTATGGTATTCAGATAATACATTTGACATCAAATAGCTCGCGTTAGCCTCTGGCGTTAGCTCGCTGTTAGCTGTGAGCTACGTTAGTTACATGGCAGTAAAACGCCACTGAATGACCAGTTTGATATAGAGTCATGCTCTTTCCATAAAGCCCACCAGCGTATATGTTGGCTAGTTGCTGATATTTATAACAATATTGTGGCTATAAAATAACGTTTTTATCGATGCAGGGATCTGTAATGGCGGCGTAACTGCAGTCATTGTGTTGCATTGGAACAAACTATTAGGCTTCAGTTCTTATCAATGTAAGCTCTTTGGCACAAATGGTGATGTGCGTTGTTCATAGAACACCAATGGTGAAATAGGTAGGAACAACTGACTGGGGCGGGGGTTTTAAGAATACCACACATGCGTACTTGTGCAACGGGGCTGACAATAAATATCTTGAAGATCTTGAATCTTGCAACCGTTATATTACAAACAGACATCTCAGCTCGCTTCTATAGCAAACGTCAAAAGTACTTATTTCGGTGAATTCATTGAAAACAATTAACTTGACATCTGGAACCGAGTGCTGCTAGTGATGAGAATTTAAAGTAAAAATGGTTTTCTCCACGGGAAAGGGATGAAGGAAACATGTCATCCTGTCTCCCCCCCCCCCCCCCCCCTCCCTCCCTAGATGACATTGGTCCACATCATGTTGACCTCATCGTGCCAGTGTCTGTGTCCCCATTTGCCTCATGCAAACGATAAGGAAAGTTCTGCATCCCACTAAACAGGGAAGATCACCTTGTGGTGGCACCAAGGTTTAATACCAGACTTTTATGTGATCAAGAGGGGTGATCCTTGTACATGATTTATGTATTCATTGGATTAATTGTAAGGTCATCATCTAAATACCCACAGAAAAACAAACACAGCGTGTGCCGTTTTGCCAAACCCAACCATAAACAGTACGTTTAATATGCCAAAATATCCCGGTTAACAACAGCATATCCCCACGACTGTATGTTCAGCTTTTTCATACTCAGGATATGGGCTTCTCCCGGTTATTACTATAAACATTATGGTGTTTACACACACCAACTCAAACATCATATTTTAATCAATTAATTAAATATTATTGAATCTTAATGTGCATGTAAATACCGCTATTTTGATTAAATGGTGTTCATTTCACAAACCCAAAGATGCACGCGTTGTCTTTCGTATTCAAGCCCAGTTTCCATGTTGGAGCTCATCATAGCAGGGTCATTCAATGTGAGAACTTCAACTGTGTCACTCCAGCTTAAACACATAGATAGATAGATAGATAGATAGATAGATAGATAGATAGATAGATAGATAGATAGATAGATAGATAGATAGATAGATAGATAGATAGATAGATAGATAGATAGATAGATGATAGATAGATACCGGTAGATAGATAGATGATAGATAGATAGATAGATAGATAGATAGATAGATAGATAGATAGATAGATAGATAGATAGATAGATAGATAGATAGATACATAGATCACTAAACAGGAAAGATCACCTTGTGGTGGCATGAAGCTTTAATACCAGGGTTTGTGTGTTGAATATCTTTCAAGTAGAATAAAATAAACAATTTGTACCTTATTAAGCTACGAGTATTATTATTTTTTTCTCTGACCCTTCTAGTCTTTATACTGTTTGCTGCTTGTAATGTTGATGTAGAAATTAAAGCTAATTAAAGGGGGGGGGGGGTTCCTATCTCAGGCCCGGTTCTACGGGGGTGCAAAAGCATGCATTGCACCCTTATTTTAATTGTCTGCATGCTCAGTTGAAAAGTAAAAAAAAAAAAAAAAAATTTTTTTTTTTTTTTTTTTTTAATAAATGCTACAGCTGCACACTTACTGTTTAAACTTGAATTATCGTTGTTGTTTTTCTTTGTTCTTTGATGTGATTTTATGGCTTTTTGGCACCTATATGTAACCTTTTAAGGTTGAGATAATTGTATTATCATTATATGGTCCAAATATTTCAGTAAAGCACTTGAAACACTTGAAATATTCTTGCTTGGGTGGTATCATTCTACTTGAAATGATGGTCAAATGCATTATTTTTAGTAAAATAACATGTCAAATTTTTCGGGCGGCCGGCCTTCGGCCGGCCACCCGAGTGGGCCCGGCCTTCGGCCGGGCATCTGCACCCCTTCCTATCTTGGATGCACCCTTAGTCATCTGGTTCTGGAACCGGCCCTGTCCTATCTGGAGGAAACTCCAGGGGAGCACGGGGAGAACATGCAAACTCCACACAGAAAGGCCCTTTTGACGACCCCACCAGGACCGTAGGCACTGAGGACATGGGGATGGGGACACACCCTCAGCACCCACAGCGTCCCAGGCGGGAATCGAACCCAGGACCTTCTTGCTGTGAGGAGAGTGAGATAGCGCTACCACTGCGCCACCGTGCCCCCAACAGTTGGTAGAGTTGCATTAATTGCAATGTCATCATCTAAATACCCACAGAAACAAAGCTAGTGCCATTTGCCAAACCCAACAATAAATAATAATAAACCGGACGATGCCAAAAGATATCGGTTAATATCTCCCAGCTAACATGTTCAGGTTTTTCGTAATCAGGATATGGGCTTCTCCTCAAGGACGTATTTTACAAGGGGGACACAGGTGTCATGTCCCCTGTACCTTTTCAGAAGGCAGTATTGGACCCCTGCACTTTCTTCAACTCACGGCCGACATTGCTGTGTTTCAGCTAGAGGCTGTTGCAGGTCCCTTTTCAAAGCTGGAGTGAGGATACTGCTATCATGTGAAACTAGAAGACGTAAGTCATCCATTAGTACTAACCATGTCACCACCATGTCATGCTAGATTGTCAGGAAGGATAACGCTCCAAATCTAGGCAACATTTGGGCAAGGGGAAAAGCTGGAATGGTCATTTTCAAAGGGCTCCCTTGACCTCTGACCTCAAGATATCTGAATGAGAATGTGTTCTATGGGTTCCCATGAGTTTCCCCTTTACAGATGTGCCCACTTTATGCTAGTTTTTGCATGCAGTAGCTTATAAATGTGTTGTTTTCGCCTATTAATTTAAGATTGAAGGTCCTTACACATCGGGAGCGTTTTTTTGTGTGCGCTTAATAATATATAATAATATTTTCGGAACCTATATCAGTCAATGCAACCGTGCAAACGGCGAAGTTTCGCTGAGCGTTATTGCGGCGTTTATTTTTTCGGACCAAGGTCGATTTCTCAGAAACTCGCTAGTTCCGACATGTACACATCTGTTGCTGTGATTGACAGGTGGGTCAAAATTGGCATCGCAATTTTGTGCTGTATATTCGCGTCGCTCTTGGTGTGTACAGTAACAGCGTTGAACGGCCCGGTTGTTGTGTTGTACTGCAGTGGTTCCCAACCTTTTTGGTCTTATGTACCCATTGAGCTGTTCTGCCATGCCAAAGTACCCCCTCACTCATGTGTGTCGATGATTTTCTGAAATTTGTTTTATTAAAATTATATTAAACTTTTAGTAGGCCTATCTAACACATCTCTGATTATTAAATAAAAATCATTTGAATTACCCCCTTTAATACAATTCTAACTGTTTTCAATTGGAAAAGGTCGTCAGTTTTACTAAGCTGGGCCTATGAAATTACTTGGAATGATGTTTTAATCATTTTGTAAATAAATTGTAATCCCCAATCTTTCCAAGTACCCCCTGCAAGCTGCTCAAGTACCCCTAGGGGTACATGTACCCCTGGTTGGGAAACACTGTTGTACTGGGCCGGAGGCCCACCAAACTAGATTTGAAGGTGCATAGCCGCCTTCAAATACGCGACCGACCTTCAAATCTAGTAGTTTAGATCAAATTGCTGTTATGTTGTTTTATGTGTGGAAGCAGTGGTAGTAAGTGTGCTGACGTGGGACCAGCCTGCCTGTTCAGCCATAGTGAGGTTAAGTTAAGTTATCCTTTATTTATCCCCATGGGGAAGTTCATCCTCTGCATTTGACTCATCCTCTACTAGAAACCTTCCTAGAACTAGGAGCAGTTCATATGCTTCTGGGACTTGACCAGTTGTCCAAGTTTATTCACCATTTACTTTAGAATTTACATTAAAATGCATTGCAATTTCTTGGTCACAAGCCTCGCCTCAACGTGGTATAAAAAAGAACAGAAACGCATAAGAAAACATATCACAACAAGATAAGACATGTATACATTCGGCATTGTCGGCACAGCGCAATTAAAGGTTGCAAAAAGTGCTAAATTATAAAGTGCAAGCCAATAGCATAGTTACTTACTAAGGTGCTGTTCATTTAACGGCGGGGATACACCAGAAGCCTCTCCGACGTGGAAGCGTTGAATTTGAATTTGAAGAATTTGAAGTGGTCCACTACAAATCCACACCATTGATGTTAACGTGCACACTTCCATTTGACCTGAAATCAACAATGATGACAGAGGACAGTCTTGGTGACAGATCAAGATTGTTGTCGGTGCACCCCTCTATCAGGCCCTTCACCTCCTTCCTATAGGATTCATCATTATTCTACTGAACCTTTTTTCTCGTAAAAGTCAGTATTATCCAGAAGATGACAACATATTTGAATGTTATTTCCAAAGTTATGTAGTTATATAAGGCTGTAAAAGCTTGGCTTCCAGGACTTATTTGAATAGTCTTAAAGTCTCAAAGGGAAGGGCAGAGAGCATGTGACCTGTTGCCAGGAGATGAGATGGTCAATACTTTGCATATCAGAGGGATTAAAACTTGCTATAAAGAGGATGTGAGCAGCACACCTGAGGTTATTTTGAAGGAGGTCTGGTTACTGTTTTGGTTACTATGTTTTTCCCAATAATATTTTGTGATCGGCAGGAAAGATAAAGACAACAAAGAGAGAGTTTGACAATGGCATCAGTCTCCAGTCCACTATATCCAGGTAAGACATGTCTGACAAAGTCTGGACTTTAAGACAACCTTTATCCTCAGTAAAGCATAGGGAAATGGCTATTCAATTCAATTCAATTCAATTCAATTCAATTCAATTTATTGTTGTCCACAATGTGGAAATTTGTATTTGGCTTCACAGGTTTGCTTGCACACATGAAAAGTACAGTACACAGCACAGGAAATGATAGGGTACATAATACAACATATAACAAGACAACAGGACAACAGCACATTACAGACAGTGATAACGGACATGGTTCTGATGTGGATGAGTCTGACGTTTATGAATTTAGCAGATTTATTGCGTTTGGTATGAAAGATTTTTTGTAGATATTCTTGGTTGCTGCAGGAACTCTATAGCGTCGTCCCGAGGGCAGTTTTATGAACTCATTAAAAAGGGGATGTACAGGGTCGCACACAATTTGTCTGGCTTTTCGTGCCACCCGTGTTTTGTAAATACATCCAAGTTGTTCTTTCATTCATTTTTGATAGAATGAATGCACTTGTGTAAATCTTAGTTTGGCCATTGAATCCCTTTGCTCTTAATTGATTTATATTGAAATTGTATGGTAGGTTAAATATTTCTTAATCCAACATAGAAAGTAGCCTGGGTGGACAATTATAATACCATCAAGGCGCCCCTGAACATTTATTAAATGAATTGAAGCATGTACAGTAATTATAAATGTCAACCACCTTAATTACCAGATAAGAAAATGTTTTTGTTGACTGGAGAAACTGTGTCAAGTCTTACCATTCAACAGTATGTAACTGTTACATTGTAACACATTTAACAATTCGCCAACATCAGCCCAATGGCCACAATTTTGGAGGCAACAAACTTAACTTGTGTCTTCAGATTAAAAGTCATGGATGGATGGATGAGGCTTGTGAAGGTTACATAGCAAGTCAAAGTGAGAAGGAATTACTATTATTTCAATTTAGAGCTGCCCGATTTGATCAAATAATTACAATGTATGGTCTAAGAAGATGTGTTAAAAAAAGAAAATCGAGTTTAATTTTAACCTGGACAAATACACGGTAACATAAAGACTTAAAATCGTACACTCAAAAATTCTCCTCAGGGAATACAGCATGGAACTGCTTTATATATATATATATATATATATATATATATATATATATATATATATATATATATATATATATATATATGTGTGTAAATGTAAATACATAAATATGTATTTTTATGCTACATTATTTAAAAACAATTTCTTTGATTTTCTTTTCGCTCAGTCTCAGTTATTAGATGGATGATGCTGTTCATTCTGCTGCTCTCAGGTCAGTGTGTGTGTGTGTGTGTGTGTGTGTGTGTGTGTGTGTGTGTGTGTGTGTGTGTGTGTGTGTGTGTGTGTGTGTGTGTGTGTGTGTGTTTCGCGGGGGGGGGGCGGGTCCTGTAACAATATCATGAAAGTGAAATGTAGAAATTAATTTGCAATTAGGTATCGTATTGCTGACCATCGTAGTCATCTGCAGCATCTGTGTTATTATAAGCAATGACCATCAGGTAATGCTTAATGTGTCTTTAGTCACAGGCCTCTGCTCAGGTCTTGATCATCAGTACCACTTTGTTCATGAGAAAAAGAGCTGGAATGAAGCCCAAAGCTACTGCAGAGAGAAGTTCACTGACCTGGCCACCATCGACCACATGGACGACATGAAGAGGCTGATTGATTCTGCAGGCAGTGGTTATGATGGAGACGTCTGGATCGGCCTGTATGACAAACCAGACAGCTGGAGGTGGTCTCTGTCAGATAAGAGCATCTATGGAGAGGGAGGAGCTGTGTTCACAAACTGGTGGAGTGGTGAACCTGATAACTGGCATGGCATTGAGTTATGTGGTATTATGGTGAGGGGGGAGTGGGGTGATACAAGATGCGATTCAAAGCGTTGTTTTGTCTGCTACCATGATGACACAAATACCCATGGTAAGTCCCCGAATAGAGTTCAATAAAGAGTATGTGTGCACATCCAACCTGTTTTGAGGCCAGGTGCTGGATACAAATATACATAAGGGTTTAAAAAGTGGAATATCTGCACACTGAGGCAGCTCCAAATATTTAATGATAACTACAAACAACGTTTCACCCCACGCACTTCATCAGGCAAATGACAGCAGAAAATATATATAGAAAATAAGACTAATGACAACGCATTGACATCAGCTGCTGTCAGTCAATTAAAGTCAAATTAAATTGTATGTACAGGTAGGCTCCTTTTAAGGCATTAGTCACCTGCCATAGGGAGCCCCAGGAATGAGTCCGGAAAACATCGATGCTAACACTTCCGGGTTCTTCACTGTTTTCGCCTATGGGATTTTTGAATGGGTTTTTGGCGCGATGCTTCTAATAAGGTCTCTGGGCAACGCAAGCTTAATCAAATGCGAACCAGTGTTCAGCGGGATAATCTTCACACATGAGGACCACTTTCATGAGTTTTGAGCGCCTCAGGAGGTCCCTGAAGATCATCAAAGACACAAACCACCCCCACAACAGCGTTGCGTTGCCCATAGACCTTATTTGAAGCATCGCGGCAAAAACCCATTCAAAAATCCCATAGGCAGAAACAGTGAAGAACCAGGACTTCCGCGTTCCGACTATAAAATACGTCATCCCTGGGGCTCTCTATTGGCTATGTGCTATAGCTGACCTAATTGACTGACAGCAGCTGATGTCAATTAGTCTTATTTTCTCTATATATTTTCTGCTGTCATTTGCCTGATGAAGATCCACTGCGTGGGTTGAAACATTGTTTGTAGTCATCATTAAATATTTGGAGCTGCTCCAGTGTGCGGATATTCAAATTTTTTAAATCCCCGAATAACCTACAGGTTCATATTTCAAGTATTTTTTCAAATACAGTATGTAAGGAGACTTTACACAAACTGGGGACCTACGGAACCTAATAACAAGAGGGGCAAGCAGTTCTGTGCTGTTATCAAGGCAAGAAGGTGGAGTGATTGGAGTTGCTATCTCCCTTTTGTCTGCTACCATGATGACACAAATGCCCATGGCGAGTCTCGTAAATAGAACCTACATTTTCTTATTTCAAGTAGGCCTACACGTTTTAAGTATGTTTCATACTTATTTTGAGTTCCCCTTCCAGCATGATTAAAATTTATTTAAATTCACATAATTGCCATCCATGCACATTTATATTATGTCATTTTCATATTTTTTCCTTTTTTATTTATTTCCTTTGTACTTTATTTGATTTGTATGTGCAAATGAACTAAACAAATACATGCATTATTTCAGGTTTGCCAGCTGGTAGATATATCTATGTCAGCGAAAAAAAGACCTGGACCGAAGCTCAGAGCTACTGCAGGCAGAACCACACAGACCTGGCCAGTGTGAGGAACCAGACTGAGAACCAGGAGATCAAAACAGTGGTACCAGGGGGCCTTACGGTTTGGATCGGTCTGTTCAAAGAGTCTTGGAGGTGGTGGTCAGGAGGGAGCGACTCCTCATTCAGATACTGGCAGAATGGACAACCAAACAATAAGGCTTCCAAAGAGAACTGTGCTGTCAGTAAGATTGGCAAAGGTGGAAAGTGGTCTGACAAGAAGTGTGAAGACAAATATGATTTCATTTGCTACAATCGTGAGTTATTCCCATCACTAATCAAAATAACATTTATTATGTGGCATTACATTTGTTTATGAAGTTGATCAAAGTAAACTTGTTATTAATAATATCAAGTATCTATCTATCTATCTATCTATCTATCTATCTATCTATCTATCTATCCTGTGTTAAAGTGGCAGAGAAGAAGCATGTGTTCAAAATAAAGGTGACATCAGCAGACTCCACACTCGACCTGAATGATCCTGCTGTGATGGAGGCCATCTTGAAACAGGTTAGTCTCTAATAAATTGCTTTTGTCACTTACAGGCTTTTAACTGTCGCCGAATGCACCGAGGGGCGCGTCGAGGCCAGCGAGCCTGCCGGCACAGCTTGCGTGCAACTCCTCGAAAATGTGACTCGACGCAAATGACACAAACAGCGCGAGTATAATATAATGTAGATTGGGAGATGACAGGAGAGAGTGAAAGCTATTACCAAGAATATGCACTACATTCTCTCCCTGGACTAACTTGTAGTCATTGAAATCCTAGTGAAATCACACAATTGTACTCATTTTGCTGGGGGCTCCCCTGCGACTCCTCGTCAAGCCGTTCGAATATACAGGACTAGCTGCTGCCGGCAAGGCTCCAAGTCGAGGCAGCCGCAGAAGTTCTGCGGCTGCCTCGACTTGGGCAGAAGTATGTTTTCCGCTTGACCAATACATGGGATCTGTACTGTAGACAGTCTACAGTACAAAAATTTGAGAACCACTCTAGATAGTCTACAGTAGACTATCTAGAGTGGTTCTCATATTTTTTCACATGAAGGACCCCTAAACTGACAAAAATTAGACCACGGACCCCCATATGATAGGATTTTGTCCCACGGTCCCCCATATGATAATAAGATTGATGCTTTTAGATGTTTTATTACAAAAAGTGTATAAAACCCATGACCAAAATAGTCATTGTGTTACTTATGAATGGAATAAATTACCCCCCTTTTGGCTGGGGACCCCCTGGAACCCCCTCAAGGACCCCTGGGGGTCCCCGGACCCCCATTTGAGAACCACTGATCTATAGAGTACATGAGTCCAGAAGTAACACCTTGGTTCATCAGGGTTAAAGTGAATGAGGTTTTAGATTGGAGATGTTGGTGAAATGCATGAACTTGTCTCTGCTTAACAAAGGTTTATTTGTGTTTAGCAGGATAATCTTCACAAACGAGGACCACTTTTATGACTTTTGAAGCGTGTGTTTTCTTAATGCAATTTTCAGAAAACGTTTCAAAATTCATTCACTAGCAAGGAGGACACCATCAACCAGGAAAGTTTAACAGATTTATTACAATAAGAGGGTGATCAACAATGATCGAATGTGCAGAAATGACAGAGTTTATTGAATGTACACGATGAATGCCGCCTGTGGTGTGGGGAGGCTTTGTGGGAATCAGCCGCATGGCCGGAGATGGGAGAGAGAGAGAGGAGATGGGGAGAGAGAGAGGAGATGGGGAGAGAGAGAGGAGATGGGGAGAGAGAGAGAGGAGAGGGAGGGTCACCAGTTTGAAAAACCAGTAAAACAAACCTTTTGTTGTTCAGATGGAGAAGAAGATGAAAGAGAAGGAGATCAAAGACGTCAAACTTCGATGGAGAAAGAAGCCTGACGGAAAAGTCTTCCACAAAGAATTATGAAAATAAGAAGAATGCTGTTTTGGGTTGATTTATTAGTTTAAATCTAACTGGTAATAATGACTACAAACAGACCAGTTTGCCTGTTTCGTTTGATGATTTGTTTCACATGTCTCTATAGTGTAGTGGATGGAAACAGCATGGCTTCTGCGTATGGTGTGAAGACAGCTAAGGCTGTGTCAGAGACTATGGATTATAGAGACAGCACATTCCAGGCTCTGCCAATGAATGGTTTTCTTCCGGTCTCCTCAATGGCACCTTGTGATTGGCTATCTCTCCATGTTATGAAACTTCATTAGCCTTTTTCACTTCCCACCCAATTCACCCATTTTGTGTCTAAAAGGCAGGAAGTAACACAGGTGCAAGCAAAACATTAATGAGGGTTTCCAACTTCCAATCCATTTGGTGATCCAGTGACGGGACCCTCGTTACTGTTTTGCTTGCACCTGTGTTACTTCCTGCATTTTAGACACAAAATGGGCAATTTGGGTGTGATGTGAAAAAAGACTAATTGGCACCTAAGTCTGCTAAGGGGGCGTGTCTGTGGCAAAACAGATACAGGAAGTGACTGGAAGTTGCAGTGTCTCTATAATCGATCTTCTCTGGCTGTGTATCTAGGTTTTATATACTGGGCTCTTTTCTCCAGAAATCATTCTGTTTAGAGGTGTGCTGACTGTCAAAGATGAGACGTAAATAAAACACTTACATAACTGAGATGTTCACTAATTGTACATATTTGGTTGTATCGTTTGTCAAAGCACTGTGGTTCTGAGCTTTGCACTCCTTACTATCTGTTCCTGTTAATGTTGATCATGTAGAATTCTAAGCTCATTGTACAGTTGCCACCATTGCAAATCACTCTGGATAACAGCTTTGAATAGAGAGACAAATAACTGGAGGGGACAGTTTGTCCTTCTCATGTCCCCTCATGTCAACAGAGTGGCAGACAGGACTTTGAGAGTGAATAAACACATGAGAAGAAAAAAAAACAATCTGTGTATCAGTGTTGTATGTTGCTCCATAGAGAAGTGTGTGTGTGTGTGTGTGTGTGTGTGTGTGTGTGTGTGTGTGTGTGTGTGTGTGTGTGTGTGTGTGTGTGTGTGTGTGTGCGCGCGTGCGTGCGTGCGTGCGTGCATGCATGTTTGTGTGTGTGTGTGTGTGTGTGTGCGTGCGTGCGTGTTTGTTTGTCGAGTGGTCTCTTCATGTTGAAAGAAATTATATTAGTGACTTAGAATCAGTTGTATAATTTATCCTATGATACATTCAAGTGTCACAGGAATATTTGGTTGCATCTCTTGTCAAAGCACTGTGGTTCTTTGCACTCGTTACTTAATCTATGAAGGAGACATGTCATCCTGTCACACCCCCCCCCCCCTGATTACATTGGTCTACATCATGTTGACCTCATCATGCCAGTGTCTGTGTCCCCATGTGCCTCATGCAAACGATAAGGAAAGTTCACAGCTTCACTAACCTGGAGAGTCACCTTGTGGCATCAAGCTATATTTAAGGTACAATTTAATGCTCCTTCCTTCTTCTTTTTGACCCCTATACATTCAAGTGTCACAGTAATATTATATTATTATATATTGGTTGCATCTTTTTTCAAAGCACTGGTTCTGACGCTTCCACTCTTCCACTCATCTGTTCCTGTTAATGTTGATAATGTAGAAATCTAATAATAATAATAATAATAATAATAATAATAATAATAATAATAATAATAATAATAATAATAATAATACATTCAACTTATATAACGCTTTTCTAGATACTCAAAGTTGCTTTACACACAGAATAAAATAATTTAATAAGTACATTTGTAGTGGTAAAAATAAATAGAAGGTGAGTTTGAAGAGGTGGGTCTTGAGACCCTGTTTGAAAGATGGTAGGGTGTTTGCTTGACGGATGTGGATGGGGAGAGTGTTCCAGAGGGAGGGTGCAGCAACTGAGAAGGCCCTGTCGCCCCAGTTCTGGAGCTTGGTCCTGGGGATCTTCAAGCAGTTAATAGTGTCTCTGGACCTGAGGCTGCGAGTGCGGGCGTGGCGGGGGAGGAGAACGGAGAGGTAGGGGAAGGGCAAGGTCATTCTACAGTTCATCATTGTAAAAAACAAACTAACATCTCAGCTGTAGAATGTCATAATGACAAACAAAATGTTGGAGGTTGGTTAGTGAAGAGCATTTGGAGTAAACCATTTTCCTCCAGGGGAAAGTGATGAAGGATGAAAGAGACATGTGATCCTGTCAGACCCCCCCAGATGAAATTAAATCAGAGTTGGTCTACATTGTGTCTCCACGTAGCCTATCAACAAGTTGGTACCATTTGTGTTTGTGTTGGTGACCACCTGACAGTTTCTGTGTGTCTCCATTTGCCTCATGCAAACGATAAGGAAAGTTCTGCATTTTACTAAACAGGAAAGATCACCTTGTGGTGGCACCAAGGTTTAATACCAGCGTTTGTGTGTTGAATATCTTTCAAGTGGAATAAAATAAATAACTTGTACCTTATTAAGCTACCGGTATTATTATTTTTTATTTCAGACCTGTTCTCAGTCACTAGTGACTGAGAACTCTGAGAGCAGGTCACGTGGCGGCTGGGTTCACCCAGGCTAGGTGGGTACTGCGTAGCAGCCTTCAAATATTTGGCCTTCAAATCTAGTAGTTTAGCTCAAATTGCTATTATTTTGTTTATGTGTGGAAGCAGTGGTAGTAAGCATGCTGACCTGGGACCAGCCTGCCTGTTCAGCCATAGTGAGGTTAAGTTAAGTTATCCTTGATTTATCCCAATGGGATAATTCATCCTCTGCATTTGACCCATCCTCTACTAAGAACCGTCCGTTTTCCTAAACTGCTATGTGAGATGTGCTTGATGGACCTATATTACAAGCTCATAAAAGACAGACAGAACACAACAGTCTTCAGTTACTTAAAACAAGGGTTCCCAAACTTATCAGCCCGCGACCGCCAAAATAATGGCGCCTGGGGCTCGCACTCCCTACTCCCCCCGGAGATCGTCGAAGCATACAAGCACATGCACTAAATAGAGTAAAGAAAAACAAACAAAACCTAAGAATTATGTTTAAAATGTGCTATTTTAATAGTTTTTACATTGTATTTCACACATTCTGTACTTCACACATTATTTCGATCAATTTCACACATTCTGGAAATCATCTTGCGACCCATCCATCAGTGTCCCCCTGACCCGCTGGGGGGTCGTGACCCCAACTTTGACAACCACTGACTTAAAGGCTTTTTGATAAGGACATTTTTGTTTTAGCCAGATTTATAGAAAATGCAGGGAACATTGTACCCAGTATAACTGTATCTCTTGGAAAGCGAATGTTTTGTTGAAATGCCTTTTCTTTTCTTGATTCTGTACAAATGTATATTATGATTTGTCGTGTGGCCATCTTGGCTATTGTAAATATTATATAGTATCTTGTAAGCCCATAGGGCCGGGCACCTTAAGGTGCATGACACTTAAATATAAACTATCAATCACTTAATCAATCAATCAATCAATCAAATAAAGGCTGAATCATGACTACAGAATGGCGCCTCCTGTTGCTCCTCTACTGAACTCCGCCCCCCCGAGTATCAAGTTTATTCGCCATTTACATTAGATGTTGATGTTAATGGGAGTGTGCACACTTCCATTTGACCTGAAATCAACAATGATGACAGATGAAAGTCTTGATGACATTTAGATCAAAATGGTTGTCAGTGCACCCCTCTATCAGCTCCTTCACCTCCTTCCTATAGGCGGATTCACATTATTCTAAGGAACTTTATTTTCACGTAAATGTCAGTATTATCACATATTTGAATGTTATTTCCAAAGTTATGTAGTTATATAAGACTGTAAAAGCTTGGCTTCCAGGACTTATTTGAATAGTCTTAAAGTCTCAAAGGGAAGGGCAGAGAGCAGGTGACATGTTGCCAGGAGATGAGATGGTCAATACTTTGCATATAAGAGGGATCAAAACTTGCTTTAAAGAGGATGTGAGCAGCACACCTGAGGTTATTTTAAAGGAGGTCTGGTTACTATGTGTTGGTTACTATGTTTTTCCAAATAATATTTTGTGATCGGCAGGAAAGATAAAGACAACAAAGAGAGAGTTTGACAATGGCATCAGTTTCCAGTCCACTATATCCAGGTAAGACATATGTCTGACAAAGTCTGAACTTTAAGACAACCTTTATCCTCAGTAAAGCATAGGGAAATGGCTATGGATTTTTGATAGGATGAATGCACTTGTGTAAATCTTAGGTTGCCCATTGCATCCCTTTGCTATTAATTGTTTTATATTGAAATTGTATAGTAATTGAATATTTCTTAATCCAACATAGAAAGTAGTCTGGGTGGACATTTATGTTCCCACCAAGGCGCCCCTGAACATTTATTAAATTAATTGAAGCATGTACAGTAATTATAAATGTCAACCACCTTAATTCCCAGGTAAGAAAATATTTTTGTTGACTGTTCAACAATATGTAACTGTTACATTGTAACACATGTTCAACAATTCGGCAACATCAACCCAATGGCCGCAATTATGGAGGCAACAAATACCATCTAAACTTGTGTGTCTTCAAATGAAAAGTAATGGATGGATGATGCTGTTGAAGGTTACATAGCAATTCAAAGTGAGAAGGAATGACTATTATTTCAATTTAGAGCTGGCCGATTTGATCAAATAATTACAATGTATGGTTTAAGAAGAAGTCGTTCATTCAAAAATTCTCCTCAGAGAATACAGCATGGAACCGCTATATATATATACACACACACAATATATAGTATATATATATTTTTTGAATTTATTTATTTATGCAACATTATTTCAAAACATTTCTTTGATTCTCCTATCGCTCAGTCTCAGTTATTAGACGGATGCTGTTCACTCTGCTGCTCTCAGGTCAGTGTGTGTGTGTGTGTGTGTGTGTGTGTGTGTGTGTGTGTGTGTGTGTGTGTGTGTGTGTGTGTGTGTGTGTGTGTGTGTGTGTGTGTGTGTGTGTGTGTGGCGGGGGGGGGGGGGGGGTCCTGTAACGATATCATGAAAGTGAAATGTATAAATTAATTTGCAATTAGGTATCTGATAGAGAATGAAATTTCACAGCCAAAAGGTAAACAGTCGTAGTCATTTGCAGCATCTGTGTTTTTATAAGCAATGACTATCAGGTAATGCTTAATGTGTCTTTAGTCACAGGCCTCTGCTCAGGTCTTGATCATCAGTACCACTTTGTTCATGAGAAAAAGAGCTGGAATGAAGCCCAAAGCTACTGCAGAGAGAAGTTCACTGACCTGGCCACCATCGACCACATGGATGACATGAAGAGGCTGATTGATTCTGCAGGCAGTGGTTATGATGGAGACGTCTGGATCGGCCTGTATGACAAACCAGACAGCTGGAGGTGGTCTCTGTCAGATAAGAGCATCTATGGAGAGGGAGGAGCAGTGTTCACAAACTGGTGGAGTAGTGAACCTAATAACGTGGGTGGCAACGAGTTATGTGGTATAATGTGGAATGGGAAGTGGGGTGATCATGGATGCAATTCAAAGTACCGTTTTGTCTGCTACCATGATGACACAAATACCCATGGTAAGTCCCCGAATAGAACCTACAGGTTCATATTTCAAGTATTTTTTCAAATACAGTAAGGAGATCCATTTGCAAATACCAATGGTGAGTCCCCTAAATAGAACCTAATACATTTTCTTATTTTAAGTATCCGTTTTAAGTATGTTTCATACTTATTTTGAGTTCCCCTTACAGCATGATTCAAATGTATTTAATTTCACCTTATTGCCATCCATGCACATTTATATTATGCCATTTTCAACTTTTTTCCTTTTGTATTTCTTTCCTTTGAACTTTGTTTGATCATATTTGTATGTGCAAATGAACTAAACAAATGCATGCATTTTTTCAGGTTTGCCAGCTGGTAGATATATCTATGTCAACGAACCAAAGACCTGGACCGAAGCTCAGCGCTACTGCAGGCAGCACCACACAGACCTGGCCAGTGTGAGGAACCAGACTGAGAACCAGGAGATCAAAACAGTGGTACCAGCTGACACCGAGGGTTGGATCGGTCTGTTCAAAGAGTCCTGGGGGTGGTGGTCAGGAGGGAGCGACTCCTCATTCAGATACTGGCAGAATGGACAACCAAACAATGGAGCTTCCCAAGAGAACTGTGCTGTCAGTGAGATTGGCAATCATGGCAAGTGGTGGGACAGGAGGTGTGAGGACAAATATGATTTCATTTGCTACAACGGTGAGTAATCAAAGTCACTAATCAAAGTAACATTTATTGTGTGGCATTATATTTGTTTTTTAAGTTGATAAAAGTAAACTTGTTATGAATAATATCAAGTATCTATCTATCTATCTATCTACTGTATCTATCGATATTTCTATCTATATCTATCTATCTATCTATCTATCTATCTATCTATCTATCTATCTATCTATCTATCTATCTATCTATTATGTGTTAAAGGTGCAGAGAAGAAGCATGTGTTCAAAATAAAGGTGACGTCAGCAGACTCCACACTCGACCTGAATGATCCTGCTGTGATGGAGGCCATCTTGAAGCAGGTTAGTCTCTAATAAATTGCTTTTGTCACTTACAGGCTTTTAACTGTCGCCGAATGCGCCGAGGGCCGCAACACGGCCAGCGAGCCTGCCAGCACAGCCTGCGTGCTGTGCCTGCCTGCTGTGCAGACTGTGACCGTGTTTGTTCTGTGTTACTGTGTCTGTTACATCTATGTTGGTACAAGCACTTTTGCCCAAGACAAATTTCCCTCCTGGGACAATAAAGTTTATCTCATCTCATCTCATGTTTTCCGCTTTACCAATACATGGGATCTGTACAGTAGACTATCTATAGAGTACATGAGTCCGGAAGTAACACCTTGGTTCATCAGGGTTAAAGTGAATGGGGGTTTTAGAATGGGGATTTTGGTGAAATGCATGAACATGTCTCTGCTTAACAAAAGTTTATTTGTCTTTAGCAGGATAATCTTCACAAACGAGGACCACTTTTAAGACTTTTGAAGCGTAAATGTGTGTTCTTCTTTAAAGCAATTTTCAGAAAACGTTTGGAGATAGGCTATATAAAATAAGATAAAAATATATAGAAAACAAATCTCTCGGCAGAATTAATCTCAGGTTCCGTGCTCTGTTTTCAGGTGCGCAAGACAAGTGGAAAACTATCTTAGAACTAATCTCAAATTTGTCTTTTTCACTTCCCACCAAAATTCACCTATTCTGTGTCTAAAAGGCAGGAAGCAACACAGGTGCAAGCAGAACATTATTGAGGGTTTCCAACTTCCAATCCATTTGGTGATCCAGTGCCGGGGCCCTCATTAATGTTTTGCTTGCACCTGTGTTACTTCCTGCCTTTTAGACACAAAATGGGTGAATTGGTGGGAAGTGAAAAAGGCTATTGGCTAAAGAATGTAAGAAACGCAGATATTAAGAGGAATATCGAACATTTAAAGCATTCTGGGAACTTGAGTTTTACTTTGTTTCGAACTCAAGCTCTCACTCTAGTGCCAGACATTTTAGAAGACGATTCAGTCTGGAAGCAAATGCTATTACTGTTTTCATAGCACATATGAGCATCAGTAACCTTAAGCATTGAGAAGTTGGCTTGTGAGCATGTGGAGGCTCACCAGTTTGAAAAACCAGTAAAACAAACCTTTTGTTGTTCAGATGGAGAAGAAGATGAAAGAGAAGGGGATCAAAGACGTCAAACTTCGATGGAGAAAGAAGCCTGACAGAAAAGTCTTCCACAAAGAATTGTGAAAATAGAAGAATGCTGTTTTGGGTTGATTTATTAGTTTAAATCTAACTGGTAATAATTATTACAAACATGACCAGTTTGCCTGTTTCGTTTGATGATTTTTTCATTATGTCTCTATAGTGTAGTGCAGGGCTGGGCAACTGGCTGCCCGTGGGCCGCATGCGGCCCCCGACCTCACTCAGTGTGGCCCCTGGGTCAATTTTATTTTTATTTTTCTTACAAGGTGGACGTTTTTGTTTAGGTAGGTTGGACCACGAAAATCTGTGTTTTTATTTTACTGTACAACCCAGAACATGGCGCTAATGGCGTTAACATTGTCCATCCACATACTGTTTAACCTTAGCATTTGAGCTAACGCTATTGTAACAAACTATATCCAGGATGCACATTGCACATGCAACATTATTAATCTGATTAATATCACATATTTGGGTGATGTACCCCATCAAATTGATGTAGCGGGCTGTTTTAAAGCTAGGGCAAAGTTTCTGGTGTCATCTGAATGGAAGAATTACTCAATTTGAATATGAAAAATATAAATGTTGGTAGGCTATAATAAACTTTGATTAGCAGTCCTTTTCATCAAATTAGTAGCTATAATTGGGAGTGATGGTGTTACAGTAGGCTACTGGGGGAAGTGCACGGTCACAATCTGGCCCTCTGGTAGTGAGGATCTTTCTTTGTGGCGCTCTCTATCATCAAAGTTGACCATCCCTGGTGTAGTGGATGGAAACAGCGTGGCTTCTGCGTATGGTGTGAACGACAGCTAAGAGACTATGGATTATAGAGACAGCACATTCCAGGCTCTGGCAATGAATGGGTTTCTTCCGGTCTCCTAAATGGCACCTTGTGATTGGCTATCTCTCCATGTTATGAAACTTCATTAGCCTTTTTCACTTCCCACCCAATTCACCCATTTTGTGTCTAAAAGGCAGGAAGTAACACAGGTGCAAGCAAAACATTAATGAGGGTTTCCAACTTCCAATCCATTTGGTGATCCAGTGCTGGGACCCTCATTACTGTTTTGCTTGCACCTGTGTTACTTCCTGGATCTTAGAGACAAAATGGGCGATTTGGGTGGGAAGTGAAAAAGGCTAATTGGCACCTAAGTCTGCTAAGGGGGCGTGTCTGTGGCAAAACAGATACAGGAAGTGACTGGAAATTGCAGTGTCTCTATAATCCATCTTCTCTGGCTGTGTATCTAGGTTTTATATACTGGGCTGTATTCTCCAGAAATCATTCTGTTTAGAGGTGTGCTGACTGTCAAAGATGAGACGTAAATAAAACACTTACATAACTGAGATGTTCACTAATTGTACATAATTGGTTGTATCGTTTGTCAAAGCACTGTGGTTCTGAGCTTTGCACTCCTTACTATCTGTTCCTGTTAATGTTGATAATATAGAAATCTAAGCTCATTGTACAGTTGCCACCATTGCAAATCACTCTGGATAACAGCTTTGAATAGAGAGACAAATACCTGGAGGGGACAGTTTGTCCTTCTCATGTCCCCTCATGTCAACAGAGTGGCAGACAGGACTTTGAGAGTGAATAAACACAGGAGAAGAAGAAAAAACAATCTGTGTATCAGTGTTGTATGTTGCTCCATAGAGAAGTGTGTGTGTGTGTGTGTGTGTGTGTGTGTGTGTGTGTGTGTGTGTGTGTGTGTGTGTGTGTGTGTGTGTGTGTGTGTGTGTGTGTGTGTGTGTGTGTGTGTGTGTGTGTGTGTGTGTGTGTGTGTGTGTGTGCGTGCCTGTGTGTGTGTGTGTGTGCATCATGTTGACCTCATCATGCCAGTGTCTGTGTCCCCATTTGCCTCATGCAAACGATAAGGAAAGTTCAGAGCTTCACTAACCTGGAGAGTCACCTTGTGGCATCAAGGTACATTTAAGGTACAATTTAATGCTCCTTCCTTCTTCTTCTTCTTTTTTTACACCTCTACATTCAAGTGTCACAGTAATATTAGTTGCATCTTTTTTCAAAACACTGGTTCTGACGTTTCCACTCTTCCACTCATCTGTTCCTGTTAATGTTGATAATGTAGAAATCTAAGCTCATTCTACAGTTCATCAATGTAAAAAACAAACTAACATCTCAGCTGTATAACGTCAAATTGACCAAAAAAGAAATGTTGGAGGTTGGTTATTTGGGTTGCTAGTGAAGAGAATTTGGAGTAAACCATTTTCATCCAGGGGAAAGGGATGAAGGATGAAAGAGACATGTGATCCTGTCAGACCCCCCCAGATGAAATGAAATCAGAGTTGGTCTACATTGTGTCTCCACGTAGCCTATCAACAAGTTGGAAGCCATTTGTGTTTGTGTTGGTGACCACCTGACAGTTTCTGTGTGTCTCCATTTGCCTCATGCAAACGATAAGGAAAGTTCTGCATTTTACTAAACAGGAAAGATCACCTTGTGGTGGCACCAAGGTTTAATACCAGGGTTTGTGTGTTGAATATCTTTCAAGTGGAATAAAATAAATAACTTGTACCTTATTAAGCTACTGGTATTATTATTCTTTCTCTGACCCTTCTAGTCCTTACTGTTTGCTGCTTGTAATGTTGATGAAGTTGATTTCTTTTCTTTTTTTGCAGGCGTTCATATCTGGAGGAAACCCCAGGGGAGCACGGGGAGAACATGCAAACTCCACACAGAAAGGCCCTTTTGATGACCCCACCTGGGCCATAGTCACTGAGGACATGGGGATGGGGACACACCCTCAGCCCCAATAGCGTCCCAGGTGGGAATCGAACCCAGGACCTTCTTGCTGTGAGGAGACAGCGCTACCACTGTGCCACCATGCCCCCAACAGTTGATACAGTTGCATTAATTGCAAGGTCATCATCTACATATTCAGGTTTTTCATTTCATTCAGGATATGGGCTTCTCCTCAAAGATGTAATTTACGAGGGGGACACAGGTGTCATGTCCCCTGCACCTTTTCAGAAGGCAGTATTGGACCCCTGCACTTTCTTCAACTCGAGGCCGACATTGCTGTGTTTCAGCTAGAGGCTGTTGCAGGTCCCTTTTCAAAGCTGGAGTGAGGATACTGCTATCATGTGAAACTAGAAGACCTAAGTCATCCATTAGTACTAACCATGTCACCACCATGTCATGCTAGATTGTCAGGAAGGATAACGCTCCAAATATAGGCAACATTTGGGCAAGGGGAAAAGCTGGAATGGTCATTTTCAAAGGGCTCCCTTGACCTCTGACCTCAATATATCTGAACGAGAATGTGTTCTATGGGTACCCATAATGAGTTTCCCCTTTACAGACGTGCCCACTTTATGCTAATCCCATGCAGTTTTTGGCAAAAAACCATGCAGTTTTTTGCATGTAGTATACATGTACGAAAGTCTATTCATTTAAGGTTGAAGATTGAAGATTCACTTCAATAGGCATAGTGAGTAATCATATTACAAATGAGGAATATGACTTTAAAAAATCCTTCCCTGCTGATTTCCTCAGTTGCCTTTTTATACCCACTCGATACATTCAAGTGTCACAGGAATATTTGGTTGAATCTTTTATCAAGGCACTGTGGGTCTGACCTTTGCACTCCTTACTATCTGTTGATTTGAATGTTCATCATGTAGAACTCTAAGCTCATTCTACACTTGCAACCATTGAAAATCACTCTGGATAACAGTTTTGAGAAGATTAATTCATTTATTAATTTATAAGGCATAATGACGAAGATAGATTAATAGATTTGGCCAGTAAAGTTAAGAGGTTATCAACAACTAAGGTCTTGAAAAGTTTTTGTTCATGTAAAAATAAATTATATCAGTGGTCTTCAACAGAGGCCTGGCCCGGTTGTTGTGTATGTTGTACTGGGCCCACCAAACTGGATTTGAAGGTACGTACTGCGTAGCAGCCTTCAAATATTTGGCCTTCAAATCTAGTAGTTTAGATCAAATTGCTGTTATGTTGTTTTATGTGTGGAAGCAGTGGTAGTAAGTGTGCTGACCTGGGACCAACCTGCCTGTTCAGCCATAGTGAGGTTAAGTTAAGTTATCCTTGATTTATCCCAATGGGGAAATTAATCCTCTGCATTTGACCCATCCTCTACTAGCAACCTTCCTAGAACTAGAAGCAGTTCATATGGTTGTGGGACTTGACCAGTTGTCCTAGACTGCTATGTGAGGTGTGCTTGATGGACCTATTTACAAGCGTATAAAAGACAGACAGAACACAACAGTCTTCAGTTACTTAAAGCAAGGGTTCCCAAACTTTTCAGCAATGAACTTGGCAAGCAGGCCTTTATGTTCTCTGCCCCTGCAGCCTGGAACCAAGCAGGCCTTTATGTTCTCTGCCCCTGCAGCCTGGAACCAAGCAGGCCTTTATGTTCTCTGCCCCTGCAGCCTGGAACCAAGCAGGCCTTTATGTTCTCTGCCCCTGCAGCCTGGAACCAAGCAGGCCTTTATGTTCTCTGCCCCTGCAGCCTGGAACCACTTGCAGACAGACTTGCAGCTAGCTGAGCTGATCCCCATTAGCACATTTTAAAATATAGGAAAGGGCTTAGAGGCAGATTCAATTGGAGGTTGTGAGTGCTTCCGTAGCTAGGCCCGTTTTCCTCCCGTCTCTCCTTTAGTCATAGTGATAGTCATGTCTTTGTTTTATATGTGCTCTTAATGTTTGCTTTCATACATGTTGTTATACATGTTTTGCTTTTGTGTTTTAATGTTTCCTTATGTGCTGCTTTGCGTTTCTGTCTGTCTTTTTGGCTTTTGATTCTGTGATCTGTTTGCAACTGTATGCTTTGACATATGTGCTTTTAATATTTGATTGTCTGTCTGGTTGAAACTGTATTGCTGCTATCTTGGCCAGGGCTCCCTCGAAAAAGAGATCTTGTCATCTCAATAGGACTCACCTGGTTAAATAACGGTTTAATAAAAAAAATAAAAATAATAACAAATGTATATTATGATTTGTTGTGTGGCCATCTTGGCTATTGTAAATATTATATAGTATCTTGTAAGCCCATATGGGCTGGGCACCTTAAGGTGCATGACACTCAAATAAAAATATCAATCAATTAATCAATCAATCAATCAATCAATCAAATAAAGGCTGAATCATGACTACATAACTGTGCCTCCTGTTGCTCCTCTACTGAACTTCCCCCCAAGTATCAAGTTTATTCACCATTTACATTAGATGTTGATGTTAATGAGAGTGTGCACACTTCCATTTGACCTGAAATCAACAATGATGACAGATGACAGTCTTGGTGACATTTAGATCAAAATGGTTGTCAGTGCACAACTCTATCAGCTCCTTCACCTCCTTCCTATAGGAGGATTCATCATTATTCTAAGGAACTTTCTTTTCACGTAAATGTCAGTATTATCCAGAACACTACAACATATTTGAATGTTATTTCCAAAGTTATGTAGTTATATAAGACTGTAAAAGCTTGGCTTCCAGGACTTATTTGAATAGTCTTAAAGTCTCAAAGGGAAGGGCAGAGAGCAGGTGACCTGTTGACAGGAGATGAGATGGTCAATACTTTGCATGTCAGAGGGATTAAAACGTGCTTTAAAGAGGATGTGAGCAGCACACCTGAGGTTATTTTAAAGGAGGTCTGGTTACTATGTTTTGGTTACTATGTTTTTCCAAATAATATTTTGTGATCGGCAGGAAAGATAAAGACAACAATTAGAGAGTTTGACAATGGCATCAGTCTCCAGTCCACTATATCCAGGTAAGACATATGTCTGACAAAGTTTGGACTTTAAGACAACCTTTATCCTCAGAAAAGCATACGGAAATGGCTATTGATTTTTGATAGGATGAATGCACTTGTGTAAATCTTAGGTTGCCCATTGCATCCCTTTGCTCATAATTGTTTTATATTGAAATTGTAATTCAATATTTCTTAATCCAACATAGAAAGTAGTCTGGGTGGACATTTATGATCCCACGAAGGTGCCCCTGAACATTTATTAAATTAATTGAAGCGTGTACAGTAATTATAAATGTCAACCACCTTAATTCCCAGGTAAGAAAATATTTTTGTTGACTGGAGAAACTGTGTCAAGTCTTACCATTCAACAGTATGTCACTGTTACATTGTAACACATGTTCAACAATTCGCCAACATCAACCCAATGGCCGCAATTATGGAGGCAACAAATACCATCTGAACTTGTGTGTCTTCAGATTAAAAGTCATGGATGGATGGATGGATGGATGAGGCTTGTGAAGGTTACATAGCAAGTCAAAGTGAGAAGGAATGACTATTATTTCAATTTAGAGCTGGCCGATTTGATCAAATAATTACAATGTATGGTCTAAGAAGATGTGTAAAAAAAGAAAATTTAGTTAACCTGCGCAAATCCACAGTATATTTTTCTTTGAGTGTGCGACTTTAATTTTTTCTGTGTATTTGCGCAGGTTAACTAAATTTTCTTTATATATATATATATACACACACACACATACATACATACATATATACATACTGTACATACATACATATATGTATATATATATATATATACAGTATATAATATGTATTTCTATGCTGCATTATTTCTAAAAATGTCTTTGATTTTCTTTTCGCTCAGTCTCAGTTATTAGATGGACGATGCTGTTAATTCTGCAGCTCTCAGGTCAGTGTGTGTGTGTGTGTGTGTGTGTGTGTGTGTGTGTGTGTGTGTGTGTGTGTGTGAGAGAGAGAGAGAGAGAGAGAGAGAGAGAGAGAGAGGAGGAGACTAGAGAGGAAGAAAGAAGTCGCAAAGTGAGCGCATGATTGAGAGTGTGTGTGTGTGTGTGTGTGTGTCCGTGCGTGCGTGCGTAGTGTGGTGTTGTGTCTGTGTGTGTGTGGTGGGGGTGTCCTGTAACGATATCACAAAAGTGAAATATAGAAATTAATTTGCAATTAGGTTTTGCTGACCATCGTAGTCATCTGCAGCATCTGTGTTATTATAAGCAATGACCATCAGGTAATGCTTAATGTGTCTTTAGTCACAGGTCTCTGCTCAGGTCTTTATCATCAGTACCACTTTGTTCATGAGAAAAAGAGCTGGGATGAAGCCCAAAGCTACTGCAGAGAGAAGTTCACTGACCTGGCCACCATCGACCACATGGACGACATGAAGAGGCTGATTGATTCTGCAGGCAGTGGTTATGATGGAGACGTCTGGATCGGCCTGTATGACAAACCAGACAGCTGGAGGTGGTCTCTGTCAGATAAGAGCATCTATGGAGAGGGAGGAGCTGTGTTCACAAACTGGAAGAGTGGTGAACCTAATACCTGGCATGGCATTGAGTTATGTGGTGTTATGTGGAATGGGGGGTGGAATGATGATAATGGCAAATCAAAGTATTGTTTTGTCTGCTACCATGATGACACAAATACCCATGGTAAGTCCCCGAATAGAACAGCTCATATTTCAAGTATTTTTTCAAATACAGTATATAAGGAGATCCGTTTGCAAATACCAATGGTGAGTCCCATAAATAGAACCTACATTTTCTTATTTCAAGTACACGTTTTAAGTATGTTTCATACTTATCTTGAGTTCCTGTTCCAGCATGATTAAATTGTATTTAATTTCACATAATTGCCATCCATGCACATTTATAATATGTCATTTTCAACTTTTTTCCTTTTTTATTTCTTTCCTTTGAACTTTGTTTGATCATATTTGTATGTGCAAATTAACTAAACAAATACATGCATTATTTCAGGTTTGCCAGCTGGTAGATATATCTATGTCAGCGAACCAAAGACCTGGACCGAAGCTCAGAGCTACTGCAGGCAGCACCACACAGACCTGGCCAGTGTGAGGAACCAGACTGAGAACCAGGAGATCCAAACAGTGGTACCAGCTCACACAAATGTTTGGATCGGTCTGTTCAGAGAGTCCTGGAGGTGGTGGTCAGGAGGGAACGACTCCTCATTCAGATACTGGCAGAATGGACAACCAGGAAATGAGCTCTCCCAAGAGAACTGTGCTGTCAGTGAGATTGGCAATCATGGCAAGTGGTCTGACAAGAAGTGTGAGGACAAATATGATTTCATTTGCTACAATCGTGAGTTATTACCATCACTAATCAAAGTAACATTGATCATGTGGCATTATATTTGTTTTTGAAGTTGATAAAAGTAAACTTGTTATTAATAATATCAAGTATGTATCTATCTATCTATCTATCTATCTATCTATCTATCTATCTATCTATCTATCTATCTATCTATCTATCTATCTATCCTGTGTTAAAGTGGCAGAGAAGAAGAAGAAGCAGGTGTTCAAAATAAAGGTGACATCAGCAGACTCCACACTCGACCTGAATGATCCTGCTGTGATGGAGGCCATCTTGAAACAGGTTAGTCTCTAATAAATTGCCTTTGTCACTTACAGGCTTTTAACTGTCGCCGAATGCACCGAGGGGCGCGTCGAGGCCAGCGAGCCTGCCGGCACAGCAACACACACAGCAACTCCTCGAAAATGTGACTCGACGCATATGGCACGAACAGCGCGAGTATAATAATGTAGATTGGGAGATAACAGGAGAGAGTGAAAGCTATTACCAAGAATATGCAGTACATTCTCTTCCTGGACTAACCTGTAGTCATTGAAATCCTAGTGAAATCACACAATTGTACTCATTTTGCTGGGGACTCCCCTGCGACCCCTCGTCAAGCTGACGTTCGAATATACAGGACTAGTTGCTGCTGGCAAGGCTCCAAGTCGAGGCGGCCATATAAGTATGTTTTCCACTTTACCAATATGGGATCTGTACTGTATAGTGCAGGCAGTGGCGCCGGAACGAGTTTGCAATAAGGGGGACACAATTTTTTTTTTTTTTTTTTTTTTTTTTTTTTTTTAATGTTTTCTTCCCCCTTGTGGGCGCCGTTTTTTCGGCGCCCACAAGGGGGCCGACGAAAAATTGACGTTTTTATGGACGTTTGGATGATTTTTAGCCATATTTAGATGAATATCTCATTTTAACACATTCACTGCCAGCCGTTTTTTTTTTACTGTAGGTAGCTTCTGCCAGAGGGTTTTTTTGAGGATTCTGGCTCATCTTTCAAGACCCGAGGATTCTTTTCTGCTAAGATTTTGTGAACACAAAATATCTCAAAAGAACTAATAGAATGTGTGCTTTCTCTGTCTAAAAGAGTTAGTTTGTAGAGTTAGTAGTTATGTAGGCATTAGCACTTGAATACAGCATGGTTTCAGCGTCTGAAAATTTAAGCTGAGATAAATAGCTTTTTGTGAAATTCGATAGAACAGTCACTTTAACCATTCATTTTTGGCATCAGTAAGACGTCAGACATCTAAACAATAGTTTTGAACAGTAATTTCCTCCATAACAGCAGGAAACACCCCTCTCCTTCAAACTCCTCCCTCCGTGTGTGTTCTTCTTGGCTGCAGCGGGCGTGTCACAAGCTCGTTTCTGCTGCTGCTGTAACCTCGCGTCACCAGGCTCACTGCTTCTGCTGCTGCTGCCTGTCTGCTGGCGGCCGCTGGGCAAGTCTGGATGGGCTCGCTCGTTTCTTGTGGTTTCGGTTGAGAGCTTTGATGAAGCTTTTGCGATTCTGGTCTTATTTATGCTGCGTGTTTCAAAGTGTGTTCCACCCGTAATCTATTATGCAAATTTGCAATCCCGCACCGCCAGCAATCAGCGCGAAAACGAAAGCGTTTTCGCCAATCCATTTTCATGAGAATGGCTTCCTCACACTGCTTTTTGCTTGCCTTCCTCTACTCTGGAGAGCACTGTCGCCACTTAGTGGGTCGGTGGAATGGGTTGTACACGTTCGGTGGCTCCAATATTTATATAAGAGATGTAAAAGGGTTAGATGCACATCCCACGGTCAAAAAAAAAATATTCTTTTTTTTGACGTATTAACACGTCATTGGCAGTCAACCGTTGGATTTTTTTTGACGTATTAACACGTCATTGGCAGTGAACGTGTTAAATTAACATTAGGATTATACTGTAGTGATGTAATTATTCAGTATTTTTCCTTTTCTCACTCACTTGGTGACCTGCTCTCCCTTTAGGTCATTTTATAATTACACTACAACAGACAGCAACACAGGCAGAAACACTGAACTTATTATTATTATTATTATTATCACTTCGAAACACAGTGCAAAACTTGTCATCTCAACACAAAAATAAAATAACAATAACCGTATACGATTATAGCAGCAGCCAATGACAGTGAGTGCAGTACAGAGTCCAGGTCTGTCTGTCTCTCAGGTGTAATAATCCCACAATGATCACGGCTTTAACAAGTGTCACAGGCTGTGTAAACAGTGTAAAGTGGGCTCTCTGTAACTTGATCCCTGGGTCTGTCTGTCTCAGGTGTAATAATCCCACAATGATCACGGCTTTAACAAGCATCACAGGCTGTGTAAACAGTGTAAAGTGGGCTCTAAGCGTCAGGGGCAGTTGCCCCCTCAGATTAATTTTTTTTTTTTTTTTAGGGGGACCAAATTTTAAGGGGGACAAAATGTCCCCATGTCCCCCTTGTTCCGGCGCCAGTGAGTGTAGGCCTACATGAGTCCGGAAGTAGCACTTCGGTTCATCAGGGTTAAAGTGAATGGGGTTTTAGAATGGGGATTTTGGTGAAATGAACAAGACTCTACTTAAACAAAAGTTTATTTGTGTTTAACAGGATAATCTTCACAAACGAGGACCACTTTTATGACTTTATATATATATGTATGTATATATATATATATATATATATATATATAGATAGATCATATATATATAGCCTATAGATCAAAATCAAAATAAAACAAATCTCTCTGCAGAATTAATCTCAGGTTCCGTGCTCTGTTTTCAGGTGCGCAAGACAAGTGCAAAACTAGCTTAGAATGAACCTAAAATTTGCCTTTTTCACTTCCCACCAAAATTCACCCATTTTGTGTCTAAAAGGCAGGAAGTAACACAGGTGCTAGCAGAACATTATTGAGGGTTTCCAACTTCCAATCCATTTCGTGATCTAGTGCCGGGGCCCTTGTTAATGTTTTGCTTGCAACTGTGTTACTTCCTGCCTTTTAGACACAAAATGGGTGAATTGGGTGGGAAGTGAAAAAGGCTAATTGCTAAAGAATGTAAGAAACGCAGATATTAAGAGGAATATCGAACATTTAAAGCATTCTGGGAACTTGAGTTTTACTTTGTTTCAAACTCAAGCTCTCACTCTAGTGCCAGACATTTTAGAAGACGATTCAGTCTGGAAGCAAATTACTGTTTTCATAGCACATATGAGCATCAGTAACCTTAAGCATTGAGAAGTTGGCTTGTGAGCATGTGGAGGGTCACCAGTTTGAAAAACCAGTAAAACAAACCTTTTGTTGTTCAGATGGAGAAGAAGATGAAAGAGAAGGGGATCAAAGACGTCCAACTTCGATGGAGAAAGAAGCCTGACAGAAAAGTCTTCCACAAAGAATTGTGAAAATAGAAGAATGCTGTTTTGGGTTGATTTATTAGTTTAAATCTAACTGGTAATAATTATTGCAAACATGACCAGTTTGCCTGTTCCGTTTGATGATTTTGTCTCTGTTTGGAAACAAACATTAAGATAAACACATTTTCTAAATTAATTTAAATACCCAAATGATTTTGCTTTGTTTCTTTTTTGTTTTGTTTAAACAACCTTTAATTTAATTTAAAATATAGTTTATTAAAAAGCCAAATTAAATGAGTTGTAAATACTGTCAAAACATTGCTCGAAATGGCTCAATTTAAAACTCACTTGGAAGCCAAAAATCTTATCCAGTGGCAGAGGAGGTAAAATATCATTGTGAAGCTGTATCTATAGGTTTATTGGGGTTTTTTTTGTCCAAAAATCTGTTTAGAGGTGTGCTGACTGTGAAAGATGAGACATGATGAGTAAAAAAAACACGTTATATGGCATTCATTGTACTTCAATCATGAGAGACTAGTAAGAATGTTCAATAAACTTTACACATATAAATAGCAACATGGTCTATTTACACCCGGGTGCAAATAACATCTGCTGTGAATTTAGTAGCCTAAAAGTACTCTTTCATCAATGTGATCCTATCAAAAACAAACAGAAATGCATCTGATTTCATTTATCCACTGATGTCATTCATGCACAAATGACATCACTGTTCCACACCTGAACTCAAATCAACTCTCAATAACTGTCAAAATGAATGAATGCCTGCAAAACTGTTTACAGTTTTCTGATAAACTACTGATGTTGTAATGATACAAAGCTGGTTGAAAATCGCTGGAGTGTTACTTTAAGTCCCATTGAAGACAATTGCAAGAATTAATTTGACATCTCGGACCCTGCCCCCCCCCCCCCCCCCCCCCGATGAAATTGGTCTACATCATGTTGACCTCATCATGCCAGTGGCTGAGTCCCTATTTGCATCATGCAAACGATATTGGAAAGTTCAGAGCTTCACTAACCTGGAAAGTCGCCTTGAGGTGGCATCTAGGTAAATTTAATAACCCTTCTTTTTTACCCCTATACATTCAAGTGTCACAGGAATATTGTTTGCATATTTTTCAAAGCACTGGTTCTGAGCTTTGCACCCATCTGTTCCTGTTAATGTTGATCATGTAGAAATCTAAGCTCATTCTACAGTTGCAACCACTGTCAATCACAAACTAACATCTCAGCTGTATAACATCAATCGGGTCATGGGTGGTCTCTTCATATAATGTTGAAAGAAATTATATTAGTGACTTAAATCCAGTTTTATCCTATTATACATTCAAGTGTCACATGAATATTTGGTTGCATCTTTTGTCAAATAACTGTGGTTCTGAACTTTGCACTCGTTATTATCTGTTACTTTTAATGTTGATGATATAGAAATGGAGCTTACAGTTGCAACCATTGTAAATCACAAAGTAACATCTGAGCGTCATAACATCAAAATGACAAAGAAATTTTGGAGGTTGGTTATTTGGGTTGCTAGTGAAGAGAATTTGAAGTAAAATATTTTCATCCAGGGGAAAGGGATGAAGGATGAAAGAGACAGGTGATCCTGTCAGACCCCCCCCTTCCCCCCCCTGTTCCAGATTAAATGAAATCAGAGTTGGTCTACATGTGTCTCCACCACGTATCGCCAACTTAAATGATACTTTTCCAAAAATTGTTGGTAGCCATTTGTGTTTGTGTTGGTGACCACCTGACAGTTTCTGTGTGTCTCCATTTGCCTCATGCAAACGACAAGGAAAGTTCTGCATTTTACTAAACAGGAAAGATCACCTTGTGGTGGCATCAAGGTTTGATACCAGCGTTTGTGTGTTGAATATCTTTCAAGTGCAATAATTAAAATCAAGTGTCACATGAATATTTGGTTTTATTCCACCAATTTTTGTATTTCAAAATGTATTTTAGACTAACTCAGTAATATAACTTATTACAAATAGGATTTCAGTAATATTATACTTTGTCAAGTAACACAAGTTACAAATTTACTTACTTTTTTTTCATCAAAGCACATATTTAAATAAAGATGCAATAATTTCCTAATCAAATTGTGTGTTTTTATGCAAACAACCACTATAGATGACAATAACAAAGGAAAAGGTTAACATTTAGAATTTTGGACGGTTTACACTGACTTCAAGATGATTAAAGTTATTTTTCGGGATGGTTCCGGGGCGGCAATGTCATTCTGCTACTGCTGTTATTTTGGTGAAAGTAATGCAAAAGTAGTGTAATAAGTAAGAAGTTACTCTACACAGTCAGTAATGTTGTAAAGTAACATATTACTTGCAAATGAGAGTAACTAGTAATATGCAGTATATTACATTTTGAAAGTAACTTGCCCAACACTGTTAATACGCAATCATAATTTTGACAAACATTATTTACAAAGCAAATCTGATGAAGCAATATTATTATAGGCCATGCTTAATTACATTGCTGTAATGTTGCTTATCTGTGGAAGCAGTGGTAAGAGCGCTGATCTGGGACCAGCCTGCCTGTTCAGCCATAGTGAGGTTCATATGGTTCTGGGACTCAACCAGTTTTCCTAGACTGCTATAGATCATGTGAGATGTGTGTGATGGACCTAAGCTCATTAAAGACAGACAGTCACAGGCACAACAGTCTTCTTCAGTTGTTTAAAGGCAGAATCATGACTGCAGTACGGTGCCACAGTTGCTTGCTCCACTACTGAATTCCCCCCCGCCCATAATTTCAATGTCAGTATTATCCAGAAAATGACAACATATTTGAATATAATTTTGAAATGTATTGTCAAAGGAGCTAAATTTTAAATTTGAGTTATGTACGGTTGTAAAAGCTTGGCTTCTTCTTATTTGACTACTCTTACAGTCTCAAAGGGAAGGTCAAGTGACCAGCCAGGTGACTGATGGTTGCCAGGCAGGGGCAGACTGGGACTGGAGCCCTGGAGTTGTAGATGAATTTGGCCCCTATCGTTGCATCGGCGCTGTTTCTAGGCCGAGCGCCTGGCGCAGCGCAAATCAGTGGGCGTGGACCAGCGCACTTGATATCTTGGTCTTGGCGCTAGACGCAGCCTCAACCATTACAACCACGCCTTTTAAGCGTAAAATTATGCACCGTCAGTTCATTGGATAAGTGCAATAAACGAATCGCATGCTTGCCTTTTAAGCTCCATTCCAGTGGTCCAGCAAAACCAGACGAAACCCAAGCCTCTGATCCCCCCCCCCCCCCCCACCTCCCTTCATCCCGTCTGTCTCCATATATCGGCTATTATTCCATATTATGATGCTTCTCAAACCAATATAACTGCAGTTTAAATACTGCAAGCATGTAAAAACGCTACACTATAGCAAGATCAAAGTGAAAATAATGTTCTAAACGCATCGGATAGAAAAAAATATAGCCGGCTGGATGTCATGAGATTAGATGAAATTTGGCCAGAATGATATCGTTTTCTCTCTTCTCCCCTACTGCACGATGCAACATCCTCTGAATGACACCTATCACTTTTACTGGATCTGATTACTTTATTCTATTTTATTTAGCCTACTGGATTTTATTATTGAGTATTTGTATTTTATTTGGCCTATGCTTTATTTGGCCTATCCCCAGGTCCCGGTGGAGGGGAGGGGGAGTGGATGGGAGGAGAGCCCTCGCCCTCCGACTCAGTGGTTTCCACTGCTGTAAATAAAATAATTGTATGAGCACTCAATCTGTTTGTCAGTCAGCTCCACTGCTGCACGACCCGCCTGCACGACCACCAGCGCCTCATAGCGCACCAGCGCGGCTCCGCTCCCCGGATCTCCTGCGTGATGCCTGGCGTCCTGTGAGGAGGAGAGGACGGCCCCGTGCAGGGAGAGGAGAGAGGACGCCCCTATTAAATTAATCTTTTGCTTTGTCATTGTTTTTCATATTTTATTTAGAATTGTAGCCTAATTAAATATCCCCCTCTCTCTTTCTCATTCTTTCTTGCACTTAATGTAGGCTACACGGCACCTCGGACAGCTCCGCTGCCACAGACGGGGGAAACATTTGGAAATAATTCTAACTACTCTGCTTTGCAAACAGAAAATATAAATACAACAGACAATTCTGTAATGAATAGCTGTAATGAGAGTGGGGTTTGAAGAAGCGCTACACAAATGTTTATCCAGTTTCTTTCTCTCTTTCTTTCTCTCTCCCTTTCTCTCACATTAAACGATATACATGCCTATAATGTCAATTATCTGAATGAAATAATAATACATATTAATTAGGAATATTAGTAATATTAGAAGCCTAGCTAATTTCGGGGGGGGGGGGGGGGGGGGGGTAATAAAACGTTGAGCTATATTAATACAAAGTTAATATTGCTAATCAAAATGTTCCAAAACGATTTTTTTATAGATCAAATATGTGTAGTTAGACAGCTATCCCATTTGAAAAAGATCTGACAGATATAACTCTGCTGCTGTCTGGATGCTGCACATAAATGGGGATTATTATGATAGCCTAAACTAAATAAATGAAACTGTGCATTGCAGCTTCACCCAAAGCCTGAGAAGGGTTGCCACTGCATGCTGTAATCTTCCAATCTTATATTCTATTGTGTTCTAAACTATTTTTTTCTATATATTCTATTCTCCATTCACTATCCTGTCCCCGGCACTGAATAGGCCTGCTTTTCAAAAGCGCAAGGCGCTAAATTTAGCCAGCTCGGAAGATATCAGTAGGCCGGTATTTAGTGCCGACACGCCCACTTTGGCCCATTCTGGGACTGCGCCACGCCCATTCGGCCTAAAGCGCATTTGGCAGCGTAAAGCCATATTGATATTGTCCCAAAACAGGCGCAAGGCACGTTTTTTTGCGTTTAAGGCCCGTTTTAGTGCCGAAGGCCTGTGGGAGAATAGGGGCCGAAGAGGCCTTTTTCCAAGCGTGTGAAGGGTGCCAGGCCAGCCGCCAGGATCGTGGCGGCTTCGCACGCTTTGCCCGCCTCTTCAGTTTGTATAGGCACATCACCACTGCACTGAATCCCGTGTTTCCCACAGGATTTGAAGAGATTGTGGTGAGTGGACCTCACACCCACTAGGGGGGTTCAGGGGGGGCTGTGCCCCCCCCCCCCCCCCCCCCCCCCCCCCGAAAGAAAAATTTGCACGTTTTAAATAAAAATACATCAATCTGGTGCACTTTGAGAGTAAAATGGAAGATCTATGAAGAACTACACACATGACATTAATATCCTCTTTACTATGCTGTGGCTTTCCCCAACAGCAGAACAGCGTAACAGTCTGGCACAGCTGCTAAATCAGAGGTGCCCAAATTCTTTCGTATGAAGGGCCAAAAATTAATCTGGATGGAGGGCAGTGAGCCAAAAATAAACGTTACGTGAAATTACATTAGACTATTATTTTGAAATGGACATCATCATGAAAGTATGTACTTGTATCGATTTGCTGGCAACACAGCAATTTTTACGAGACACAGCATTTTTACGAGACACATTCACTCTTAAGGGTACACACAATAACGAAGATTTTGTGTTCCAGCATCATTTTACAATCAACTTCTTTGTATATATTTAGCCTACTACTCCCATGTAAATGCAACAATAGTGAGTTCTAATGTGAAAGAAAATAGGTCCAAAAATGTCAGGCAAACTTGTGTTTAGTAATCACTGTCTAGGCCTAGTTGTCAAATGACCGTTATTGCGAAGAGTAGGCTACTATGTTGTTCTGTATGGGACTGTGGAGGGTAAAGGTACTTGGGTGAGGGAGAGGAGGTACTGACAGTGGTACTTTAGGATTGCATATAATGTATATCTTAAGTGACTTTGATCCAAACGATCCAATTGTATGTTACTGACTCACATTATTCAACCATTTCATTTTTGTATGAGTGACTATAGCCTATAGAATATGTATAACCGAACCATAAGGTGCTAAATGAAGAGTCAACATTTCAAAAGAATGACATTGACACTGTCACATTTTTTGATTTCATATTGTCACCTTGTTTGTGTATTTGAGAATAAATTTGATAATTACAGTATATACTATTCTGATTTATATTCATTTCGAAGGGGGGGGGGTCAAGACTTCATGATTTTTTAAATTGTTTAAAGTGGGGATGCACAATATATTGGCAATCATATTGGTATCAGTTGATGTTAATCCTTTTTTAATACTAGATTAGCAGAACTCTACGCGGCCTTCAAACCTAGTTTGGTGGGAATTTTGGTGGAAATTTAGAATGACAAGAAAAAATACACATTCATATGCCTGCGCAATAGGCTAAGTAGGCCTAAATAACTCAGTTATACGGTTTGCAATTGTAATGTTTAATATAATAAAGTAAGATCTCACACATAACCTTTTGATTCTATATGCTGCCATCTCATGCTTGTTGATTTAATGATTGTTTTGCACCTGCTGCTCACATTATGAACAAATTAATGCTAAGATGACCCTTATATCCTCAGCAGAAACTAACTGACTGCATAGTCATTTTAATAAGTAATGTAATAGTAATAATGCTTGGAAGTAGCCATTGAATGAAAGTAGGCTACACACTTGATTATTATTATTTCCGTGAGGGAATATGCTTTTCACATTTCAAATCCTGTCAATAGAAGCAATTCCGGTGTTATGCACCAGATGGCAACGGAACATAGCTCTGGCCGCAATGCTGCCTTCAGCACTGAATATTATCATCATGCTGCGTGGACAGGGAACACACATCTAATGAAGATGCATTGTCTATCTGTAGGTCTGTCTATTCACTTAATTTTCTTGCAAAATTGTCAAAACCAAGAAAGCAGCCAGATAGGCTATAGGCTACTGGCTTGAGACTAGCCATGGTCTAATTGATAAGAATGTAGGCAATGGTGAGTTTTCTAAGGGTAGGCCTAACATTATTATTGCTACAATATAATTTATTATTTATTATTTCTGCGTGTGTGTGTGTGTGTGTGTGTGTGTGTGTGTGTGTGTGTGTGTGTGTGTGTGTGTGTGTGTGTGTGTGTGTGTGCGCGCGCGTGTGTGTGTGTGTGTGTGTGTGTGTGTGTGAGTGTGTGTGTGTGTGTGTGTGTGTGTGTGTGTGTGTGTGTGTGTGTGTGTGTGTGTGTGTGTGTGTGAGTGTGTGTGTGAGAGAGAGAGAGAGAGAGAGAGAGAGAGAGAGAGAGAGAGAGAGAGAGAGAGAGAGAGAGAGAGAGAGAGGAGGAGACTGGAGAGGAAGAAAGAAGTCGCAAAGTGAGCGCATGATTGAGTCACACACAGTTTGAGCGCACAGAGAGACGATGCAGCCGCTCTATGACCCGACAACAACGGACCCAAATCGGACATGATGGCCTCACCATACAACGGCACCGGGCCAGCGGAGGCAATAAAGGACTACACGTGCGTGCGCTTCTACGTGTCGAGCGTGTCCTTCTCGGTGCTGCTGCTCTTCAACCTCATCATCAACTGGACCATAGTGCGTGAGGAGCGGCTCCGGGGCCATGCGCGCTTCGTGCTGGTCTTCCACCTGCTCGTGTCCGCGCTGCTCTACCTGGGCACGAGCAGCGTCTTCTACTACCAGATCCACCTGGAGGCGCGCCCGGGCCGCACGCTCTGCCTGGCCATGGTGACGCTCCTGATCAGCAGCGCCTCCAACATCCTCCTGACGCTCACGGCCATGGCTCTGGACCGCTATGTCGCCGTGTGCCACCCCATGAGGTGAGGCCAGGCCAGGGCCAGGCACGCTGGTACACAACGTAGAGTAGGCTAGTTATAGGGAACTAATGAGGAACGAATAAGGAACTAACGGTCAGAGTAGCTACAACCAGTAATGATTAAGCAAAGATTCAGTCATTCCAAGTAACACAATGACAGCTATGACTATTTTGGTCATGCGTAATGGGGAGACCCTGGGACAAATATTATCAAATGGGGGTCGGTGGTAATTTGTGGCAGTTTAGGTGTCAGGTAAAATATAGGCTATTACCTTGTGTCCCCTAAAGTAACTTGCTGCATCATACTGAGTTGGTGAGTAGGCTACTACTGAATCATATTACCGTACTTAATCATTAACTATTGATTAGCTGCTCTATGAACTGACCATTAACTAATAGTTAATTCCTCATTAGTTTCCTGACTAGCCTACTCTTAATTGTGGCTACCATATTGTAAAGTGTTACAACATGGGTATTTGCCTATAGCACATTGCATACACAGAGGCCATTCAAAGTGCTTACATGAAATAGGGGGGAATGTTACCAAGCAAAATAATAAACAATAAAATCGCAGTGCAATATAGCAGCAAATTAAGTAAAAAAAAAAAACGAACAGAAAATGTCCTAGATTAAACTTATTCCGCCTAGCTTCGCTTCGTTGAGTTTTCCTCATATCCAATCACACTTTTGTGTGTGATTCAGTGGTGGCCTTAGTGATTTTGGGGGCAAAGGCAAGCATGGGGCCCCCTGAATCCCAACCTTTTCCCTTTTTAATCCATACATTACCTTCAAGTTGGGCTGAGCAAAGTATGCATGCAAGGACCCCCCCCCCCCCCACCCCCGATCTGCATGGCTTTGCTGCTGCTGCTGATCATGATAATCATGATGATTATTTTAGTTCTCTCTACTGACGCAGTCATAAGTAAAATTAGCTTAAAGTCAAATGGTACAATCACAAGAAGTGGAGAGCGTTGTCTGAATGACTATTGAGTGAATTCCTAGGTGTATCGTCTCAATAGCTACATCTTCCTGTCTAAACGCAGGTACACCGTGGGCTGCTGCGTGTGGCAGTGGCCGTGGCTGCTGGGGGTGCTGACCTGGCTACTGGCGCTGCTCATCCCGCTCAGCCTGCTGTCCGACCCGGGCCTGGCGGCCGGGCCGGACGGGGCGTGCGGCCAGGAGCAGCTGAAGAAGGGCCACCTGCAGAAGGTGCTGTTCATCACCCTGTGCACGCTGCTCATCCTCTACAGCTACGTCAGGATCCTGGCGGAGGGACGCCGGCTAGGCGTGCTCAACCGGCGCAACCGGGTCGGATGCAAGACGATCGCCATGCACGGCACCCAGCTGGCCGTTTACCTCCTCCCCAACTTTGTCACGTACGTGCTCACCGTGCTGCATCGACGGCAGCTCATTCAGCAGGAGACCAGAGACCTGTCCGCCGTGGTCATCTTCACCTTCCACAGCTTGGCGCAGTGCGTGGCGCCCGTCGTTTACGGCCTGCGTAAAGAGGAACTTTTGGAGCAGCTGAGTCGCCGCTTCCCCTGCTGTTCCCGCTACTTGAAAAGTATGCTTGGCTGGACTGCGGTGCGCGCCGGCTGGGCACCTACGCACCCCAAAACACGGTATGTCCCCCCAAACTGATGCACAGCCATTTGAATTTGTAGCCTTTAAAGTCACGTGTGTGAGTGAGGTCAAAGCACTCTATGTGACTAGGCTATCTGAAAGTTAAAACTTCCCATCTTTTGAATGTGGAGTCATTTTCACATGTGAAACAAATATCATTTAATGAAAGGTGGGAAAAAAACACCTATGAATGGCTATTCTAAAGTCGTATTTTCACATCTAAAGTAGGAAAAACTGTCACATGATGTCAGGATCAAACTTCTCCAAAAAGCACAGATGCTTTGAATTCACTGGTGGTTTTCACAAGTCATCTTAGTAAGTAATAAGCCACTTGAAGTACTGATTGACAGTGAAGAGCTAATAGCGGGGGCATAGACTTATGCTTAAAGGAATAGTTCCCCCAAAAATGAAAATTCTGTCATCATCTCCTCACCTTTATGCCAGATGAAACAACACAGTTGAAGTATACAGATATACAAGTCTGTCCCACTATGTCCATAAAACACAGGGAGGTTGCCAGCACAATCTCCAAAACAGCTGAAGCCAGTGAGGACCAGTTCTACAGAGTTCCAAAAAATACCTATATTTATCTCCGCCAGGAGATCATGTGAGAGAACATGCTTGTTGTGCTGATTTTGGGACGTGAGAGTTGAAAATAAAACACTTCCTTTTCATCTGTTTTGGTCATTCGACCATGTAAGATTGCCACCTGAAACCACTTCCTGTTTATTTTCTCCCGCAGAGAAAGAGCCATGACCACCCAGACCATGGTGTCTGTGGAGGTGCCACAGGCCCTGGAGGAGGACACGACGAGGTCAGTGTTGGTCAGGAGTTCTTCACATGACCTGCACTCGTGCCAAGGTGATATGGATTTGGATAACGCCTGACGGGGGAAAATACCGGTCGAATTCAGGATCCTGACTGCCATGAGAACATTTTGAATGTGTGGTTGGATATAGTTGTTCTCAGCTCAGGGCAGGGGATTGAACTGTCGAGGAACCGCCTTGGATGTGAACATTGTCGGCCTCCTGGACTAAGCAACGGTTGGAATTCTTTTCAAAATTTCAAAAGATGCGTGAGACACATGGATGAAGAGAGGAAGGGGGCCCATAGAGACTGCTTATGTAATAGGGCCCAGACTTTTGTGCTACACCCCTGTATACATAGTGTTCAAGATATATTTTATTCTTTTTAACTTATATTCATTCAAGGAAGCACACATGCTCTGCTTCACGGGGGACAGTAGAAGCACATATGCTCTGCTTCACATGGGACAGTAGAAGACTCTTCCAGTGGAGCAGTTGGTGGTTCACTGCTTTCTCCATGCAGTTTTTCCCGGCTGGTCCGAGGATTTGAGCCTAAACCCTTGAGGAGACAAGCACACTTCTCTGGCTTCCAGGCTACGGAGAGCATCAGTTTGGACGTGACGGGGCGTCGTAGCTGTGGGGAAAGTGGGACCGACTCCCCAGGGCCCCGATGCGCGAAGGGCGCTCGCATTTCAAAAGATGCGTGAGAGACGTGGATCAAGAGAGGAAGGGGCCCCACACACCACAGAGACGGCACTCATGTATAGGGCCCAGAATGTTGTGCTACATGGCCCCTGGATGTGAAAGGACAGTGTAGCCACGACTGATTCTTCATAGGGATACACTGAATTAAAAAAAGGGGGGGTGGAGAGATTTTCATATAACACAGAAAGAGTCCAGTGACACCAACCCACCCCTCCCCACACACACACGTTCTGAACTGAAAACTGAAAGTGCTGTCATCATCACCTACTCACTCTCGTGCCAAATGAAACACATGTGAAATGTGTTTGTCCATATCGTGCTTCTCAAACGTTTTCTAAACTAAACTGACACAAATTAGACCACGGACCCCCATCTGATAAGATTTTGGCCCAGGGTCCCCCATCTGATACGATGTTTGCTTTTCGGCGTCTCATTACAGAAGGTGTATGAAACCCATAACCAAAATAGTCATTCTGTCATTCTGTTAGTTATGGAATTGTAGCGAAAATAAAATATCTGTTTTTGCTGGGGACCCTCCTGCAACAACCCACTCAAGGACCCCTGTGGGTCCCCGGACCCCACTTTGAGAAGCAGATGTAACACACGTGGGGGGTTTGCCACCACAACTTTGTAGTAGGCGTCTCCAAAACAACTGAAGTCAATGGGAGCCTTGGAGTTCTAAATCAAAAACAGATCCTCACACTGTGAATAGAAAGGCCTATAGCCGACACCAGGGATACTCAACTTGCTTTGCCTGGGGGCCACTTTCGTGAAATGATAGGAGGCCAGGGGCCACTTAACAAACAATATACATTTTTCTGTAGCAGATTGTAGGTTTTTGGGGTGTCATCCGGAGTTTAGTCTGACAATGTTGTGCACACTGGATAGTTAGGTTAAGTTAGTTAGGTTAAGTACATACATAAGTGCCTGGGTGTAGCGAGCAGACGGCGGTTCATTTCATTGTGAATTCACAAAGAAAACTAACGTGAATTTATTAGAAAATGAATTGATTAAGTTCATTTTGTCTTCTTTTAAATTATGTTTTTAGTTTTCTTATTTCCAGACAAATTAGTAGAGTATGATGTGATTTTACCTGCTGACGGTTTCGGCTGTAACCACAGCCTTCTTCAGAGGCCGGGCCGGGAACCCTATGTTGACAGGTTTCCCGGCCCAGCCAGCTGATAAGACACATCATCACCAGGAAGTCAGATGACAGCTCTGAAGAAGGCTGTAGTTACAGCCCAAACTGTCAGCAGGTAAAATAACATCATAGGCTACTAATTTGTCTGGAAATAAGAAAACTAAAAACATTATTAGAAAATGGTCAGGGGGCCACTCTGCACCCTGTAGCGGGCCGCATCTGGCCCCCGGGCCGCAAGTGGACTATCACTGGCCTACACCATTATGTTGCAAATCAATCAGCTGTATGTAAGAATTACACTAAATTATGGTGTAAATACTTGTTTTTGGTCTCCATTGACTTTGTTGTGCTGGCAACCTTCCTGTGCGTTATTATGTCCAAACTTCACCACGTTTCAACTGGCGTGAGGGTGAGTAGATGTCATGATGACCGTTTTCATATTTGGGTGAACTAGTCTTTTAAGTAGACGGCACTTGAGGCATTTCATATTCAAAGTTATACAAGTAATGAGCCAAAATGTTTGACCCAGTTTGATTTCCGGTTTCTCAGCCAGAGATGCAAAATCTTTGAGTGAAAATGGTGACAGATACCAGGGCAGACTCAGAAACTACTCTGAAATCATTCACTCAAGTGCCCTATTTTTGAATCAAAATGGTGACTTGTCACCTAAAGGTGACTAGTTTGCATGCTTAAGGGTTCATAAACTGAATATGAACGTAGACACTGAACCTGTGATAAACCGCAAATCTGAGGGAAGTTCAGAGAAAAGTCACTATGAAGAAATCCCTGGAGAAAGTTTGAATTTTGCTTTAATCTTGCTGTGAAGCTACCTCTACCTAACCTCTACCTGATACCACTAAATTAAATAAAAAGCTTTATGGAATCTGTAATACTGTAAACAAAACACGATTTTTTGCATTTGGGTCACATGTCAGCAGGCAGCTCTGAGTTTGTTCCATTATGTTTCTGTCAGACAGAGCCTCTTATGCGTGGGGGGAATTCTCAGCCACAGCAGGGCCTCTAAACCACAGCGCTCGTCTCTCACTCTCATCCACCACCTAGCAGAGTAGCTATTGTCAGAGTCAGCATGCAGGAGGCAGGAAGGGGGAGGCTGTTTGGCTATTGCTGTACCATCTCCACACCATCAGGCATCTGTGGAGAGATTCCTGTAAGTGCCACACTTGGCCCTGGAAGTGGAAGAGCCTGTCTGCAGAACTGAAAGTAACCACCTTGCAGATTTTAAACACAACCGAAATAGGAAGTGAGTTAGGAGGGTAAAAATACAGCTTCGCATACAGAATAGAAAGAAACGGTCTCTCTCTTCTGAGTTTCGATATTTATTTTTTTAACATAGGTTACAATACTTTTGTACAAGCACCTGCTGCAAGAGTTTCAAGAAATCAGAAATACAGTCTGTGTCATCATGTCACAATCAGACGTGACAAATCAGTTCAGAATCCGCACTTTACATGTAAGTTCTGCAAATCCACGAGGGCAAAGGCCAAAGGAAGGTCTGTTTGAAAAGATGGAAAATGTCTGTACCTGTGTTTGAGTAAATTAAAGTGTTATGCACTGCCACCTCGGTCACTGGTCGCCTACAGTTCCGGGGTGAATTATTTCCCCTAGTAAGTGTCCACCACAAAACCATAAACCTCTAAGTGCATTCTAACATTCTTGCTCCGCCAAAACTTTTACTGCTACAAAGTACAAATGCAAGTTATCTGTGTTTGTTTTTGTCAGATGTGTGTGAGACACTAGGGCTGTCTTCGGCTCAGGATTCGGCCAGTTGATCGGATTCGACTGTCCAATATCAATATTCGACTATTCTATACAAATAAATAAGAACATCTTCAGTGATTATTTCGACCACATTAACAGTCGATGCAACAGAGTGATGGGGACATATTTTTGAGCATTTAAAAATCAATAAGAGACTGTATGATCATGCGAGATTTGAATTTCCAACGTTGGGCTATTGGATAATGGATTTGTCTGAATAATGAATGTAGCCTACATGGATAACAACTTCAACTGTCCTTTAGCCTATTTCTCAAAACTAATATGCCTAAATAAATCTAATCAAGAATAAATTAATAAATGAAATTAAGATTGGAATTTAGATGGGGGGGGGGAATGACTGCTCGACTTGTGGAATCTCCATTGACCCAGGGGTCTCTCAACTGATGATTGGTCTTTTAGAGGACAGCCGTTAGTTAGAAAATCACATGCTCTCTTACTGCAACATGGAAATTGACAATAAAAATGGCTGGGTTTCCCAAAAGCTTCTTTGCGCTAAGAAGCTAATTCAACCCTTCTTAAGGCCCCCTTAAGAAGCAAACGCGTTTCCCAATTGCTTCTTTACGAAGGCATGCGTTTCCCAAAAGCTTCTTAGCGCTAAGAAGCTTCTTTGACCCTTCTTAAGGCTCCCGTAAGAAGCCAACGAAGCCAACGCGTTTCCCGATTGCTTCTTAGCCTAAAATTATCTTCCAATTATCCTCCGTTAAGAAGGCTGCGTTTCCCAAAAGCTTCTTAGCGCTAAGATGATCTTTCGTTAAGAAGGTTTTGTAAGAAGGGTCTGGAGCCTTCTTAACACCTTCTTAATGACAAAACACTGGCAGATCCAGCCGCGTCAGGCAAAAGGAGATACTTGTGTCCACTGTTCCTCTTGTGTTTTTCCCTTTTTCCTTTCTTTCATGCACCCTTTAGTGTTTAAAATTGGGGAACACTTGAAAATCTCCCCTGTATGTATGGTTACTTGTGTTTTAAATGTTTTACCGTAGGCTATATTTCTCTAATCAGAATGGATTCCTTTTATAATGTTGTGGATTTATATAGCACCTTTCACAGAACCCAAGGTCGCTTAAATTCTGTAGTGTTTCTCTGTTTTGTTGTATGCTGTGTATATAAAGCAATTTGAACTGCAGTCCATGTCTGAAATAAATAATGTTTAATAAAGTTTAACATGACCATGATTAGGTGTTAACGGTGTTTCTCAACCACTGAGTCGTGGCCCACTGCTGGGCTCAGAGTGCCATCAAGTGAGCCGCTCCAGTTAAGATGCTTCTTAAGAGCCTTCTATTTTTTTTATTTTTCTCGACTGTTAAGAAGGCGTTTGGGAAACACTTCTTTGGAGCCTTCTTAACTCCTTAAGAAGCTTCTTAACTCCTTAAGAAGCTTCTTAACTCTTAAGAAGCTTCTTTGTTGGGAAACTCAGCCAATGTTGGTTGAGCAAGAATCTTGCATGGACCACATGGGCACCTTACCACAGCTAGATGGGACAAAATAAAAGCTCAGCACATAAGTTAGCCCACTATATATACACAGTCATATAAACACAATGTTTGGGCAGCAAACACTTTGCAACTATTTTTGAAAAAAAATGCCATAAAGCCGGTATGCAGACTGATTTGCTGAATTACCCACAATTACAGTTAATGCTGTCGGCTACTTTTGGCTGAGGAAATAAACGCTTGCACTTTGAGCCGTTAATGCGCCGGTCATTAGGAAAGAATGAGTTGCCCTGCACATTTTCAAGTCCATGTGCCAGTTCTCCTTCTGTTTTTAACTCGCGACACAACAGGAATTTCATAGAAGTATCAGTTGACTGGTTTCTATGGCAACAGCTCTGTTCCTGATATTGATGTTGTAGTGAGAGTGCGCTTAACAACATGCAAACAAGGCATGAGGTACATAAAGAAACACCACTGAATCCTATACAATTGTGTCTTCGACTAAAAAGAAAAAGCAGATATTGTACAAATGAAAGAAAAAGTCATTTAAAATACCTTTGTGTAGAAATTAACAGCTTAGGACAAATCAGTTCCAAGCGTCCTCTAACTGGCACTCTACATTGAAGCTGCATTGACGTTGTTGTATTATTCATCTTCTATTAACACAGATAAAACAAGGGCACAACTGATCATCGATGTTACAACAGATTCAATAATAAGATCATTTGATCAACTATGGTACATGTGAGAGCTCCATCCACACATTGGAAAGACATCCAACCATCAGCTGTTCTCAAATGCAGGCGGTAGATATAATTCATTGAGTCAATACTACCCTCATCAAAACTGCTATAGAGATAAAACAGGACTGGTGTGAGACATTGTGATGGTAGGCGATAAACAAAGTACAGAATAACAGGTGAGGGGAGGTTTGAGAAGTAGGTCAGCAGTGGGTTTGCACCAGCTGTGCATAAGTTGAAACGTAACATAGTTTGAGTGTAAAGTCTCACTAAGTTTACGCACTACTAAAAATATATGGGTTGCAGGTGGGCAACATGTCCCAAACTATCAGCCCGACTGTTTATATTCCACTTAATTACCTTACGTCTCCGTGGTGCAACTAAACAAAAACTTTTATGTCAAACTAACTAGTTTCAACGTAGCAGTTAGTGTCGACCTTACACCCTAACTTAAGAGAGAACCTAGGTTCAGCTGGTGCAATAGGCTGCAGGTCTCTGGTTAGAGATCCCGAGGAGGAGGGGGGAGTGGTTCAAATAGGTCAGAAAAAGGCAGAGTCTAGAAGCCCAGAGGGTGAGGAGAGACGATTCCTCCGTTGTCCACCACGGCCACAGAGATGGCCCTCAGGTTCTTGAAGAGCTGTCTGGACTGGCTGGAGCGCAGAGTGCTGATGTCCTGCATGATCCTGTCATGGGCCTGAGGACAAGGAGGAGGAGTGAGAGTGAGATATCACACCTTACTTTCAACCAAGCGCTAATAGGTCTGACCCAATACGTGGGATTTAATTTCAAAGTATATCAATTTGACATCAATATCAATTACAAAATATTTCAGATAAAATTCATCGGTCAAAATTTCAAAAACACAAAAGGATCTCTCCTCAATGACAACTATCTGTGGAGAAAGTCTATAATTTATATAATTAATAAATGACTTACTATCAAATTAAATTACTATAACTTAAAACATAATACATTTTTGAATATCTCATTTTGCGTTTTGGAATGAAACGCTTTATATCTCTATAAATAATATAATATAATAATATAATATAATTATTTGTTACTACTCGCTACACTACCCTGTACCCAATAACCGAGAGCATCACGCGCCAATGCTGAGGAGAAACTCTTCGGGCAGAGAATGACGAGGCACAAGAATAAATTGCTACCTACGCTGCGGTGGAACAGGCTGCTTCAGGCGTGTGCCGTGATGCTTTTTAGATACCAGTGAAACGTGTGGGTTTAGTACTTAGATAACACACAAAAGAGATGTTCTATTTCAACAGACAACTCTTGTCAGCCCACACTGATACAGAGGAAGCTCACCATTTGAAAACACAACATGGGCTCAGACTGCTGCATGTACTAAGTTAGACTTAACTGGTTAAATTACATCGCCTCGTTCTCACTGAAACCTGGCTCACTAGAAAGAAATCTATTGAATGATTGAAACGGTCATTTGACTTGATTCAGTGCAATTCGGCTTGTGTCCAGATTTTTCTGGGGAAACGTCTTTAAATGAGACACATTTCTCCATTGATCTCTCCGCTTATACCAAGATGCCATAAAGAAAACACCTGAAACTATTTCAATAGCATTGAATCAAATGGTCTCCCCACGGACGTTTGTTTGGCAGTGTGGCCGCAACTGAAGACCTTCTTACCTCCATACACCAGGTCTCACAGAGCATCTTCTCGTGCTGAGCTGAGGAATGGCCCTGACTCAGAGAGCGGGAAGCCCTGTGGTGGAGGAAACACACAAGAGACACCGCTTTAGGCTGTGTGCGAGTGTGTGGACTAGGACTAGACTATAACAAGACAGAGAGACACCATATTGTTTATTTCAGCATTAGGACTAGACTATAACAAGGCAGAGACACCATATTGTTTATTTCAGCATTGTGCCTTTCAGTGTGTTTGTGTACCTTGACAAGACGACCACCATGGCGTAGAGGTCAATGGCGCCATCAGCGACTCTCTTCAGAGCAAACTGTTGATCTGCAACAGGAAACCACTTGTTGAGTGTCACAAAGCAAACATCGAGTGACAATCTTCACAGCTGGCAACAAGCCCAAACCTTTGATGTTATTCTAACGCAGCGCGGCTATCTTAAACCTTTCTCCGTTTTAAGCAGTATTGCTGAATGGCAAATGTGTTGAAAGATGTTTTTTCATTCTACGAGACTGACAAAGGAATCGGAAATGGCTGAAATGACTCTACATCCAGCCTGATTTCCTCACAAAAGCACTGTGCTAGTTGAGTCAAATGTGTCTTCAAAGTTTTTATCCCAACACCCACACACACACACACACACACACACACACACACACTCGCGCTCACCAATGATCTTCTTGCCGTGTTTGATCAGAAGCTCCTCAACGACGGCTCCAAACTGTTCGATGGCTTTCACCGTCTACAGAGCAGAGAGACACAATCATAAGGGAGGTTATCCACATAACCAAAGATCACAAGCTCTGTCCATGTCCATGGACTGTGTCTGTCTGTGTCTCTGGACTGTGTGTCTGTCCATGTCTCTCCTGTCAAACGGTCGTTGAGCGATACAATGAACGTTAACCTTAGAGTAAAAAGAGTATTCGCTAAAATGGCTAAAATGCAAAAAGGTGTCACACAATCAAAACCCAAACACACCAGTTCACCGCTGTGTGCCAGTTCGGGGTGGACAGTACCCTGCAGTGTCAGACCGGTGCTCAAACCTGCCTTCCTAGGGTGACAGACACACACGCACGCACGCACGCACACACACACACACACACACACACACACACACACACACACACACACACACACACAAGAGCAGAAAATGTTATTAGGTGATGTCTGAGGAAGCACACACAGGTGCGGCAGCAGCAACTGGCAGAACAGTATCAATAAAAAACAAGTACAAGAAGATAATGAAGGAACAGGTACTAAGATAATTACAAAAATATATAGAGGTAATGTAGATCATATAAAAACTATAGACAGTGCAAAAATGCTAATATACATGCAAATGAATTAATAATATCAAATAAATAATAAATAAATGTGTGCATAAATGATACAGTAGAGCTATTCTCTCTTTTCAATACTTCACAGCAAGAACACCTTGATGCAAAAGGAGGAGATGGAGAGAGTGAGCAGACTTGAGAGTGAAGAGATTCAGACTAGGAGGCCAAATCTGATTTGTGAACTTTAGTGAGTAGTGACCTATTAATGATTCTATCCAGATTTGTTTTATGAGTCTGGACGCTCCAAGTCTGATTTGTGTCACTTGTCCCAAACCACATATGGAGGTCTGGACACACAGATCCGACTTGAAAATCAGATTTGTGGCAGTGCGGACACACTCCCAAATCAGATTTGGGAAACCAATCAAGATAATGATGATTAATGACTTTATCAGCAAATCAGATTTGCCTGTAATGTGAACATGGCCAGAGTGAGCAGACTTGAGAGTGACGAGAGTGAGCAGACTTGAGAGTGAAGAGAGTGAGCAGACTTGAGAGTGAGCAGACTTGAGAGTGAAGAGAGTGAGCAGACTTGAGAGTGAAGAGAGTGAGCAGACTTGATAGTGAGCAGACTTGAGAGTGAAGAGAGTGAGCAGACTTGAGAGTGAGCAGACTTGAGAGTGAAGAGAGTGAGCAGACTTGATAGTGAGCAGACTTGAGAGTGAAGAGAGTGAGCAGACTTGAGAGTGAGCAGACTTGAGAGTGAAGAGAGTGAGCAGACTTGAGAGTGAAGAGAGTGAGCAGACTTGATAGTGAGCAGACTTGAGAGTGAAGAGAGTGAGCAGACTTGAGAGTGAGCAGACTTGAGAGTGAAGAGAGTGAGCAGACTTGATAGTGAGCAGACTTGAGAGTGAAGAGAGTGAGCAGACTTGAGAGTGAAGAGAGTGAGCAGACTTGAGAGTGAAGAGAGTGAGCAGACTTGATAGTGAAGAGAGTGAGCAGACTTGATAGTGAGCAGACTTGAGAGTGAAGAGAGTGAGCAGACTTGAGAGTGAAGAGAGTGAGCAGACTTGATAGTGAGCAGACTTGAGAGTGAAGAGAGTGAGCAGACTTGAGAGTGAAGAGAGTGAGCAGACTTGAGAGTGAAGAGAGTGAGCAGACTTGATAGTGAGCAGACTTGAGAGTGAAGAGAGTGAGCAGACTTGAGAGTGAAGAGAGTGAGCAGACTTGATAGTGAGCAGACTTGAGAGTGAAGAGAGTGAGCAGACTTGAGAGTGAAGAGAGTGAGCAGACTTGATAGTGAGCAGACTTGAGAGTGAAGAGAGTGAGCAGACTTGAGAGTGAAGAGAGTGAGCAGACTTGATAGTGAGCAGACTTGAGAGTGAAGAGAGTGAGCAGACTTGAGAGTGAGCAGACTTGAGAGTGAGCAGACTTGAGAGTGAAGAGAGTGAGCAGACTTGAGAGTGAGCAGACTTGAGAGTGAAGAGAGTGAGCAGACTTGAGAGTGAAGAGATTGAGCAGACTTGAGAGTGAAGAGAGTGAGCAGACTTGAGAGTGAAGAGAGTGAGCAGACTTGAGAGTGAGCAGACTTGAGAGTGAAGAGAGTGAGCAGACTTGAGAGTGAAGAGAGTGAGCAGACTTGAGAGTGAAGAGAGTGAGCAGACTTGAGAGTGAGCAGACTTGAGAGTGAAGAGAGTGAGCAGACTTGAGAGTGAAGAGAGTGAGCAGACTTGAGAGTGAGCAGACTTGAGAGTGAAGAGAGTGAGCAGACTTGAGAGTGAAGAGAGTGAGCAGACTTGAGAGTGAAGAGAGTGAGCAGACTTGAGAGTGAAGAGAGTGAGCAGACTTGAGAGTGAAGAGAGTGAGCAGACTTGAGAGTGAGCAGACTTGAGAGTGAAGAGAGTGAGCAGACTTGATAGTGAGCAGACTTGAGAGTGAAGAGAGTGAGCAGACTTGAGAGTGAAGAGAGTGAGCAGACTTGAGAGTGAGCAGACTTGAGAGTGAAGAGAGTGAGCAGACTTGAGAGTGAGCAGACTTGAGAGTGAGCAGACTTGAGAGTGTAAGTGAGCGGGAGACAGCATTGAGTGAGTGATGCAACCTCTTGGCTCTCTTGGTGAGCTCTCCTGCCAGCAGCCCTGCATTGCCCAGTGGGTTCTTCAGGGCCTTTTGTAAGCTCTTCAGTTGGTTGCCAGCATTCTGGAGGGAAATGGAGGGGGACACACACACTTTATCAATCACCAGGCTTAAGTGCATAAGGTCATATAGCTAAACAGGAAAGGCGCATATTATTTGATTAGTTGATTAGTTGTAACTATTAATTTAATCGCCAACTATTTTGATAATATTAATCAGTTAGAGTAATTCTTTAATGATGTGGGGGGGGGTCTCCGATTACAGCTTCTTAAATGTGAATATTTTCTGGTTTCTTTACTCCTCGACGGCAGTAAACTGAATATCTTTGGGTTGTGGACAGAACAAGACATTTTGATTGAGGATGTCACCTTCAGCTTCGGGAAGCACCGATGGGCATTTTTCACCATTTTCGGACATTTTATAGACCAAACAACTAATCAATCAAGAAAATAATCGACAGATTAACCCACAATTAAAATACTCGTTAGTTGCAGGCAGCCCTACTATATACATTCATGCATTATCAGTATACTCAATGAAAAGGAATGACTGATTTTCAAAAGTTCAGTCAGCGTTGTAGCGCCTGGTATAGCACACATGAAGAGAGCAAGCAGAAAACACTTCCTTTCTACAGCTTCTCCACTCTTTCAGGTTAAGATTGTGTACGTGGTGTGTGTGTGTGTGTGTGTGTGTGTGTGTGTAGAGGTGTAGGTGTGTAGGTGTGTGTGTGGAGTCAAGGGGAACATAAGGCCTTATCAGATACCGCCGGTGGAGTTTGAGGTGGGAGAAAAACAACTGAACTTCACTTTCGTAATTGATTACCTGGAAGCCGTTGAGAGCCACGAAGAGCCGCAGGATGTCGTTAGTGCCCTCGAAGATGCGGAATATTCTCAGGTCCCTCATCACCCTCTCCACTCCGGTGTCCTGCAGAGGTGGAGACGTACAGAGAGGTGATGATGATGACCCTCTAACTTTATCCTCTACAGTCAAGACTTGAGCCTCGGTGAAATTAAAACCAGATTCAAGATGTAAACCCAGAACTAAACACAACCTGTTGCATTGCTGTTGTTCCCCTTTTCCCCCAGACACCTCATACCTCAACTCATTTCACAACTCATGTGTGATTGCTAGAGGAAACTTAAGTGGGTGTTGTATGAAATTTGGACCAAGGTTGCGTAAAACTGCTGCTTTTGTGTAGCGTCAAATGTGACAGGGAGTGGTCAAATCAAGGTCATTTTTCATTTTCTTTTTTTACAGATTATGAAAGTGCAGATTGTAAGCCTTCAAATGATGTGTTTGAAGGCTTACAAATGGCTTTGAAATCTGAAAATAGTTATAGAAGATATGCTTACCGGTCTCTGAATGTTCGTACTTTTAAAAGCAACATGGAAAACTTGGTTTGCAAATTAGTTTGCTAACAAATGATAAGTATTTAGTGATCCTAAAACTTATATTGAGTGCATTCTTCAACATCTAAATTTGAGTAATAAAACAACCTTTTATCTTCACTTGTGTGATTTCACGGTTGCCTAATTACCGGCCTTTCACCAGACTGTGTCACAAATATTGGTCATATTAAGGTGCTACTTACCCGTTTATTTTTAGCATAATGATATTTTACCTAACACAACATCGCCCCCACATCTTCAGATAGTCTTGTGATCTTCTGTTTATTTCATGTCTCTTGTGGTTTCTGTATTTCTGTATGCGTGTCTGTGTCTGTGTGTGTGTCTGTGTGTCTGTGTGTGTGTGTGTGTGTGTGTGTGTCTGTTAGCCTTCAGCCTCCAGTTACGCAACCGCACGGGCAGACTGAGTGTGGGTGTGCTACCTCTGAGATGGAAACACCTAAACAAAACATCTTTAAGAAATGAGAAACGAATGATGCAACTACAAAGTTGTGAGAAGTTGTGCTCTGTAGTGTTCTAAATGCCGGCTGAACATGTCACTGCTATTGAGCTAAGAGCGCTTACCACTGCGACAACATGCCCCCCCCTGCTATTGAGCTAATTAAAATGGACATAAATTCAATGTTTTTCCATGCATCATCATAATAAAAATGTGCTGTTGAGTAAATATGATAGGCTGAGATCCGTGATGATGACTGTAAATAAAGAGTTGGCACATACTTCACAGTCTCAGCGTTCAACAGAAAATAGTAAGGCGGCGTTCACACGCAACGCGCTCATTAGAGCTGCCGGCGTCTTTCCGCAATTCAGTCTCTATGTAAGGACGCGCTAAATGCGCTCCTCTTTCAAGGAACGCACCTGGCGTTTAAACGCTGGTGGCGTCTAGCTTTTTTTGGCGGAGAGCTCTGGGCGTTATTAAGCTGATAGAAGTTGAAAATTTGGAGGAAAAGCGCACTGCTCGTCTTTTCACTCAACCTACCTCTTCTCCTCGCAGAGGGATATTCAACGTGCGCTGCGGCCAGAATTGGCGATAATCTGGCTTTCATGTTGACAGTCAACAACATCAAACAGACAAAACCAGCTGGCTGCCGTGCGTGTGGTCGTTGTGTCCTGAACTGTACTGCACGCGACTGCAGGGTAAAACAAAACGAAGCACCAAAACAAAAATGCTCCGTGCGCTGTGTTTTGTGCACAATGGAAGCGCTCTCAACATGATTTCCATAGCGTTCTTACTGAAAAAAGCGCGTTTGGTGTGAACGCCGCCTAAGAATGAAAAATGTAAAAATGCCAGCGGGCATGAACAGGAAGTGGCGGCATCAGTACAATGCTAGTTGTTCCATGCAGGTGCAGATGGCCTGTGTGCGTGTCCAATGCAGGTTGACCACTCACCTTCATGAAACCCATGCCACCCATAACTTGAATGCACTCATCAGTCACTGTCCACGCTGCTTCCTGTAAGTAAATCAATCAATCAATCAATCAATCTACACAGATACAGATCTGTACTGTGTACTTGCTGCGCCAAGCACATTAAATGTTCCTATTAATTCAGCCAACTGCCTCAGTAGTTCCTACTTCCTCAAGCTACCAAGAAGTGTGCTGTGCAATCTTCCACAGAATAAGGAACAGCATAAATAGTCATCTAGGTGTCAGGGGTTCCCATGTGGTATCCTCGTCTGGTGCCCCAAGTTCCCGTTTCACACCCCTAAAAGATGGAGCATTACAGCAATAATACTCGTGAAGATGTTGTTTTTGTTTTGCGGTGACATACCCATCATCAAAATAAAGAACACCCTCCAAGTTGTTTTATATAATGGCTAGCAACGCATGTGTGTTAGAGCTCTGAATCTTCACTGGCCTCACGATTCGATTAGATTACGATTCAGAGGGCTACGATTCGATTCGATAACGATTATCGATGCATCTCGATGCATCTTAAATCGATGCATCACTTTTTTCCCGAATACATGATTTTTTTTCCTCACTTTCTTTTTTCTCACTGTGTGGCTACTTTTAAAATAAAAGTACATTTAGAATTGCATTGTATTATGATCCATAATTAAAATAAACAACTGCATGTACTTCCATTATATTTTATTTGATTATATAAAAAAAATAAAAATAATAATAATAATAATAATAATCGATTTTTGATATTTGTGAATCGATGCAGAATCGTGCAGGTCCGCATCGCGATGCATCTTATAATCGATTATTTTTGACACCCCTAATGTGTGTGCTGAGTGACTGGATTGTTTTCTTCAAATAGTGTACTATACATACGTGAGTGTAATAACCAGGTGAACACAAAAAAGATCGCCAACTAGCAGATATAGCAAGCAATAAAATGCACAAATGAACAATCAGCAGGATTGGATTGGAACATGTTTTAGACCAGTGGTTCTCAAACTTTTTTGGCTTCAGTACACCCTTTCCCTGATTTCGGAAGCCAAGTACCCCCTTTACCAGGCTACAACATGGTACCCCCTTTACCAGGCTACACATAGCCGCAGTTTGGAAACCACTGTTTTAGACCAACCTCTGTGGTACAGATAGAGTACGACAGGACTTACAGAGGCAAAGATCTTGCTGATGGCAGCTTCTATATGGAAATCCGACGCTCCACTGTCCATGTTGCCGCTGATCATGTAGGCCATTGACTGCAAACACACAAAAGAGTCAATGTCAGCCTGGAAATTTGGCATCCAAGCAGCATAGCCCCGGGATATTGCCTATTACAATATTAGGTTCTGCAGGTAGGTATACACGTATGTCACGCACGTCCCCACAGGGCTCTTGGCATTTTCAATTTTCACAATCTTGTCAACTTTCCACTGGAAAGTTGATTGTGAAAGTTTCCACCGTCTCTGTCCAAATTCTGAATCAACCCTGTGCCATATGGCAGATACTGTATAGTGGGTGAAAAACACCATCCATTTAAACCCACACTTATTAACATGTTCTTCAAGAGTAAAACGGAAACAACAGTTGGTGAATCACAGTATATATAAGAGGTTTTCTCCGTTTAGTGCCAAGATATTGGTAATTTGGCTACTTTGGCTGTGGCTTTAAATGGAATCCTACTACTATAATTGGAGAGCTGTCTGTCTGCTTGGTTGTCCGGAGTTGCAAGGCACACCGTTGCTCTGATTGCCTCCATAATTTGCATAAACACTTTTCAGGGGTCTGGAATTAATCTGGTATGGGGGAAAAACTGATATCATCACTAATAAATCACTGATCATGATGTCACTGATGATGTCACAATGTCTATGATGAGTGGGCTGCTCGATAAATCGATTTTGAATCGTAATCAAATTCATTAGTTAGGACGATGTTAAAAAAATGAAAATCGTAAAATCGTTTTTTTTAACTAGGGTAATTACGTTACGGTGGGGCGGCTCTCTGTCATGTACGCGTGCTGTAGCAGCACGCGTACATGACACTACCGGTACTTGTCTTTTCTCCCCGCTGTAAAGTCTCTCTGGGAGGCTGTGACTACTGTGCTGGCTACTAAAGACAGCAGCAATTAACTTATTTCAACCCCTCCAAAAAGCAGTGTGCGAGCACTGAGCAGCGTGTTGCACTGCGGGGCAGGCTGTGCAAGATAACGATTACCACAACACACACGCGCTCGCACGAACGAACGAACAAAGACGTTATCACTGGATGCTGAAATGTTGCCTTTAGTTCACATAACAACACGTGAGGCCACCGAGTAATGTTAGGACTCACTCAAAAGCGCAAATCCACCAGTGTCAAGTGACTGCAGGTTAGCAAGCAACAGCCAGGAAGTTAGGCAAAGCAAGTTAGGCTAAAACAGGGAGTTGGGTCGTTCTGCCTTCAGAGTAAAAGCGTAATTTGTCACTTATGAAAAGAAGAGGAAAAAAAGAGCTCTGCAAGGCAACAAATGTTTAGAGAAGTATAATAGTATAAAAAAATCGAAATCGAAATCGAAAATCGAGTTTTGAGAGAAAAAATCGTCAATTTAGTTTTTAGGCAAAATCGAACAGCCCTAGCAGGCATATGAATTGACCAACCACGGACCTCCTTATTTGCGTGATGGTACATTTGGAACGATGCACCAATGCACGCAGAGAGCTGGACTTCCACCATGTGACTTGTGATTCAGACCCTCCTTCGCTGGAAGCGTGCTGATGTAAGAGGTTGGGTCTGACCACGTGAGACTATCTCAGCCATAACTCACTGATGACATCACTCGAGCCATTGTGATGTCACAACATCCCTCGTTGTGACGTCCCTCCCCCCCTTGCTTTCTTTCCAGACCCCTGAAAAGTTTTTCGGCAAATTTTGGAGGCGATCGGAGACTTGCAACTCCAGCTCAAATGGAGCAGTAGGCTAAAGATGAATTGTCAAGCCTTCTGACCTCGGTGACGTAATGCAACATGGCCATGCGTGCCATCTTCTCCTGGATGGCTCCGTAGTTGTGGATCTTGTCCCCAAACTGGGTTCTGTTGGCTGCATGGTCCACCTGAGGCAAAGGGACACAGTGAGGTTAGAGACGTCACATCTCCATTCATATGAGCAGCTCATGGCATACCACATAATGCTGTTTTCAGCTGCAGGCTTTACATTATTACTATGTTCCACGTACAGCTGCAACAACTCATCGATGAGTTGTAAAGTATTAAATTAAATGCCAACTATTTTGAGAATAAATCCATCGGATTATTATTATTTTTTTATTTATCGAATAAAGAATGATCTGATTCCAGCTTCTTAACACATTGAATGCCAGCCATGTTTTCATTCCTGTAGGTAAGTTGTGCCAGGGGTGTTTTTGACGATTCTGGCTCATTTTAGAACAGCCGAGGATTCTTTTCTGTTAAGAATTCATGAACACCAATCATCTAAAAATAACTAATAGAATGTGTGCTTTCTCTGTCTAAAAGAGTTAGTTTGCAGAGTTAGTAGTTATGTAGATATTAGCCGTTGAGTACAGCATGGTTTCAGCGTCTGGAAATTTATTCAGAGATAAATGGCTTTTTGTGAAACAGTCACTTTAACCATTCATTTTTGGCATCAGTAAGACCGTCAGACATTCTAAACAATAGTTTTGAACAGTAATTTCCTCCATAACAACAGGAAACACCCCTCTCATTCAAACTCCTCCCTCCGTGTGTCTTCTCCTCCTTCCTCCTAACAGCGGGCGTGTCAGAAGCGCGTTGTGCTGCCTGCCTGTCTGTCTGCGTGCCTGCCTGCCTGCTTGCCTGCGTGCGGGGACGAGTCTGAAATGGATTACTGTAAAATCGCCAAGCCATTTCCTTGAATGGCTTGCTCCCGCGGTGTGTGTGTGTGTGTGTGTGTGTGTGTGTGTGTGTGTGTGTGTGTGTGTGTGTGTGTGTGTGTGTTCGCGCGTTGCTCCGCGGCTCTGGGGGGAAGAGATCTCTGTCCGTTCTGTGTGTGTGTCCGGGCTTCTGACTGTAAAATCGCCAAGCCATTTCCGCGGGAGGCGGCTGCTTTTGGGTCCCGTGGCTGTGGCTTCTCTCGGTCTCTGTCGCCACTTAGTGGTCGGTAAAATAGATTACACACATGCTCTTGCTCCAAATAGTTATCTCGAAGATGTAAAAGGGGTTGATTGATGTCCCACCGTCAAAAAAAAAAAATGTTTATGTAAGACGAGTTAGCTCGTCCTTGGCACTTAAGCGCTGGATTATGTAAGACGAGTTAGGTCGTCTCTGGCACTTAATGTGTTAAATGTAAATATTTTCCGGTTTCTTTACTCGCCTATGTCATAAAATTGATTTGGGTTGTGGACAAAACAAGACATTTGAGGACATCATCTTGGGCTTTGGGAAACAGTGATTGACATTTTTCACCATTTTCTGATATTTTATAGACCACAACTAATCGATTAACCAGGCAAATAATCAACAGATGGATCGACAATTAAAATAATGGTTAGAGGCAGACTTGATAAAGGTGAAAGAACTATGAATTGATTGATTGATTTTTATTTTGGATAAAGAATGACAAAATCCACCAAGGGATGACATGAAAAAGCGTTGAAACACTTATTTCCATCATGGTCCCTAATGAATACATGTGTCTCCAGCTCTGAGGTGCAGGCTCTGAAGAAAGAGGAATTGAAGCATCATCATCCTGTAGACTTTCATCATACTTCAGGACCGGAAACAAACGTTAAGACGTTGACTACGGTACTTTATGAGAAGAAAGAGGAACTCTGACATGGTTGCAAGTCAAGGTCACCTCCAAGGTGCCATTTCTGATATGAGCGGCAACGCTGATGGGGCAGAGGAAGCAGCTTGGTGTGAAGTTCTGGGTCAACTAGGCAGATGAGAAAATGTCACTTCCAATCAGAATATAGTCCCAGAAGAAGTGTAGATGGTTACAATAGTTGCGCTAATTAAATAAAACATGGTGAAAGTTTGCAGGCGGGGATGTCCCCATCTCAGTATTTGTCAAAAGTGTCTGCATTGTCCTCTGTTGTGGTTTAACACTGAAGTTCAGCCAAAAGAAAATGTCGAGATGGAAAAGGTAGTTTGCCCACTGCAGTTTTCTGCAAATGTGGGTACATTTAATGGTTCTGATCTGATGCAATGTTACATCTTCTGCACTACTATAATAATCTCATCTGAAGCATGATCACTGATCAGATCAACATTTTACAGGCAGCAGGAACTTCGAAGCAGCCTGGAAGTTATGATTTTGTCTGTTTCTACCTTCAAGAAAGTTAGTTTGTTTTTAATCCATAAGAATATCATAAATACATTCTCTAATTCAGTCGTATTCTCCTTTAAGGGCCCGCAGCTCAGACTTCTTTGCCCACTTAAATGTTTTCTCACAATACTCCTAATCTCTAGCAATAATCAAAATTACCCATACAAATCTTTCTCTGGAACACACAAAAGACAATTTTCTTACAACAATGTATTTACCAACATATTAGTTGCATTAGTGATCACCGATTATTAGTTTTCAGAAACTGGACTGCATGTTGTTGGCAGATATGTGGGCGGTTTATCTGTTGTTTCATGATTTTCTGATGATGCAACTCTCAAATGGGTTGGCTCATGTTTAAACGCATATCACAGAGGACAGTCCCACTTCGGTGTAGCTCAATCCCTGCCTATGGCTTACAAGAAGGTAGCCACTCGAATAAAGCCTGCCCTACGCTAGTTTTAGACAAAATGCTTCTCCACTTTATTTTCCTGTGGGCTGTCCTTTATTTAGTTTAGTTTTATTTATTTTTTAATTCACAGGCCAGTAGGCAGACAGGAAGGATGGGGAGAGAGAGAGGGGGGACGGCATGCGGCAAAGGACCACAGGTCGGATACGAAACCGGGTCGGCCGTGCGAAAGACTAAGACTTTGCTGTGCACGCCTCTACCAGATGAGCCACAGGGTCAGAGCTCCGGTCTGTCCTTTATTTTGGCTAAATTTGGCACTAAAATAATCCTTTTCATATGTACTTTTAGAACAAAATTATTCTGCTGAGCTCTGATCAATGTCACACGATATATATGGGCTATTCTGTTATCTGTGGCTTGTTAGTATACAAGCTCAAACATTAACGGCCCAAGAAGCTGACTGGAGAGGCCACACCAGGATCATCTAGAAGCTGACTGGAGAGGCCACACCAGGATCATCTAGAAGCTGACTGGAGGGGCCACACCAGGATCATCTAGAAGCTGACTGGAGGGCCACACCAGGATCATCTAGAAGCTGACTGGAGGGGCCACACCAGGATCATCTAGAAGCTGACTAGAGGGGCCACACCAGGATCATCTAGAAGCTGACTGGAGGGCCACACCAGGATCATCTAGAAGCTGACTGGAGGGGCCACACCAGGATCATCTAGAAGCTGACTGGAGGGGCCACACCAGGCTCATCTAGAAGCTGACTGGAGGGGCCACACCAGGATCATCTAGAAGCTGACTGGAGGGGCCACACCAGGATAATCTAGGCCAGTGGTTCCCAACCTTTTTACACCAAGTACCACCTGAGAAAGTAGTTGGCTCTCCAAGTACCACCATATGACCGACGTTAAAATACAGTCTATTCAGCCAGGCCCGTAGCCAGGGTTTGAGAAATACCGAGGTCATTTTAGCACGGCGTGGGGGGACCAGGGGGGGCTGTGCACCCCCGGATAGAAAATTTTGTCAATTTTAAAGTAAAATGCTTCAATCTGGTGCACTTTGAGAGCAAAATGAAGAGGCTAGATCTATAAAGAACTACATACATCATGTTAGATTAATATCCCCTTTACTGTGCTGTTGCTTTAAAATGATACAAAAAATAAATGTCTCCCCAAATGTTATAATTTATATTCTGCATACAGGTCACATGGCAGAATACTGCTCAATTAAATACAATGGCCCATCTACACAAACATCACTTACAGGGGAGTTACTTACCCATTCACTTCAATAGAACTGTCCCCAAAGTCTAGCCCCAATCTAGCCTCAATGCAAAATCTGAATGTTGTGAGTTATCTCTCTTCTATAGCACACAGAGAGGAAGCAAATTGTTGCATTTCCGATCAACTGTCGCATTAAAACATCAATGACAGATTAATAGATCTGGGGACAAGGGCTATTTAAAAAAAAAAAAAAAAAAAAAAAATTGGTGTGGAAAATACCGAGGTCATGACCTCGGTGTCCTCAATGGTAGCTACGGGCCTGTATTCAGCTATGCACAGTTCACGCAGGAGGCAAATTTATTCCAACCTGCAGCCTATGTGCAACCTGCAGCAGCTGCACTTGTGCTGGGTTGACTGCTGTCTTCACCTCCTTGTGCTTCATCGTTGCTGCTCTCCTCTACTACAGCTCTTTTACGATTCTCTCCCGTTTTGATCCACTTTAGCATCCCTCCTCGTCTTTGTTCACCACTTGTGTAACCATGCGGGGCGGGCAGGTAATTGTGCATGCGCAACAGGTATAGTGTCCGTCAGAAACAAATATTTGTTTCTAAATCTCAAGACAACAAAATAAACCTCAATTTCAATGATCACAAGTTTATTTTCATTCGTAGTATTATTTTGATAGATAAACATGTTTTACAATTGATTTTAAAGTTGGGTTCACTTTATTTCATAATTTAAACATTGGGATTCCAGGGATCAAGTACCACCAGCAGGGGGGGCGCAAGTACCACCTACCTTGAGAAACACTGCCAATAATATTAATAATTATTATTATTATTTCACTTTCACATGTTTGAAAACTACTACTAATGACCACCATGGATTTTGCACAAAAACTTTGAATTTTCACAGAGCCTTCCAAGTACCACCAGCAGGGGTCGCAAGTACCACCTACGGTACGCGTACCGTAGGTTGGGAACCACTGATCTAGGCCATTGGTTCCCAAACTGTGGTCACCAGTGGTCCACGGGGCCCCGCCTGGTGGTCGGCCAGAGAATTGCAAAAAAATAAATAAAAAAAATTACAGACAACAGTTTTTACATACACATTAACCCTGAGGAGTTGCCGGATTGGGCCGATTTTCGGAAATATCGCGATATTTGGGAAACATCACAATTTTGAACATTTACTTTCAGAGGCTGCAGCAGGCGTTTTAAAGCCAGAGTGAAGTTTCTGGTATCATATGAAACTAGAAGACTTAAGTAAGGAATGGATTTGTACCAACCATATCATGCTAGCTTGTCAGGAAGGTAGCTAAATAACACTCCAAAGTTAGGCTACATTTTGGTGAGGGAATTTCCCCCCCCCAAAGGGGTCCTCTTATTCACAGCCTAATGTTGGCAGGCGTGTGTGTGTGTGTGTGTGTGTGTGTGTGTGTGTGTGTGTGTGTGTGTGTCCATTTTGAACCAGCTAGTAGCCTTATATTGTTATTTAGCCTTTCTGCTGCTATTGCATGGTTAAATCAGCCAATTTTATTTTATGGGGCGGGTGGGGGGGGGGGGGGGGGGGTTTGGTGGTATACGCAGTGGAAGTGGTCCCTTGGAAATTTGGTTTGGTAGGTAGTGGTACTTGGTCGGAAAAGTTTGGGAACCCCTGATCTAGGCAAATGAAAATATACAAATGAAAAATACATGGAAAAACAACAAATGTCACAAGAGGCCATTTGAGCACACAGCACCCTGAAAACGTAGCAGGAAGTTGCTGTGCAAAAATGGGTGATACTGCAATACAAGAACAAAGATGGGGAATTTCCCACAAGCCCACAACACCGAAAGACGGAAACGGCGATGGCAAGAAACCAGTCTAACACTCACTTGTTCTTACACTACGAATAGCAGTTGCTGAGGGCTGTTCCATTAGTTTGTATGGCTGGGGAAAAATACACCAAGTCCAACTCATCGCACTCTTGTCTAATATGTACGGTGCCATTTGTGAAGAGATACTCACAGCTTTGGTAATGACTCCCTTCATGGTGCCGGAGAGGGCGGCGGCCATGCCAAAGCGGCCATTATTCAGGATGTTCATGGCCACCTTGAAGCCGCCGCCCACCTCGCCCAGCACGCAGTCGGCCGGCACGCGCACGTTGTCAAAGTAGACCTCCGCCGTGTTGGACGCCTTGATGCCCATCTTCTTCTCTGGAGGGCCGCTGGGGGGGGGGGGGGGGGGGAGGAGGGTCAGGTCACTGTGGCTTCAGCCTGAATAGACTACTTGCACAACTCCACTACTTCCTGAAATGAGTAGGGCATCTTGGTTTCCTGTCCTACACTATAGACCAAATCACCGTGACGTCACCATGTAAACAAATTTACTTCCGGGTACCACTTGGGGAAGGCGGCAGGTTTAAATGTGCGTGTTGTCAAATAAATGCTGTCAAACCCTCTCGCTGTTTTCGGCCGACTACTTTCAATTTAAATGGTTAAACGGTTGGTAAACATGCTTGTCCGACGTATCTAGCCTTTCTTCTGTGTTTGTTTTATGTAGTGTTAGCTAGCTAATAACGTTTGTCTGTCTGTCAAACTCGCTGTTTTTTTGCAGACTCGTGAGAAGAGCCTGGTGACACGAGGTTATTACAGACAGAGCTACTGACGCCAAGTTAATTTAATTTAGCTTCAAGTCTACTCTGGTCTGGTCCAACAGGTAAATTAGCTAGTCTGGTCTCCACTAACGTTAGTGAAAGTGTTGTTATGAATGATATTAAACAACAACACAACACGGACGAACCATTTTTGTCTTCTTTGTCTGTTTTTGTCTTCAACACGTCAGTTTGTGCCGTCCACCGCCATTATAATGTGTGGACCTCAGGGGTACCCGGAAGTAAATGTAAACATCCCGCTGATTTGGTCTATTGGATGAACTGATTAATGTCAGGTGTGCCTGACTGCTGCAGTCACAACAACAGTGATCAGGCACACCTGACATTAATCAGTTCATCCAATAGTGTAGGACAGGGAACCAAGATGCCATACTCATTTCAGGAAGTAGTGGAGTTGTGCAAGTAGTCTATTAGCTCAGTATGTCTAGACACTACATTGGCCCAATTCCAATTCGCCCCCTTACTGACTCACCCCCTTAGAGGCACGTTCACGTGAAGGGAGTGAGGGCTTAGGGATGTCCCACAGTGAAATCGCAAAGTGAATGAGGGCTCAGAGTGAGCCCTTTCTGCCCCCTTACCGTAAGGGAGCAGCTATGGCCACTTACGGAAAGGGAATTGCCCACAATGCATAGCGTTGTGACGTATAAAACGGGGAAGGCTGCAAATATCTGTCAAAAAAATAAAAGAACACGCACGAAACGAACGCGGTGTTTGCGAGTGCTCTGGAATGCCTTAATTGACAATGAAACATTACATTAATAGGGATTTCAGATTAGACAAAAATATTATATCAGAGGAATGCAAGTAGTTATTTTACACAATCCTAGGATAATCATCGATCATTTCTATTACAATTGCAATCCACAACTTTTTTGATGAATGAGAAATAGTTTTACCGAATCTGTATTGTACAGTATTGACATTGTGTATAATGTTGCATGGGTGACATGTCATTATTATGCTTATTTTAATTATAATTACACATGTTGCAGATTGCAGATTTTGCAGTAGGCTACATTTATTTTTAAATTACCTGTTGTCCACTCTGTAGAGCCATAGCCTGGATGAGAACAGACTCATCAGGGAATCTATCCCTCAAAGCGTCTTGACAATAAACAATATATAGCGAGCCCCAAACCTGCCAGAGTCAACATCATCTTGTCAAGTGCAAAGGGCTCTGCTGTCCCAATCCTCCTATTTATCCAATGTGGATCCCTTCCACACTTGATGACTCAACCACTTTCAGATGGTGGCCATTAGAGGGACTGAGGGTTCAGGGCTTGAGTCTTTAGGGGGCGGATTGGAATTGGGCCATTCAGTCACTACATTCAGTGCTAAGCAACAGGTGGTGCAACGCTAATGAGACTGCTCACTGTGTCACTCCTCCGAAGCTCCTCTCCACGATCAAGGCAGTGATCTTGTCTTTCATCTCTCCCGTCTTAGGATCCTTCATTGGCGTCTTGGCGAACACTGTGAAGATCTCAGCCAGGCCTCCATTGCTGTAAGGATTTTTTTTGAATGCAGCAGATTGAGAAACGGGTATCTCAGCTGTGTTGATAGGGGGGACACTTCTCGACAAGGCAATTACATTGTGTTTCTGGAAATATTGTACCATACTGCCCCCTTGTGGGGAAAGGAACACAACTTTCTGCATGTCTCATGGCTCTGTGTGTGTGTGTCTGTTCTCACCTAATCCAGATCTTGCCTCCATTGAGAGTGAAGTACTGACCGCAGTCGGACTGTACCGCCGTGGTTTTGATAGAGGCGGCATCTGAGCCACTGGCTGGCTCAGTCAGACAGAAGGCTGCTATAGTCTCTCCTGGGTGGATGAACAAGCACACGTTCATTGGTCAAACAGGCGCACAATAAAGCAATGGTGTAGGAATGATAAGGGTAAGATACTGGCACATTTCTGTCTTTAGTCCTCTTTTAGTCACTTAACTACATAGGTCAAGCTCATCAAAAGAATAATAAAGATGTGGCACGCTCAAGCAGCAGTGCTCAAATTCACACCGATGTGCTTTCTTTTTCCACATGTATCAATCAATCAATCAATCAATCAATCAATCAATCAATCAAGGTATCAATGGTGCCAATTAAAAGTACAAGTCTTACCTGTGGCAAGCTTGGGCAGGTATTTTTCCTTCTGTGCTTGGTTGCCAAACAGCAGAATGCCCTTGAAGCCAATGGACTGGTGGGCGCCGAGGGTGATGCCAACGCCCAGGTCGTGCATGCCCACGATTTCAACCAGCCTGGCGTACTGTGAGAGGAAATAGCCCGTTGTCATTTGCTGTTGGGTGAATCTGCATTAGGGTTGGGGCAATTTTTCTACATTTTTGAAACGTTCACTGTCACCCTCCTAATCGGCAATTGCCAAAGTATTTGTCTCTGGACGGCAGTGGAGATGAGACTGGAAGCCCTTGTTGAAAAAAAGAGATCAACATTGCCTAAATAGCCGTTTTTGGGGGTTTTGCCCCAGATGTAAAGGGAAACCCTAAGAAGACACACAAGCAACTTGCTGAATTTGTGAAAGAGTTGCTTTCATATGTAAACACTACTCGCATCACATGTCCAGTGGAGGAAATAAAAGTCTCAATCATATTTGCTTTGAGAGTGTAAGTATCGCTCATCCTGTGGCTCCTCCTTGAGGCCATAGCAGTAATTAACAAAGCATTCAGTCAACACGGCTGCTCTAATAAAGGTTGAGGCGGGGAAAAGCATTGTATCTTGTGTGTTGGTTCATTATGTGTATATCAATGTGAATTTTGTTCTTTTGTTGCAAGTGTAATAACTGCCTATGCATAGGGTTAACCTGCATATTGAGATTCATCTGACTAGAAATGGTTTTGGACAATCTTACAACCTCACATTTTATTGCAATTGACAAAATGTTTTTATCGCAGAAAACAGAGGTAGCAAAAAAAACAGAGCCAAAGGTGCATGATCAGTGTACAAGCAGCATAGATCCAACAGATGTGACTCATCAGCCTTCATCTTCTTTTCCCCCAATGTCGAATGCATTAACTTCCATCGGAGACGAGCAACACAGTCAACGCATTAACTGCAATTCTGTCTGGAGAACTCCGTGGGTGGGAGTCGGGAGAGGCGAGCCAAGCGTGTGTGTACCTGTGTGTTTGAGAGGCCAAGGCCACCCAGGTCAGCCGGCACCTGCAGACCAAACGCGCCTAACTCCTTCAGGCCCTCCATGGTGTGATCCTCTACCTTCTCCAAGGCATCGTTCTTCGCCGGATCATTCACCTCCTGCACGGGGAGGGGGAAGCAGACACGTGGAAGGAGAGAGCGAGTGAGGCAGGTGGGTGCGTAATATGAGGTGAGGCTCGAGAAAGGAGCGGAAAATTTCATAATAATGTAAAAATATACCTCAAAGAATTTGGCCGTTGGCCCCACAAGCTCTCGGAGAAACTCCTCCTGCTCCTCATTCATAACTATGGGAGAGAAAAGCAGCTTTTCAACAATATGGGAACCCAGAGTCTATGGGCTCCATCTTTCCGACTTGCGTTAGCGCCCGTTTTGCGCTGGAATAGCGCCGCGCAAAGCCCTAATTGTGGGCGTTTCGGCCCGCTGCGCTTCACGTCCTCTCGGCGCACATCTCTGTATAGGCGTGTTTATGCCCAAAAGCATTGTGGAGGTGTGGTCATGCCCATAGAACCACAGCGTCACGTCAGCAGCTTCCTCCTCACTCAGAGGGACAGTGAGAGAGAGAAAGAGGGACAGAGAAAAGATAGCCTAGATGCTCTCCGGGAGAGGGAGAGAGGGAGAGAGAGAGAGCGGTGTGAGGCTGTCATAGAAATCAAATAACGTGCTCATGCCCACCTGTGATTCACCTGTGTATTATTGCCATTTCACACGCTGAAAAAGGGCTGCTGCCCAAACGTCTCCTTTTGGGGCTCTCTTCTCCTGCATCTCCGTTGCGGGCATATACTGCATGCGTAATTGCGCAGGTACTGAGAGCCGGCGACGAGTGATGCTGCTCTATTTGAAGTTGAATTTCGTTCCACCAGCACACATTTTATTAATCAGCTATTTTCTATTCGTTTATATTAATATATATACATCGAATCCCGCCAATTTAGCCCGTCATTTTCCCCTTGGCGCACATAAAGACACATACTTCCGTCACTGTCTGCTTGATGGGGAGAGGGTGTCTCTCTCTCTCTCTCCCCCGATGAGGGAAGTGGAGAGGGCTATTGCGGTGCTATTAAACGTATAATCGTTGGAAAAGATCAACATTTGCTTTTTATTTTCTCCTACCCTCTCCTACCTAAAGTAATGTTACACCACAGACCTGTATGGTCGGGAATTATGTAGCCTAATAAAACCATGACAAACTAATTCTCATTTTTAAATCAAGGTGTGTTTTTTCTGCAATGTAGGCAATAGTTGAAAATCAACGTGGCATTCCGAGGAGAGAAGAGTGTGTGCAGGCGCAAGTGGAGTAACATCCATGCCGTGCGTAAATGGATCCAATCAAGGATTTCCTGCACTGCACGGAGATGTGGAGACTGTCTGCACTCAGGCGTACGTCTGCGTTTGCGCTAAGACCAGCTATTTCCTGGCGTTAAAATTGAGAGCACCCAAGGCGATTTTTTCTAACACATTGCGCTGGAACGCCTATTTTGGAACGGGCAACTCCCAAACCTCTCTTTGCGCTCGCCACATACCAACGGTATCTTCCCCACAGCGCTAAATGACACTTGCGCGAGACACATGATAGGTTAGAGGCCCACCGACACGCCTGGGCCACGCCTACACCTGTGTCATCACAGCGCAAAACTGGACGGTGGAGGCAGATATCTGGGAAGATAGCAATAAGAGGCGCGCAAACGCAGCGCAAAGGCGGCGCAAACGATAGCGCCGTACAACGATAGGGCCCTATGAGTCTAAAAAGACTCTGGGACAGACGGAGGATATATCTGAGATTCCGGTGTAGAGTGGATGTCCGCTTCCGTGCGCCGTAGTAATGTTTACAGTCCGATTGACACGAGAATGGTCAGCTGGAGTTGATCAATCTGTACTTTATGTACCGTAAATTCCGGACTATAAGCCGCACCTTTTTTCCCGTTTTTTGGCCTTTTTTGGCCCCTGCGGCTTATATAACGGTGCGGCTTACCTATGGATTCTTTCAAAAAAAAAAAAAAAAAAAAAAAAAAAAAAAAAAATCTCTCTTTTTTAGCACTCTTTCTAACTATAAATCCTATATACGGTAACTATAATAAGTTTTAATTTCCTCTCTTGCCCTCTTTTCACCACACTGTATGACACTGCATGACACTGTGTGCACTGTAAAAAACAACACAGGTGGTGTTGTGTTATGTTGTTTTGTTGAAATGTTAATAAATGGGAGCTTCCTCAAACAGCCATCTCTTTCCCGACAATCCCCTCTGTGCATGAACCCTTACATATGGTAATTAAACATTAAAACACAATAAAAAAATAATAATAAAAATAAAATAAAAACATTAAAACACCCGCGGCTTATAGTCCGGTGCGGCTTATATAAGAAAAAAATAGTCAACTTTGCAGGTGCAGCTTATACACCGGTGCGGCTTATAGTCCGGAATTTACGGTAGGTGTTTTAGGTCCATACGACTTTTTCGGCTAATCTCTATAAATAGATATAACTGCATATGAGACGTCTTCGGACTGTAAATAATGGCGGAACCGGAAGTCTTGGCGTGGAGATCTGCTCTACATCGGAAATCCTGAAATATCGGCCATTTGTCCCAGAGTCAGACTGATAAGACTCTGGCTGCCCAGAGATTGGCAAGTCCACAAAATAGTAGCAAGTAGCAACATGAATAGGCTCTGGTTTACCTGAGGGGTAGGGGAACACCTGAGATGTGCTGATCTTACCTGAGGGGTAGGGGAACACCTGAGATGTGCTGATCTTACCTGAGGGGTAGGGGAACACCTGAGATGTGCTGATCTTACCTGAGGGGTAGGGGAACACCTGAGATGTGCTGATCTTACCTGAGGGGTAGGGGAACACCTGAGATGTGCTGATCTGTCCCTTGAACATGTTGACCGCAAACGATTTGGATTCCTGTGGAGGGGGAGAATACCAAATTCAGGCTGAGTGTAGCTTCTGTCATCTCAAGTTGCTGTCACACACTGCCTTAAGACAACTATTGCCCCGATTTTAGCCACAATTCACAATCGTCTGTCCTGTTTGCACTAGTCTACAGATTTGGGGCCGTCGGCGAGGCCAGCTGGCATAGACCATCTATAAGTGTATGAGGGGTACAGACTCTCAATCTCTTGCCCCCCGACGTCAGTCGGCACCACTGCGTTTATATCAAACATGTTTGATTTTAACCAGCATACTCAGTCTGGACGCAGTCTGTACTCATCAACAACTCAAATGAGAATGTATCCCATCAATAGCCAATGAAAAATTATGAAGCTATGCCATAACAAGCCAATACGGTGTTTAGCCCACACCGGCAATCAACTAGTTATATCTTCATACAATAAATGTATAGATAGGCCTACCAATCTTGCTGGTACCAAGGCACCTGCTGGTACACAAAAGCTTGGCTACCAGGTGCCGATTTTAAACTGGAAAATCAATCAGTTTCAGCCCTCACTTCTTAGTTTTGGCTCCATTATTATGTAGCAACAGGTATTTGATTCCCATTGCTGCACATGTATGTCTGATGTATACAGACCAATACAAATTGTAACTGCTCGTCTACTGTTCAAAAGGCCATTTTGAATGTGATTGGCCACCTACTGTCCATAAAGGGGTGCGAGTATGTGAGTGTGTGTGCGAAGAGGAGAGTAATAATGGAAAAATAACATACTACAGCAACTGCCTTCTTCTCCACTTTAGCAGCAGCAGCATCAGTACCCACTGCTGCTGGCTTCTCCAACACCGCCTACAGAGAGAGAGAAAGAGAGAGAGAGAGAGAATCCGAGTGGAGGGCAGGCCATCAGTCGGATAAAGGTAGGGGGATTTAGACAGACCTGATAAGAATTTAACTGGCTTTAACTGACAGCTGTCTATGTGTTAAATTGAAGTTTATAACATTTATTTTCGCATAAATAAAGCAGAAACAAAAGGTAAACACAGATACAGGCAGACTGCTGGCTATTGTTGTGGTGCAGTCATTGGTCAGAAACCAACATGATGAGCCAGAATAACCAGGTATGTCAGTTTTTCCAAATCTAGCCAGGACACCGGCTTGGTGTGCTGCCCAGAGGGGCTATCAGAGTCCCAAATGGGTGAGAGGTGAGGCCAAGGACAGCCAGCAGCTCAGTCAGTCACCCTAGCCTGGGTAAACCCAGCCTTCAACGTGACGTCACAGGCTATGCCTGTAGCGTACGTTTTTCATAGCACTGATAGCACATAGAGGACGCTGGGTTTACCCAGCCTAGAGTCACCCTGCAGCAATGATGTGGGCCACGAAATTCATATTTTACTGGAGGGTGACACACCATGATTGTAAAGTCCAAAGGGTTAATCAAATATTTACGATAGCTCATAATCTGTTTATCTTGTTGCCACTACACTCACATTAGAGGGATGAAGGAATCACGTTTATAGCAATCTTTTATATCAATCTAGATTACTAAACTAAAATGATTATTAAACGGTTATTTCACGCAGCAGTATCACTTTAACCGCCCAAGCTAAATTACTGGCTTCCGGTAGGACTATTATATCTTCGGATCTGCAATCGGACGTCGGAGACGGGTAGGAGAGTGTTTTGCCTATTGCCTTATGGAAGGCTATGTGACCCTAATACTGCACGAGTGTATACTATATACAGTACATAGTGTTGGGGAGTAGTGAACTACATGTAGTTGAACTACATTTTGCAGTAGCTTGCTGGTAGTTAAACTACATTTGTATTTGCATACTGAGTCAAGTAGTTAAACTACTTTTTTGTGTAGTTTAACTACTCAAACTACAAACTACAATTTTGGGCAATAAAATGAAAATTATATTTATTTTATTTTGCCATTACTGTTGAACCAGAACCCCCTTTGACAGGACTGCCCCTTTTTCTTGTCCTGATCGCTTTGAAGGCAACATAGACAGTGAAGGCAGCCAGGATCCCACTAACATTACTGTACTTCTTGACAAGACACACAGCCTATGCCGCCTCTGATTGGCTTGCCCTGATATTCTTACCATAACCTTAACCAATCCTAGCGCAAGACACACAGCCTATGCTGCCTCTGGCTGGCTTGCCCTGGGATTCTTACCCTGACCTTAACCAATCCTAGTCAAGTCTTTACTCTTTATTATCTGATCAAACAAACCCCAGAAGAACCAAGATATGTTTACAACGACAAAAATATAACATTGAATGTATTGGGTGTCAACGAGCTTCCCTGGACAACAGTAATGTCACCTTTATAGGGGTCATGTGACCACTGAACTTTCCCCCACTTTCAGTGGGTGGGGAGGGGGGATGTGGTGAGGACATGTCCGTCCGCCAGACAGACAGACAAGTGACAACAAATAAGCTCTGAATGTAATGTTCTGCCAAAATCACACGGTGTCTTTCGCCACAGCAATGTAGCTAGCTGTCAAATAAACCAGGATATTGAAAGAAACGCGAACGTACCTCTGCAGCCTGGCCTGCGTAAAGACGGGCATTCTGGACAGCAACCACGGCCCCGCTTTGACGTGGAGCCCTAAACATTCAGACAAGAGGTGACAGGTGTTGTGGCATTTGTTTTGATAAGGCAAAAATAGCTTCAAATGTCTTTAGCGTACTTACCCAGACAACACGGGCGGAATGCGAAGAATAGTGCCACACAGTACCGAAGACCCCTTACGAAGCAGCATGATTTCTTATGCTGAGTGAACTTTGGGTCCTTGACGAAAGGCAGGAAACTTGTAACAATATATTTAGCTTTCTTCTACTTAGACTCAATTATTTCAGATTTAAAGCACCGAGCTGCACAGACTGTATTAAAACTCGTACCCTACGCTCGAGCCGCCGACAGCTCCGCCAAATGACACAGTAACCCGAATTTTCTTACCTCTGTTCCGTCAGCAACAATAATACGAGCTACAATAAGCATTTCCGGACCGGTTTTCAGAGTAAAATAAGCTTTTTGCACAAGCCTGCAGCACACAAAAGCCATTGAAAAATTATAAATGTGCACAGTAAAACTATACATTAAGCATTTAAAGCTATACAATACAAATTATGTTTCTGTGTGACAATAACTGTTTTAATAACATTGAGAACGTTCTTCTCAGTATCTCATACATTACGTCGCTTTTACTTTGAAGGCAACCAGAAGTCTTAATGTTGCTAGCTCACGGGACAAATCCCAGAAAATCGGAGCTTGCTTTTCATCTAGCACCGGCTTCCTGCCTTCTTCTTCTTTTCTTTCTTTTGAATGGCGAATTGCACCCAGGCGGAGCATTATCGCCACCAACTGGTAGGCCATGTTAAATTATTGTAATCAGTCCTGTGGTTTGAAGATATGTAAAGAAACGTTTTAAAACCTTTCTTCCGGTATTCTTTACAAAAAGTGTTTTAAGCAGAGAGCTTTGATATCTACATTAACGGTATCTGCTTTAAGGCCCCATGCTGCTGCTGCTCCTGCTGCTCCTCCTCCTCCTCTCCTTCCTTGGTGTTTATCGGCAGCCAGTGGTGTAGTGGTCCCCGGAGCAGTGGGTAGACTGTAACTTACCCCGCCCCCCCGGCCGCTTTTTCACACACACACACACACACACACACACACACACACACACACACACACACACACACACATATATATATATATATATATATATATATATATATATATATATATATATATATATATATATACATACATTATGCATGGCTGGTAGATAAGTCATGAACAGCATGTCAGGCCTCATGTTCTACCACCAGAGGTCACTGTAACCAAGCAAAGGAACGTGCAGTCAGAACGTGTGTGTGTGTGTGTGTGTGTGTGTGTGTGTGTGTGTGTGCGTGCGTGCGCGTGCGTGTGTCCTAAACTGGTCCTAAAGTACTCAAATACAAGTAGGCTACTCAAGTAGAAGTTTACATTTTGGTTGTATTACAATAACAAAACAGCATTTACATAGTAATACATAATACATGAAATTAAGGTAACTTAATATATTAAAATATTAAGGTCATTTATAAAAAAAAATATCATTTATACAAATCAGGATACGGAGCCTGTAACTTGTGCATAAAAATGTTGGTTTCCGCTAAGCAAGATAATCTAAGATCAGTTTTATGTAATAACAAAACAACATTTACATAGTAATACATAATACATGAAATTAAGGTAACAATATAATATTAAAATATTAAGGTCATTTATAAAAAAAATATCATTTATACAAATCAGTATACGGAGCCTGTAACTTGTGCATAAAAATGTTGGTTTCCGCTAAGCAAGATAATCTAAGATCAGTTTTATTCACTGACTTTGAATTATCCTAACACTAAAATAATTGCAGCAACTGAAATTCTATTACATAGCAGTGAATTCTCTACTAAGAAAATAAATGATGATAAATCTATTTTAAACGATGACTAGTTGGGAACACACCCTCACTTGTGTCACAGAACAATTGTAATGACTTTTGTAATCATATGCATTTCAGATGGTTTTGAAATCACGATACCAGATATATTAATATATTAAGCCATGTGAGTTGTTATACTGTATCAATATTAAAATATTAAAAAAATATTGCTGTGCGAAGTCCACAAGCCAGCCGTCCCCTGGGGGTGTGAGTGTTGGGAAAACAGAGATAATAATAAAAGGGTCTTGTTGCCGCGGATGTAGACCTGCTCCAGCTGTGCCACCCGGCCATCGCGATAAGTCACTGTGTTGATGTTCGACATTGGGAAGTTCATGTTGTCCTCGGCCTCGATGAGTTTGCCGATGGACATTTTTCCACTTAGTCCTTACGTTATGTCTTATACTATAATACTACATGTGGCACCTTCAACTTTCCTGTATAAGGAATCAAAAGTATTTCAAAAATGTGTTTGGTTTGAGTTTGTGTTTGTTTTATAAGTATTTTCAGCCAAATTAGCCTGCCCGTGTTGAATAACAGGGACTCGGTTGGCAAGTCGGCACTGCCATTTGAGCAGGTTATGTCCGTGCCTTGCTCAAGAGCACTTTGTTGGTGCAGTACATGCTGATGGAAGGATCGGCGACGGCTTGTTCACTCGTCATGTATTTGAACCAGCAACCCTCCAGGTACAAACTCTCCTCTCTATTCACCTCATGTAGCAGAGACAGTCTGCCTTGAGAGACTAACAGGAAGTGTAAACACAATCGGAAGTGATTGTTTACACTTCCTGTGGCAGAGCTTATCCCTGCAGGCTGCTTCCAGTGAGTCACTAGCTTTGAGCAGAGAGATGATCTCTGGTTTGACCTGGGGTAAAACAGCCGGCGCTTTGAACAGGAAGTCACAACACAAACGGGTCAAGTGGGCGGGGCTACATAAAGGTGAATAGCATGAGGCTGCCACAAGGCCAGGCAGGCAACAGGTTATACAAGTCGAAACGATGACAGCTGCAGTAAAAACGCTGGCTCATGTGAACAGTAACGTGGCAACTTCTGTAAACAAACTCTCCACTTGTTCATGGGTGACCAAGTTCAGTGTACAGTGGTTGTCAGTGTGCACTAATGAGCAGTTAGGAGACACACACACACACACACAGGGGGGAATAGTCGGGCGTCCATACAGGCAGATTGGCCGTGTCTGCGGGTGGGAAGGCGGATTGGGGGGTATGTGTCCTGATCGCTGCACTAGCGCCTCCTCTGGTCGGTCAGGGCGCCTGGTCGGGGGTCGGGCGGAAAGGCAACTGGTGGGAATAGCGTGATCCTCCCACGTGCTACGCCCTGCCGGTGAAGCTGCCCACTGTCAGGTAAAAGTCATCTCTTCATGTTTTCTGCGAAGCTATTGGATACAAATTCATAATTACAAATAATAATTATGAATTTGCATTCCATATGGGCAGCAGTCTAGGTCTTTTTCAAAATCAGCGAGCATGTCCCGTCGGTGCAGGCGGTTGAGCAGATGTGATCTGGACATCTGTAGGGAGAAACAGAAAGCATAGGAAGGTTCTCAAACAAAACTGTCACTCTAGCAGGAACAGGAAGAAGAAAGGTACTGAAACAAAGACAGAGGTACTCACGTCGGCCTCTTGCTGGCGGCGTTTGGCTGCCATCTCCCTTCGCCCCACAAGCCGAGGTCGCTTTGCTCCTGTGTCTGGGCCTGCACTAGAAGGAGAATTTTCATCAATTACTAAACTTGGGAGAGAGACATTTGCTTCTGCCTTTCACTCATGAGTTTTCTTTCAAAAACTATGGGTTGGGCAAAGCCAAATGGGTCAGGTCAGTCATGATTGTTCAGTGCCTGCAGGCTGATTTAGACTATGTTCCAGATAACTGAATCCACATCCATACAGCTAGTCTCCCTGTGCCTTCACTTTATGCTGATGACTTGAAAATCAGAATCCTTGGGCCTGACCAATATTGTCAGAATCGGAATCAGCTTTATTGGCCAAGTATGTACACATACAAGGAATCGGACTGGGGTTTGCTTTGCTCTCATAGTACTCCCACACCAAAAAAGAAAGAACGCTATGCACAAGTTAAAAACAGGCAGGGCAAAAGGGTACATTTAGACATCAGCAACATTTTACAGTAACTACTATTCGCCTTATGTTGCCGGACGCAATTGTATTTGTTCTTCCGGTTCAGCGTTAGCCGGCCGGTAAACATCGATAAACTGTAAACTATGAATGAAGTTTGGCAACATTCAGCAGCTACACTGCGGCCAACTTCAGACATGCTCATAGCGTTACTGGTGCGAGGAGCCGCGATGGCTGTACCCGGTCGGCATTTAATGTTAGTTACAAAAGCACGTCGACAGTGTTTTCTCACTGCCAGTAAACTACAGTAGGGATTGACAGATACTAGCTAGTCTGACTGGTCACACAGCCAGCACTCCTCGCTGCTCATTAAAAATGTCCAAAAAGGCATTATTCTGATAAACTGGTCACATATTTGGAATGTTACGTTCTCATATGAAAAAATATTAAAACTTTATAAGTTTTTTTTTTTTTTTACTTGAAAACAGCTTTTTGGCAAGTCTAACGCCGGGATTGCACTGCTTGCATTTGCGTTGCGTTGCGGCTGTTCTCCGGTTTTGCTCCGTGCTCTGTGCTGCGCCAACACTAACCGGCTGCGTGCAGAGCACGTCACGGCGCTGCTCCGTCAGACAGCTGGAGTGACGAGACCGACAGGTTCTCATGGTAAAATCGCGCGAGACAATTTGTATGTGGGATAAATACAACGACAAACAGGCAGAAGATCATTGTTCCCAACTGGAGAAGCAGAGGAGGGGTGGACTTGCTTGGTGTTGTCCTTGTAAAAAGGATGGGTCGTGTCATAAATTATTTTGTGGTTTTCCACTTCAATTATGAACTTTTCCTCATACATGTTTGTCCTCTGGCTTGATATTGAATGCTGTGAGCACCTCTGCCCTGTTGATTTCATGCCTGGCTCCGCCCAACTTGCTGCAGCCCTGCTCCGTCATCCGTGAAAAATAGAAACCTTGCGTATCTTTTTCGGAGAGCTCCGGATCGTCGGAGCTGGGACGGAGTAGACACGCAACGCAGCGGAGTAGGTGGGAGTTGACACAATGATTAGAGTGGAAACGTATCGGCTCCGATGCCGTACCGCAGCGCAGACGGACCGAACATGGACCTAGTGGAATGTAGGCGTAAAAATGATACAGGTGGGAGTAATCTACTTACGGGTCTAAAACGGAAAGACGATTACAAAATGACGTTATGCGGAAGCGTCCTTATATGGGCAAATAATAAGGTGAATACAATAGTGTCTGTTTTAAATACGTATATATGATAGAATGTACATGTAATATACAAACCAGCCACACAGGATTGTAAACAAAGGCTTATACAGATATGTCTCCAGATATTGCATACATGTATATATACATAATATGTCGTTCAATGTGATTTTCAAGCTTAGTCGTGCCCACAAGGGCGCTGGTTGGCCTGATCACCCCCCCCCCCCCCCCCTTTGAATAGAGCAACACCAGACAGACCCAGAATCGCTCAACCAAACCTGAAGTGGGCGGGTTTGGGTTGTGATTCAGGAGTCTGGAGGTGGGGCCAGTCGGCAAGCTTTCACTTAGGGGCACTTTACACGAGGACGGTTTCCTATGGTGACGGGGAATTATTGTATCGTTAGTGCCTCCCTTTTAGACGGCGACGGCGAATTTGGGCTTAGGAAACGACACATTTTGAAACCACCTTCCAGAGTGAAATTCTTTGAGCTGATCGTTCCATGTAATCGCTTTGAAACGGCACATTTCAGAAACTCTGACGTGCCTGCACACGCGACACACGCGATTACGCCATAGCCAACCTTCAGTTACATGTTCATAACGTTACTGCTGCGAGGAGCCGATGGCTGTACCCGGTCGGCATTTAACGTTGGTTACAAAAGCACGTCGACAGTGTTTTCTCACTGCCAGTAGCCTAACGACAGTAGGGTTTGACAGATAGCACACTCAGCGCTCCCGGTCCTCGTTGCTCGTTAAAGATTTCCAATAGGCGTTATTCTGATAAACTGGTCACATATATGTTACGTTCTCACCCGACAAATATTAAAACTTGAACTATTTTAAAACTAAATGTGGATTCAGGAAGCACAGGAGGCCTTTTCTCTGGAAATACCTTTTCTTCGCAGGACCCTGCGTCTCCCGGCTCCTCTTCGCAGCTTGTCCACGTGGGAATTGTGGAGGCAAGTTCTCTTTCCCGACACGGCTCTCAGCAGTCTTCTCGAAGCTCCATCTCTGCACCACTCCTTTCGGAGTCTTGAAGACCCATGTCTGCTGCACGGTTGGGTTCAATGATGTTTTTTCTGTGGGATGACAGAGAAAAATGGCAACGATGACACATTTCCATGCCAAGTCAAGAAAAGATGGATTTAATGAAACTCCTCATCTAAAAAGCAGCATTTGTCCAAAGAGGACAGCTTTAGGGGAACGGGAGGGAATTGCACTTACTGCTAGAATCTGGCACTGAAGACTCCCGGGCCTGACTGATATTCACCGGCTTGCCCAGCTGGTTGCTGTTGAGGTCCAGGCTATGCACAAGTTAAAAACAGGCAGGGCAAAAGGGTACATTTAGACATCAGCAACATTTTACAGTAACTACTATTCGCCTTATGTTGCCGGACGCAATTGTATTTGTTCTTCCGGTTCAGCGTTAGCCGGCCGGTAAACATCGATAAACTGTAAACTATGAATGAAGTTTGGCAACATTCAGCAGCTACACTGCGGCCAACTTCAGACATGCTCATAGCGTTACTGCTGCGAGGAGCCGCGATGGCTGTACCCGGTCGGCATTTAATGTTATGCTTCCCACACACTAGAGGATAAAAGGCCCGATTTAATGCCCGATTCCCCTCGGGGGGGCGTGGCCCGATTCGAGGCTAGTCTCAACCGATTTTTTGTCAAAATAATTGTCAAGTGTCTGGTGTCAATAAATTGTTGATTGAATCGGAGCCTGCCCGATCTCGAATCGGGCATATCAAACATGTTTGATATTTACGATGGCTGTCTCCCGACGGAACCCGCAATAGCCAATGAGAGCGAGCAGACCGGGACGCGTCGACGTGTCATACCCGGATGTTAATGCAGCGCTCACAACAAACGAGCAACAGCAGTGCCATGTAGCTCCTCTCTCCCCAGCATCCTCACAGCAGCTTAAAACAGGGTGGACAGCGGCGGAGGGCTCTCCAAACATGTGCCGAGCGGAGCGGTTTGTTTGCTTCAAGCGAGCGGATATGCTGTAATATGAGCTCTCAGACAGGACGTTGTTTTAGCTCATTTTGCGAGGGTGTCCGCCTGCTTGAAGTGGACCCGCCGCTCGGTGCATGTTTAGAGAGCTATCTGCTGTTGTCTGTGGGAAAAAAATTCGGTTTTGTGGGATATAAACAGCCTACAGTCTAGTTGCTGGAATCGCTTTGAGTCTGTACTTCAAACGGCTGGTGTGTGGTCTCGCAGTCTGGCCGAATCGTGTAGTGTGTGCGTTCAGGCGATTTTAATGTTAAAATCTGATGAAATTGTCCTTATGTCTGTGGTCTCTCATGTTTTTAAAATCGGTTAAGATTTGAAAATCCTCTAGTGTGTAGGCAGCAATAGTTACAAAAGCACGTCGACAGTGTTTTCTCACTGCCAGTAAGCCTACAGTAGGGATTGACAGATACTAGCTAGTCTGACTGGTCACACAGCCAGCACTCCTCGCTGCTCATTAAAAATGTCCAAATAGGCATTATTCTGATAAACTGGTCACATATTTGGAATGTTACGTTCTCATATGAAAAAATATTAAAACTTTATAACAGTTTGTTTTTTTTGCTTGAAAACAGCTTTTTGGCAAGTCTAAAAATGATACAGGTGGGAGTAATCTACTTCCGGGTCTAAAACGGAAAGACGATTACAAAATGACGTTATGCGGAAGCGTCCTTATATGGGCAAATAATAAGGTGAATACAATAGTGTCTGTTTTAAATACGTATATATGATAGAATGTACATGTAATATACAAACCAGTAAACAAAGGCTTATACAGATATGTCTCCAGATATTGCATACATGTATATATACATAATATGTCGTTCAATGTGATTTTCAAGCTTAGTCGTGCCCACAAGGGCGCTGGTTGGCCTGATCACCCCCCCCCCCCCCATCCTTTGAATAGAGCAACACCAGACAGACCCCGAATCGCTCAACCAAACCTGAAGTGGGCGGGTTTGGGTTGTGATTCAGGAGTCTGGAGGTGGGGCCAGTCGGCAAGCTTTCACTTAGGGGCACTTTACACGAGGACGGTTTCCTATGGTGACGGGGAATTATTGTATCGTTAGTGCCTCCCTTTTAGACGGCGACGGCGAATTTGGGCTTAGGAAACGACACATTTTGAAACCACCTTCCAGAGTGAAATTCTTTGAGCTGATCGTTCCATGTAATCGCTTTGAAATGGCACATTTCAGAAACTCGGTCGGCATTTAACGTTAGTTACAAAGGCACGTCGACAGTGTTTTCTCACTGCCAGTAGCCTACAGTAGGGTTTGACACATAGCACACTCAGCGCTCCCGGTCCTCGTTGCTCATTAAAGATTTCCAATAGGCGTTATTCTGATAAACTGGTCACATATATGTTACGTTCTCACCCGACAAATATTAAAACTTGAACTATTTTAAAACTAAATGTGGATTCAGGAAGCACATGAGGCCTTTTCTCTGGAAATACCTTTTCTTCGCAGGCCCCTGCGTCTCCCAGCTCCTCTTCGCAGCTTGTCCACGTGGGAATTGTGGAGGCAAGTTCTCTTTCCCGACACGGCTCTCAGCAGTCTTCTCGAAGATCCACCTCTGCACCACTCCTTTCGGAGTCTTGAAGACCCATGTCTGCACCGTTGGGTTCAATGATGTTTTTTCTGTGGGATGACAGAGAAAAATGGCAACGATGACACATTTCCATGCCAAGTCAAGAAAAGATGGATTTAATGAAACTCCTCATCTAAAAAGCAGCATTTGTCCAAAGAGGACAGCTTTAGGGGAACGGGAGGGAATTGCACTTACTGCTAGAATCTGGCACTGAAGACTCCCGGGCCTGACTGATATTCACCGGCTTGCCCAGCTGGTTGCTGTTGAGGTCCAGGCCCATCTGCCTCTCTTTTGATGCTGCTAATTGAACAGGGTCTCTCTCGTGATGCCTAGAGGTGTACACATACAAACATCTCACATCATCCTTAGCACAAGTGCTCACTGTTCTATGTTGCTGGCACAAAGTATCAAATTATCAAACCCATATTAAATGAAGTGGAGCTCACGTACAGAGTAGGTCCTTTTTTGTAGACCAGTGTCTTGAGTTTTTGTAAGACGTCTTTCACTTTTGGTCTTCTGTGATTGATCTGAAAAGGCAGACATTAATGAGATGAGGCAATTGAAGTGGTGAGTAAACTCTCAAAAGGGCTTTTCACTTTTACAGACACAAACACCGACCATGAAGTATGCAAAGGACATAAACCCTAATAATGCAATCAGATATTGGGAGTCAGTCAGTTACATAAGTGCCCAATCGGTTGTTGTTGCGCCATCATGAGGTGACCTCAGGCATTAAAAACCTCTGAGTGATTTTTGATTCTAATTTATCGTTCCAGTCTCATATAGCAGCTATTACCAAGACATCATTTTTTCATCTTCGTAATGTTGCCAAAATCCGCTCTATTTTATCTCTGCGCGACGCCGAAACTGTAATTCATGCATTAGTTTCCTCTAGACTTGATTACTGTAATGTCCTTCTCTCTGGCCTCCCTAGTTGTGCTACGAGAAGTCTTCAGCTGGTACAGAATGCTGCAGCTAGAATATTGACTAAGACTAGAAAATGTAATCATATCACTCCCATTCTGGCCTCGCTTCACTGGTTACCAGTATATGCTAGAGCTGATTTTAATGTTCTTCTTTTAACATATAAGGCCTTGCATGGCTTTTCACCACCGTATTTATTAGAACTTCTTACACTTTATGTACCGGCACGCCCCCTTCGCCCTCTCCATGCTGGTCTTCTAGCCATTCCCGTGGTTAAGAAAACGGTTGGTTCGAGAGCCTTTGCCTACCGCGCCCCCTGTCTGTGGAACAAACTTCCACTATATGTTAGGGAATCTAGTTCAGTTGACATTTTTAAATCAAGACTGAAAACACACTTTTTTTCTCTGCACTACGGCCTTCCCTAGAACTATGGTTGGGTTTGTCACATTTTAAAACACCCCTTTATTGGGATGTTTTTTAATGTGGCTGTTTTACTAGTTTTTATTCATTTTATTTGTATTCGAACACCCCTTTTAACTTGTTGTTTTTTAATGTGGCCCTCACTTATGTTTGTTTTGTTTGTAAACATCCTTTTAACATTAATTTTTAGAGCATTGTTTGTTATACTTTGTCCTATGCTCTTTTTCTAAGTGTAAAGTGTACTGGGACCATGCTTCATGGTGATTTTGCACTTTAAATAAAAATGTATTGATTGATTGATTAATTATTGGAAGTTGATTATCTGTCCCACAGATATTCACAGTTGCTCTCACAGAGATACTGGGTACATGCCAAAAGGTAGGCAGGTGTGTTACTACCGTGCTGTCAGACAGTCCAGCCGGTGTCATGCCGAGTTTTGCACCCCCGCCGAGAATTGCATCCCCACCACATTTTGGGGCTGTTTTAACTTAAAAACAGGGATGCAAATCTCGGCAGGTACAAACCGCCGAGACTTGCCTCCCCCTCCATAGCTAGGAGAGACCCCAGGCCTCGAGGTCACTTGTACCCGGATTTTAAGCACCAAAGTCGGCCTCCATGAGCCAGAAGAGAGCCCCAAGGATGGAAGTCACCTCGATGCGGATTTTATGCATCAAAGTCGGTCTCCATGAGCCAGGACAGACCCCCTGGTCTGGACAGCACGTCTACCATGCATTTGGCGGCGGGAGTGCAAAACTCGGCATGACACCGGCCCTCACACTACTAGTCAACTCGGACACTTTCCGAGCTAAATCAGCAAGTTGGGCCTGCTGTTGCTGTGCTCTCAACAAGGGTTTTACATTTTGCAGAATGTCTGCTCAAAACTGGGTCAGGTTCGGGAAGCAGAGCAGCCGTGACAGCATTTGCTGCAACAACAGCATTGGCCCCAAATTCACACACGGTGGCTACCCGCCTCTCCCGGCCGCCATCTTCCCCACACAGCAGCGCCTCTCTTCGTAAATCGAAGAAAGATATCTTAGATGGACACGACGGACAACCCTTTTTAACTACCTTCGCAGCGCTAAATCACGCACATTATCGGCAAATTGGCCACGTAAAGCAAACTCGTTGCCCGAAAAACAGTCCCGAAAGTGGCTACTCAAAAAGTCCATCTTTACCGAACAACTAAGTAGTTAACACGAGAGGTGACTGGGAGGGAGAAGCCATCGCTGCTAGCTAGCTAACCCAACAAGAAAAAGCAGTTTGCTAAACTTGCATCTGAAAATGACAACATAAACAATCGTTGCCTTACCTCCGGCAGCTCCATGGCACAATCAGCAATGAAATTCAAACGTAATCTGCTTCTCGTTCTTCTTTTACACGATGAAACTCCAAGTGCTGTGCAGGTGTCGTCTCTCTCTTCGTCCAAATCTCTCGTGAAAAAGTGGGGATGCGCGCATGACCCGCCCCTCTCTGCCTCTGATTGGCTGACTGCACTCGGCTGCTCTCGCCAGAAGTCAACTCAAGCGAGCCCACATCAAGAGCGATGCGAGTTTTGACCCACCTGTCAATCACAGCCACAGATGTGTACACGTTGGAAGCGAATTTCTGAAAAATCGCTCAGCGAAACTTCGCCGTTGGTATGCACGGTTGCATTGACTGATATAGGTTCGGAAAATATTATTGACGTGCGAATTAATCGCACGAAAAAAACGTGCTCGGTGTGTAAGGACCTCTTAGTCAATGTCACGATGCTGCTTTGGGGGGGGGGGGGGTAGGCTACTTCCAAGCATTATTACTATAACTAGATAGGCTATTAGTGGTGTGTTTGCTGGGCAGCTAACATTCATACTTTATTAAAATTACTATGCAGTCAGTTAGTTTCTGCTGAGGATATAAGGGTCATCTTAGCATTAATTTGTTCATAACGTGAGCAGCAGGTGCAAAACAATCATTAAATCAACAAGCATGAGATGCAGCATATAGAATCAAAATGTTATGTGTGAGACCTTACTTTATTATATTAAACGTTACAATTGCAAACTGTAGCCTATAGCTGAGTTATTTAGGCCTAATTAGCCTATCGGGCAGGCGATAGGCTAGGTAGGTTATCATGTAGGTTATCATGATAGGTTATCATGTGTTTTATCTTGTGATTTTATGTCTCCCTGCCCTGGTGATTTATGTCTGCCTTTATATGTTTTGCTGCAAATCAAATCGCCCTTCTGGGACAAACAAATACATTAACTTGAACTTGAACTTGAACATATGAATGTGTATTTTTTCTTGTCGTTCTAAATTTCCACCAAAATTCCCACCAAACTAGGTTTGAAGGCCGCGTAGAGTTCTGCTAATCTAGTATTAAAAAAGGATTAACATCGACTGATACCAATATGATTGCCAATATATTGTGCATCCCCACTTTAAACCATTTAAAAAATCATGAAGTCTTGATCCCCCTCCCTTCAAAATAATATAAATATGAATATAAATCCGAATAGCCTATATATAAGTAGGCCTATCACATTTATTCTCAAATATGCAAATAGCCTATGTTTCTGAATATGTAGCCTATAAATGCTATAGGCCTACATTATAGTAGTTATTGATATTCAGGGCACTACGTGGCCTTCAAATCTAGTGTGTGTGTGTGTGTGTGTGTGTGTGTGTGTGTGTGTGTGTGTGTGTGTGTGTGTGTGTGTGTGTGTGTGTGTGTGTGTGTGTGTGTGTGTGTGTGTGTGTGTGAGACATGTGTGTTGTTGTTGTTGTGTTGTGTTTGTAAGGAGCTGGCATATTGGGGGTTAATGTTGTATGAGCTGGCGCCTTGGGGGTTAATGTCGTATGAGCTGGTGCCTCGGGGGTTAATGATGTAGTAGGCTATATAATCACACAACCGTGGCTCTGAATGGACAAGTGATTGAATAAGGTCTGTCCTATATCATACAGTCTATTTGGTCTAGGACACATGATTGTTTAAAGAAGTTTATTATGAGCCTTTGTTGCCCTGTTTTTCATCCTATCTAATACAAATTGGCTAGGCGGGCAGGCGGCGTCTGCCTCTCTGTCAGTCATGATTTATATCACAGTTCACATCACAAACGCTGCAGTGGCGCAATCGGTTAGCGCGCGGTACTTATACGACAGTAGCCAGCAGAGCAATGCCGAGGTTGTGAGTTCGAGCCTCACCTGGAGCAGAGTTTTTAAGGGACGCAAATGGTGTTCTAGCCTCACAGCAAGAAGGTCCTGTCTTCATTCCTGTCATTCCTGTCTCCATGGTGCCCAGGTGGGCTACCTACCTCATTGAAATTGTGTGGACATTGCATCTTCTCCCCATTCCTCCATATAACATCAATATCGAACCCACGGAGGACACATTTCATTTCACGGCTCCTCCTCCAGTGTGTGTGTACTGGCTGCCATGTGTGTTCCCATAGATCTGCATTTGTTTTTGGGTGGTTTTGTGTGGGTTTTGGTGGTTTTTGAACTAGTTTTCAAAAGCCAAACCACTGATGAGAGAGAGCAACTGATGGTAAGACTCCGTCCTGTCCTGTCCAAGTTTAGACAGACTACTAGGCTATAGACACACACCACCACCACCACAACAACAACAACCATGTCGACACCTATCAATAGTGGTTGGTTGCTGTTTTTGAACTCTGTTACTATATCATACTAGTCTATTTGGTCCAGGACACATGATTGTTTAAATAAGTTAATTATGAGCCTTTGTTGCCCTGTTTTTCATCCTATCCTATATAGGCTATAGCCTAGGCCTATATACATGATGTAGCCTAATACAAATTGGCTAGGAGGGCAGGCGGCGTCTGCCTGTCTGTCAGTCATCATGATTTGTGTCACAGTTCACATCACAAATGCTCCAGTGGCGCAATCGGTTAGCACGACAGTAGCCAGCAGAGCAATGCCGAGGTTGTGAGTTCGAGCCTCACCTGGAGCAGTTTTTAAGGGGTGCAAATGGTGTTCCAGCCTCACAGCAAGAAGGTCCTGTCTTCATTCCTGCCTGGGAATATGTCTCCATGGTGCCCAGGTGGGCTACCTACCTCATTGAAAGGGACTTTCTGTGTGGACTTTGCATCTTACCATGCTCCCCTGGGCTTTCCTCCATATAACATCAATATGGAACCCACGGTGTGTGTGTACTGGCTGCCATGCGTGGTGTGTTGTGTGTTGTCTGTGACAAATAAAGACAGGGTTTCCGGTTTCAAGTTATGTCCGGCCAGAAGCAGACCAATACCAAAGAGCATGGAAGGAAAGAGAGGACACTCCGGCCATTTTTGGAAACAGAAATTTAAAAAATTAAAAAAATCATGAATTCCTGATTCCCTCCCTTCAAAATAAATATACCGTAAATCAGAATAGTATATAAGTATCAAATTTATTCTCAAATACACAAACAAGGTGACAATATGAAATCAAAAAATGTGACAGTGTCAATGTCATTCTTTTGAAATGTTGACTCTTCATTTAGCACCTTATGGTTCGGTTACACATGTTCTATATAGTCACTCATACAAAAATGAAATGGTTGAATAATGTGAGTCAGTAACATACAATTGGATCGTTTGGATCAAAGTCACTTAAGATATACATGGTATGCAATCCTAAAGTACCACTGTCAGTACCTCCTCTCCCTCACCCAAGTACCTTTACCCTCCACAGTCCCATACAGAACAACATGGTACTCTTCACAATCACGGTCATTTGACAACTAGGCCTAGACAGTGATTACTAAACACAAGTTTGCCCGACATTTTTGGACCTATTTTCTTTCACATTAGAACTCACTATTCTGTATTGTTGCATTTACATGGGAGTAGTAGGCTAGATATATACAAAGAAGTTCATTGTAAAATGATGCTGGAACACAAAATCTTCGTTATTGTGTGTACCCTTAACTCATTGAGTGCCATGGACGTCCTTCGACGTCCAATTAAATAGTGACGTAGAGTGCCACGGACGTCCTTCGACGTCCAATGCGTTTTTTGACGGTGGGACGTCGATCAAAGCCTTCCGCAGCTCCTGTACAACTATAGTAGCTATTGGAGGTCTATAACCTATTTTACAGAACCCTTAGGTGGCGACAGTGCTCTCCAGATTACAGAAATGTCAGGAATACACAGCCTGAAATAGCCTTGATGAAAGAGAACCCGCTCATGCTGCAGTCCAGAGCCATGTAGATTGTTCTGGCTGCAACTGACGGTGCGTGCGAACACAGTCAATCCGCGCACACAACTGAGTCCTTCTGCCTCTGTCTGTCTGTCAGCATAGTTTCTCCACATGATTAGCCGCTAGAAAAGCAGCAGCGCGACACTGAAAAGCCAAACCTTTCACTGCAGTCCGCGTGTGGCTTCTCCATGTTGCGCTGCCTGGGAGGCGGCGCTTCCCAGGCTTCCTAGACGCTTGGTGCGAGGCTGTGTGTTACTAGTGTGGGGAGGAGTTTTCAGCTGAGGGGGGGGGAGGGGGGGTGGGGCACGCAGGGCAGGACACAACTACACCACATCACTACATCAGAAAATATTACCGTATCTAGAGTCAGTGAATGTGCTTGAAATGCTGCATTTCACAAAAGGCTGAATATCTCAGCTTATAATTTGAAATGCCTGAAAACGCTGAAAACAACCTATCTTCTCCGGCTCATAACTAAAGAACGGAAAATGGTATCAATAAACTTTTTTTTGCTGATGATACAATAGAGTCTCCTTGTTCTTTTTGCGTGTTCGGTGTTTACATAGTAATATCACACAATATTCTGTGGGCCTCGAGAAATCACTGAAAACGCTCTGAAAACTCTGGCACTGGGAGCGTCCGTTCTCCAAAAGTGGCTGGCACTCAATGAGTTAAGAGTGAATGTGTCTCGTAAAAATGTGAAGAGTAAGGCACTCGATATACTCCTGTGTTGCCAGCAAATCGATACAAGTACGTACTTTCATGACGATGTCCATTTCAAAATAATAGTTAAGTGTCCTGTGATGCCAGCAAATCTGACAAACTGTACTTTCAGGGTCATATCCTTTTACAAGTACACAGTCAGTGTGTACTTGGCACCCTCTAGTGTTGAACTGTGGTTAGTGTGCTTCCTGGTTTGGCAGCTCTGAGATCAGGCAGTGATTTAGGATCCGATTCCTCTCCTTAAAAATTAGATGGGGATTGCAAATCAGAGTCTTGATCAGCTCTTATAGGCATTCTACTCCCAATTAGCCAAATACTGTATTGATACTTCATTAAAAGACCACTACTGATCCTCTTGACCTAGTCTGCATTTTAAAAAAAAGGCCCAACAGAAAGAAGTGCAAAAGCCACAAATAAACCAATACACAGTATGACTGTGGACATGAGGCTGAGCACCAACTTTTAGTTTGCTGCTTACAAGTTACAGACGTCAGAAAGTGGGTAGTGTGTTTCTCGCCTTAGGTTTGAAATAGTGATTGTGTATTCTATAGTTACTTGGAAAAGGGGAAACAATGAGACTTTGTGTACAAATGTGGCAAGACCACAACTGTGTTAAGAAATACTTTGGCGTTTTCTTATTTTCTCTCTCAATGTTAAACCCTGTTCTCACCAAATTTGTAACAAGCGCCCTCAAATGAGCTCAAAAGCTACCACCAAATCAAGTGGAAATCGCACACTAGCTTCACATGAATGGTCACTCACACCAAGACAGAACTTCCAGCCAATTCTCCCTCCGACTACATGACATCCACGAAGAACTCGCTGGGGTTGCCCATGGCCAGATGAAAAGACTGGCGCGAGGCAGTCAGCTCTGGGGGTACGGAGGCGAGGTCACGGGTGGGCGGGGCTCCCGGAGGGCCTCCTGGTGTGGAGGAGGGGAGCGGGGCTAGGGCCGGGTGCATGGGGCCTGCGGTCAGCTGCTGGGCGTGTTGAAGGGCGTGCGCGATGGTCCCATGGCCGGGTACGGGTGCTGGGGCACCATCATCACCATCATGGGGTTGTAAGGCAGGGGGATGCCCGGCGGGTAGGGCGACATGTGGGGCTGGGGCAGGCGGTGGTGGTGGTGCGAGCGCTGGGAGGAGGCGTGGCTGTGCTCGCTGGGAGTGGCCGAGCCGTGGCCGCGCCTCAGGCTGCTGCGGGTGGAGTATTCCGATTCGCTGCCGCTGCCAGAGCGAGAGTCGGCCCCTCCCCCTTCTCCAACACCGCCGGAGGGGGATTTCTCTCCTCCCCCCACGGTGCTGCCAGGACCATTATTGTTGCGGCGCCCCTCGACATTGGGAAAGTTCATGTTGTCCTCGGCCTCGATGAGTTTGCGATGGACATTTTTCCACTGAGTCCTTACGTTATGTCTTAAAAAGTCATCTCTTCGTTGTTTTCTGCGAAGCTATATTGGATACAAATTCATAATTACAAATAATAATTATGAATTTGCATTCCATATGGACAGCTGTCCAGGTCTTTTTCAAAATCAGCGAGCATGTCCCGTCGGTGCAGGCGGTTGAGCAGATGTGATCTGGACATCTGTAGGGAGAAACAGAAAGCATAGGAAGGTTCTCAAACAAAACTGTCACTCTAGCAGGAACAGGAAGAAGAAAGGTACTGAAACAAAGACAGAGGTACTCACGTCGGCCTCTTGTTGACGCCGTTTGGCTGCCATCTCCCTTTGCCCCACAAGCCGAGGTCGCTTTGCTCCGATGTCTGGGCCTGCACTAGAAGGAGAATTTTCATCAATTACTAAACTTGGGAGAGAGAAATTTGCTTCTGCCTTTCACTCATGAGTTTTCTTTCAAAAACTATGGGTTGGGCAAAGCCAAATGGGTCAGGTCAGTCATGATTGTTCAGTGCCTGCAGGCTGATTTAGACTATGAGGCCATTTACACCTGGCATTAACATGCGTTTTCTGCCATCAGATTGCAATCCGATTGTATTTTATCACTTGAAAGTACAGGTGTAAACACCCCCAAAACGCATTGAAGAAGGATTGCAATCTGATCGGCCAAACCACCTCCGGAGGTGGTCAGGGACGCATTATGACAACATTTAACACAAGTGTAAATGCAATGCGTCCTCTCAAAACGCATTCAGCAACTACCATACGGCGCGCACACACGCAATTCCACGGCAGCACCGCACCGGTGTGTGCCCTCATCTCGCCGCTGTGCCAAATGCGCACACACACAGGCAGCCTGTCACAATGGACCGGCTAAAAATTCTTTATCTCCCCCCCGCTCCGCTTTTGCACAACAATCGTAGCGTTGCTTCAAAGTTTTGCTGTGGAGGTTTTGACACGGCTGTAACCACCTGTGTTGCGTTCAGGTAACATCCTAAATTACACTGTTATACAATTGAGAGCATAATTTCTCTTTTATATCAACACTTCTCCTTTGGAAAAGGAGCGGAAAATGAGGGAGAAAGGGTTCGAACCCTTTCCCCCTCATTTTCCTTTCATATAAAAGAGAAATTATGCTCTCAATTGTATAACAGGGTAATTTAGGATGTTACCTGAACGCAACACAGGTGGTTACAGCCAATGACATGCACGGAAAACGTATGCGTGTGTGTGTCTCGGACCCAGTGTCATTGTCAATAAACAGATAAAGAAATAGATAGACGCAGTGCTGCGTGATCGGCCATCGTTTTGTCCAGGTGAAGGGGACGTTCACTGTGCATTTGAGCTTAACAATAACCTCTATTTCCCTGAAACATGCATGCACACGTTCAGGGGGCGCGCGCGTGATGACGTTCGAGCTGGAGAGCAATCGGATTGCAATCTGTTCACCCAAAACGCATGTTAGTGCCAGGTGTAAATGGAATCAGGCTGAAGTGATAAAATACAATCTGATTGCAATCTGATGGCAGAAAACGCATGTTAATGCCAGGTGTAAATGGCCTCTATGTTCCAGATAACTGAATCCACATCCATACAGCTAGTCTCCCTGTGCCTTCACTTTATGCTGATGACTTGAAAATCAGAATCCTTGGGCCTGACCATTGTCAGAATCGGAATCAGCTTTATTGGCCAAGTATGTACACATACAAGGAATCGGACTGGGGTTTGCTTTGCTCTCATAGTACTCCCACACCAAAAAAGAAAGAACGCTATGCACAAGTTAAAAACAGGCAGGGCAAAAGGGTACATTTAGACATCAGCAACATTTTACAGTAACTACTATTCGCCTTATGTTGCCGGACGCAATTGTATTTGTTCTTCCGGTTCAGCGTTAGCCGGCCGGTAAACATCGATAAACTGTAAACTATGAATGAAGTTTGGCAACATTCAGCAGCTACACTGCGGGCCAACTTCAGACATGCTCATAGCGTTACTGCTGCGAGGAGCCGCGATGGCTGTACCCGGTCGGCATTTAATGTTAGTTACAAAAGCACGTCGACAGTGTTTTCTCACTGCCAGTAAACTACAGTAGGGATTGACAGATACTAGCTAGTCTGACTGGTCACACAGCCAGCACTCCTCGCTGCTCATTAAAAATGTCCAAAAAGGCATTATTCTGATAAACTGGTCACATATTTGGAATGTTACGTTCTCATATGAAAAAATATTAAAACTTTATAAGTTTTTTTTTTTTTTTACTTGAAAACAGCTTTTTGGCAAGTCTAACGCCGGGATTGCACTGGTTGCATTTGCGTTGCGTTGCGGCTGTTCTCCGGTTTTGCTCCGTGCTCTGTGCTGCGCCAACACTAACCGGCTGCGTGCAGAGCACGTCACGGCGCTGCTCCGTCAGACAGCTGGAGTGACGAGACCGACAGGTTCTCATGGTAAAATCGCGCGAGACAATTTGTATGTGGGATAAATACAACGACAAACAGGCAGAAGATCATTGTTCCCAACTGGAGAAGCAGAGGAGGGGTGGACTTGCTTGGTGTTGTCCTTGTAAAAAGGATGGGTCGTGTCATAAATTATTTTGTGGTTTTCCACTTCAATTATGAACTTTTCCTCATACATGTTTGTCCTCTGGCTTGATATTGAATGCTGTGAGCACCTCTGCCCTGTTGATTTCATGCCTGGCTCCGCCCAACTTGCTGCAGCCCTGCTCCGTCATCCGTGAAAAATAGAAACCTTGCGTATCTTTTTCGGAGAGCTCCGGATCGTCGGAGCTGGGACGGAGTAGACACGCAACGCAGCGGAGTAGGTGGGAGTTGACACAATGATTAGAGTGGAAACGTATCGGCTCCGATGCCGTACCGCAGCGCAGACGGACCGAACATGGACCTAGTGGAATGTAGGCGTAAAAATGATACAGGTGGGAGTAATCTACTTACGGGTCTAAAACGGAAAGACGATTACAAAATGACGTTATGCGGAAGCGTCCTTATATGGGCAAATAATAAGGTGAATACAATAGTGTCTGTTTTAAATACGTATATATGATAGAATGTACATGTAATATACAAACCAGCCACACAGGATTGTAAACAAAGGCTTATACAGATATGTCTCCAGATATTGCATACATGTATATATACATAATATGTCGTTCAATGTGATTTTCAAGCTTGTCGTGCCCACAAGGGCGCTGGTTGGCCTGATCACTACCCCCCCCCCCCCCCCCTTTGAATAGAGCAACACCAGACAGACCCAGAATCGCTCAACCAAACCTGAAGTGGGCGGGTTTGGGTTGTGATTCAGGAGTCTGGAGGTGGGGCCAGTCGGCAAGCTTTCACTTAGGGGCACTTTACACGAGGACGGTTTCCTATGGTGACGGGGATTTATTGTATCGTTAGTGCCTCCCTTTTAGACGGCGACGGCGAATTTGGGCTTAGGAAACGACACATTTTGAAACCACCTTCCAGAGTGAAATTCTTTGAGCTGATCGTTCCATGTAATCGCTTTGAAACGGCACATTTCAGAAACTCTGACGTGCCTGCACACGCGACACACGCGATTACGCCATAGCCAACCTTCAGTTACATGTTCATAACGTTACTGCTGCGAGGAGCCGATGGCTGTACCCGGTCGGCATTTAACGTTGGTTACAAAAGCACGTCGACAGTGTTTTCTCACTGCCAGTAGCCTAACGACAGTAGGGTTTGACAGATAGCACACTCAGCGCTCCCGGTCCTCGTTGCTCGTTAAAGATTTCCAATAGGCGTTATTCTGATAAACTGGTCACATATATGTTACGTTCTCACCCGACAAATATTAAAACTTGAACTATTTTAAAACTAAATGTGGATTCAGGAAGCACAGGAGGCCTTTTCTCTGGAAATACCTTTTCTTCGCAGGACCCTGCGTCTCCCGGCTCCTCTTCGCAGCTTGTCCACGTGGGAATTGTGGAGGCAAGTTCTCTTTCCCGACACGGCTCTCAGCAGTCTTCTCGAAGCTCCATCTCTGCACCACTCCTTTCGGAGTCTTGAAGACCCATGTCTGCTGCACGGTTGGGTTCAATGATGTTTTTCCTGTGGGATGACAGAGAAAAATGGCAACGATGACACATTTCCATGCCAAGTCAAGAAAAGATGGATTTAATGAAACTCCTCATCTAAAAAGCAGCATTTGTCCAAAGAGGACAGCTTTAGGGGAACGGGAGGGAATTGCACTTACTGCTAGAATCTGGCACTGAAGACTCCCAGGCCTGACTGATATTCACCGGCTTGCCCAGCTGGTTGCTGTTGAGGTCCAGGCTATGCACAAGTTAAAAACAGGGCAAAAGGGTACATTTAGACATCAGCAACATTTTACAGTAACTACTATTCGCCTTATGTTGCCGGACGCAATTGTATTTGTTCTTCCGGTTCAGCGTTAGCCGGCCGGTAAACATCGATAAACTGTAAACTATGAATGAAGTTTGGCAACATTCAGCAGCTACACTGCGGCCAACTTCAGACATGCTCATAGCGTTACTGCTGCGAGGAGCCGCGATGGCTGTACCCGGTCGGCATTTAATGTTATGCTTCCCACACACTAGAGGATAAAAGGCCTGATTTAATGCCCGATTCCCCTCGGGGGGGCGTGGCCCGATTCGAGGCTAGTCTCAACCGATTTTTTGTCAAAATAATTGTCAAGTGTCTGGTGTCAATAAATTGTTGATTGAATCGGAGCCTGCCCGATCTCGAATCGGGCATATCAAACATGTTTGATATTTACAATGGCTGTCTCCCGACGGAACCCGCAATAGCCAATGAGAGCGAGCAGACCGGGACGCGTCGACGTGTCATACCCGGATGTTAATGCAGCGCTCACAACAAACGAGCAACAGCAGTGCCATGTAGCTCCTCTCTCCCCAGCATCCTCACAGCAGCTTAAAACAGGGTGGACAGCGGCGGAGGGCTCTCCAAACATGTGCCGAGCGGAGCGGTTTGTTTGCTTCAAGCGAGCGGATATGCTGTAATATGAGCTCTCAGACAGGACGTTGTTTTAGCTCATTTTGCGAGGGTGTCCGCCTGCTTGAAGTGGACCCGCCGCTCGGTGCATGTTTAGAGAGCTATCTGCTGTTGTCTGTGGGAAAAAATTGCGGTTTTGTGGGATATAAACAGCCTACAGTCTAGTTGCTGGAATCTCTTTGAGTCTGTACTTCAAACGGCTGGTGTGTGGTCTCGCAGTCTGGCCGAATCGTCTAGTGTGTGCGTTCAGGCGATTTTAATGTTAAAATCTGATGAAATTGTCCTTATGTCTGTGGTCTCTCATGTTTTTAAAATCGGTTAAGATTTGAAAATCCTCTAGTGTGTAGGCAGCAATAGTTACAAAAGCACATCGACAGTGTTTTCTCACTGCCAGTAAGCCTACAGTAGGGATTGACAGATACTAGCTAGTCTGACTGGTCACACAGCCAGCACTCCTCGCTGCTCGTTAAAAATGTCCAAATAGGCATTATTCTGATAAACTGGTCACATATTTGGAATGTTACGTTCTCATATGAAAAAATATTAAAACTTTATAACAGTTTTTTTTTTTTGCTTGAAAACAGCTTTTTGGCAAGTCTAAAAATGATACAGGTGGGAGTAATCTACTTCCGGGTCTAAAACGGAAAGACGATTACAAAATGACGTTATGCGGAAGCGTCCTTATATGGGCAAATAATAAGGTGAATACAATAGTGTCTGTTTTAAATACGTATATATGATAGAATGTACATGTAATATACAAACCAAAGGCTTATACAGATATGTCTCCAGATATTGCATACATGTACTGTATATATACATAATATGTCGTTCAATGTGATTTTCAAGCTTAGTCGTGCCCACAAGGGCGCAGGTTGGCCTGATCACCCCCCCCCCCCCCCCCCCCCCCTTTGAATAGAGCAACACCAGACAGACCCCGAATCGCTCAACCAAACCTGAAGTGGGCGGGTTTGGGTTGTGATTCAGGAGTCTGGAGGTCGGGCCAGTCGGCAAGCTTTCACTTAGGGGCACTTTACACGAGGACGGTTTCCTATGGTGACGGGGAATTATTGTATCGTTAGTGCCTCCCTTTTAGACGGCGACGGCGAATTTGGGCTTAGGAAACGACACATTTTGAAACCACCTTCCAGAGTGAAATTCTTTGAGCTGATCGTTCCATGTAATCGGTTTGAAACGGCACATTTCAGAAACTCTGACGTGCCTGCACACGCGACACACGCGATTACGCCATAGCCAACCTTCAGTTACATGTTCATAACGTTACTGCTGCGAGGAGCCGATGGCTGTACCCGGTTGGCATTTAACGTTGGTTACAAAGGCACGTCGACAGTGTTTTCTCACTGCCAGTAGCCTAACGACAGTAGGGTTTGACAGATAGCACACTCAGCGCTCCCGGTCCTCGCTGCTCGTTAAAGATTTCCAATAGGCGTTATTCTGATAAACTGGTCACATATATGTTACGTTCTCACCCGACAAATATTAAAACTTGAACTATTTTAAAACTAAATGTGGATTCAGGAAGCACATGAGGTCTTTTCTCTGGAAATACCTTTTCTTCGCAGGACCCTGCGTCTCCCGGCTCCTCTTCGCAGCTTGTCCACGTGGGAATTGTGGAGGCAAGTTCTCTTTCCCGACACGGCTCTCAGCAGTCTTCTCGAAGCTCCATCTCTGCACCACTCCTTTCGGAGTCTTGAATACCCATGTCTGCTGCACGGTTGGGTTCAATGATGTTTTTTCTGTGGGATGACAGAGAAAAATGGCAACGATGACACATTTCCATGCCAAGTCAAGAAAAGATGGATTTAATGAAACTCCTCATCTAAAAAGCAGCATTTGTCCAAAGAGGACAGCTTTAGGGGAACGGGAGGGAATTGCACTTACTGCTAGAATCTGGCACTGAAGACTCCCGGGCCTGACTGATATTCACCGGCTTGCCCAGCTGGTTGCTGTTGAGGTCCAGGCCCATCTGCCTCTGTTTTGATGCTGCTAATTGAACACTGTCTCTCTCGTGATGCCTAGAGGTGTACACATACAAACATCTCACATCATCCTTAGCACAAGTGCTCACTGTTCTATGTTGCTGGCACAAAGTATCAAATTATCAAACCAATATTAAATGAAGTGGAGCTCACGTACACAGTAGGTCCTTTGTTGTAGACCAGTGTCTTGAGTTTTTGTAAGACGTCTTTCACTTTTGGTCTTCTGTGATTGATCTGAAAAGGCAGCCATTAATGAGATGAGGCAATTGAAGTGGTGAGTAAACTCTCAAAAGGGCTTTTCACTTTTACAGACACAAACACCGACCATGAAGTATGCAAAGGACATAAACCCTAATAATGCAATCAGATATTGGGAGTCAGTCAGTTACATAAGTGCTCAATCGGTTGTTGTTGCGCCCTTATGAGGTGACCTCAGGCATTAAAAACCTTGGAGTGATTTTTGATTCCAATTTATCGTTCCAGTCTCATATAGCAGCTATTACCAAGACATCATTTTTTCATCTTCGTAATGTTGCCAAAATCCGCTCTATTTTATCTCTGCGCGACCCCGAAACTGTAATTCATGCATTAGTTTCCTCTAGACTTGATTACTGTAATGTCCTTCTCTCTGGCCTCCCTAGTTGTGCTACGAGAAGTATGCAGTGCTGCAGCTTGTGGGAATCAAAAGCGTGAGTCATAAATATCAAAGGGTGTAATAATTTATCACGGAGAACACGTTACCGACGCAAAACAACGATGCGCCAAGGTGCCAAGTTGCAATTCCTGCCAACTGCTATTTTACGGAGGACTTTACACCTAGTAAGACGTAGGTGTAAATTTTAACTTCTAACTTATGCCTACGTTGTAACTATTTCACTTGGTGCAGCCCAAATATTTTTAGTAGTGCGTAAACTCGGACAGACTTTACGTTCAAACTAGCTTACGTTTCAACTTATGCACAGCTGGTGCAACCCACTGGGGATCTCTCCTGGCTTTATGGAGGGGGGTGCAAATCTCGGCGGTTTGTACCTGCCGAGATTTGCATCCCTGTTTTTAAGTTAAAACAGCCCCCAAATATGGTGGGGGTGCAATTCTCGGCGGGGGTGCAAAACTCGGCATGACTGCTGTCACCGGCCCTCACACTACTAGTCAACTCGGACACTTTCTGAGCTAAATCAGCAAGTTGAGCCTGCTGTTGCTGCTGCAACGTGCTCTCAACAAGAGTTTTACATTTTGCAGAATTTCTGCTCAAAACTGGGTCAGGTTCGGGAAGCAGAGCAGCATTGGCCCCCAATTCACACACGGTGGCTACCCGCCTCTCCCGGCCGCCATCTTCCCCACACAGCAGCGCCTCTCTTCGTAAATCGAAGAAAGATATCTTAGATGGACAAGACGGACAACCCTTTTTAATTACCTTCGCAGCGCTAAATCACGCACATTATCGGCAAATTGGTCACGTAAAGCAAACTCGTTGCCCGAAAAACAGTCCCAAAAGTGGCTACTCAAAAAGTCCATATTTACCGAGCAACTAAGTAGTTAACACGAGAGTGACTGGGAGAAGCCATCGCTGCTAGCTAGCTAACCCAACAAGAAAAAGCAGTTAGCTAAACTTGTATCTGAAAATGACAACATAAACAATCGTTGCCTTACCTCCGGCAGCTCCATGGCACAATCAGCAATGAAATTCAAACGTAATCTGCTTCTAGTTCTTCTTTTACAGATGAAACTCCAAGTGCTGTGCAGGTGTCGTCTCTCTCTTCGCCCAAATCTCTCGTGAAAAAGTGGGGATGCGCGCATGACCCGCCCCTCTCTGCCTCTGATTGGCTGACTGCACTCGGCTGCTCCCGCCAGAAGTCAACTCAAGCGAGCCCACATCAAGAGCGATGCGAGTTTTGACCCACCTGTCAATCACAGCCACAGATGTGTACACGTTGGAAGCGAATTTCTGAAAAATCGCCCGCTGTTCAATGTCACGATGCTGCTTTGGGGAGGGGGGGGGGGGGGGGGGGGGTAGGCTACTTCCAAGCATTATTACTATAACTAGATAGGGTATTAGTGGTGTGTTTGCTGGGCAGCTAACATTCATACTTTATTAAAATTACTATGCAGTCAGTTAGTTTCTGCTGAGGATATAAGGGTCATTTTAGCATTAATTTGTTCATAACGTGAGCAGCAGGTGCAAAACAATCATTAAATCAACAAGCATGAGATGCAGCATATAGAATCAAAAGGTTATGTGTGAGATCTTACTTTATTATATTAAACGTTACAATTGCAAACTGTATAGCTGAGTTATTTAGGCCTAATTAGCCTATCACGCAGGCGATAGGCTAGGTAGGTTATCATGTAGGTTATCATGACAGGTTATCATGTGTTTTATCTTGTGATTTTATGTGTCCCTGGTGATTTATGTCTGCCTTTATATGTTTTGCTGCAAATCAAATCGCCCTTCTGGGACAAACAAATACATTAACTTGAACTTGAACTTGAACATATGAATGTGTATTTTTTCTTGTCGTTCTAAATTTCCACCAAAATTCCCACCAAACTAGGTTTGAAGGCCGCGTAGAGTTCTGCTAATCTAGTATTAAAAAAGGATTAACATCGACTGATACCAATATTGCCAATATATTGTGCATCCCCACTTTAAACCATTTAAAAAATCATGAAGTCTTGATCCCCCTCCCTTCAAAATAATATAAATATGAATATAAATCAGAATAGCCTATATATAAGTATCACATTTATTCTCAAATATGCAAATAGCCTATGTTTCTGAATATGTAGCCTATAAATGCTAGAGGCCTACATTATAGTAGTTATTGATATTCAGGGCACTATGTGGCCTTCAAATCTAGTTTGGTGGGACCCCCCTTGTGTGTGTGTGTGTGTGTGTGTGTGTGTGTGTGTGTGTGTGTGTGTGTGTGTGTGTGTGTGTGTGTGTGTGTGTGTGTGTGTGTGTGTGTGTGTGTGTGTGTGTGTGTGTGTGTGTGTGTTGTTGTGTTGTGTTTGTAAGGAGCTGGCATATTGGGGGTTAATGTCGTATGAGCTGGCGCCTCGGGGGTTAATGATGTAGTAGGCTATATAATCACACAACCGTGGCTCTGAATGGACAAGTGATTGAATAAGGTCTGTCCTATATCATACAGTCTATTTGGTCTAGGACACATGATTGTTTAAAGAAGTTTATTATGAGCCTTTGTTGCCCTGTTTTTCATCCTATCTAATACAAATAGGCTAGGCGGGCAGGCGGCGTCTGCCTCTCTGTCAGTCATGATTTATATCACAGTTCATATCACAAACGCTCCAGTGGCGCAATCGGTTAGCGCGCGGTACTTATACGACAGTAGCCAGCAGAGCAATGCCGAGGTTGTGAGTTCGAGCCTCACCTGGAGCAGAGTTTTTAAGGGACGCAAATGGTGTTCTAGCCTCACAGCAAGAAGGTCCTGTCTTCATTCCTGTGTCCATGGTGCCCAGGTGGGCTACCTAGTACCTACCTCATTGAAAGGGACTTTCTGTGTGGACATTGCATCTTCTCCCCATGCTTTCCTCCGTATAACATCAATATCGAACCCACGGAGGACAAATTTCATTTCACGGCTCCTCCTCCAGTGTGTGTGTAGGCTACTGGCTGCCATGTGTGTGCCCATAGATCTGCATTTGTTTTTGGGCGGTTTTGTGTGGGTTTTGAACTAGTTTTCAAAAGCCAAACCACTGATCATGAGAGAGCAACTGATGGTAAGACTCCGTCCTGTCCTGTCCAAGTTTAGACAGACTACTATACACACACACCACCACCACAACAACAACCATGTCGACACCTATCAATAGTGGTTGATTGCTGTTTTTGAACTCTGTTACTATATCATACTAGTCTATTTGGTCCAGGACACATGATTGTTTAAAGAAGTTTATTATGAGCCTTTGTTGCCCTGTTTTTCATCCTATCCTATATAGGCTATAGCCTATGTACATGATGTAGCCTAATAAAAATTGGCTAGGCGGGCAGGGCGTCTGCCTCTCTTGTCAGTCATCATGGTTTGTGTCACAGTTCACATCACAAACGCCCCAGTGGCGCAATCGGTTAGCGCGCGGTACTTATACGACAGTAGCCAGCAGAGCAATGCCGAGGTTGTGAGTTCGAGCCTCACCTGGAGCAGAGTTTTTAAGAGGCGCAAATGGTGTTCTAGCCTCACAGCATACCAGGGAGTATTATGGTGCCCAGGTGGGCTACCTCATTCAAAGGGACTTTCTGTGTGGACTTTGCATCCTCTCCCTGTGCTTTCCTCCATATAACATCAATATGGAACCCAGCCTCCAATTGCATGTGTGGTGTGTTTTCTGTGACAAATAAAGACGGGGTTTATCCGTCCGGTTTCAAATAATTTCACATGGTTATGTCCGGGCCGGAAGCAGACCAATACCTACACACATACACGTCATGGAGGCCCGGGTCGGACCTCCAATCCCTACACACAGCCCTTCAAAATAATAGCCCAGGCTTTCAAAATAAAACCACAAAAGACTTTCAAAATAAAAGCCTGAAACACACAGCAACACAGAACAAGAACCGGCCGGAGGACCGTTTGTGATGTGTTGTACGAGTACGGAGGCCCACCAAACTAGGTTTGAAGGCCGCGTAGCATTCTGCTAATCTAGTATTAAAAAAGGATTAACATCGACTGATACCAATATGATTGCCAATATATTGTGCATCCCCACTTTAAACCATTTAAAAAATCATGAATTCTTGATTCCCCCCCTTCGAAATAAATATAAATCAGAATAGTATATAAGTATCAAATTTATTCTCAAATACACAAACAAGGTGACAATATGAAATCAAAAAATGTGACAGTGTCAATGTCATTCTTTTGAAATGTTGACTCTTCATTTAGCACCTTATGGTTCGGTTATACATGTTCTATATAGTCACTCATACAAAAATGAAATGGTTGAATAATGTGAGTCAGTAACATACAATTGGATCGTTTGGATCAAAGTCACTTAAGATATACATGGTATGCAATCCTAAAGTACCACTGTCAGTACCTCCTCTCCCTCACCCAAGTACCTTTACCCTCCACAGTCCCATAAAGAACAACATAGTACTCTTCACAATCACGGTCATTTGACAACTAGGCCTAGACAGTGATTACTAAACACAAGTTTGCCTGACATTTTTGGACCTATTTTCTTTCACATTAGAACTCACTATTCTGTATTGTTGCATTTACATGGGAGTAGTAGGCTAGATATATACAAAGAAGTTCATTGTAAAATGATGCTGGAACACAAAATCTTCGTTATTGTGTGTACCCTTAAGAGTGAATGTGTCTCGTAAAAATGTGAAGAGTAAGGCACTCAATATACTCCTGTGTTGCCAGCAAATCGATACAAGTACGTACTTTCATGATGATGTCCATTTCAAAATAATAGTTAGTGTCCTGTGATGCCAGCAAATCTGACAAACTGTACTTTCAGGGTCATATCCTTTTACAAGTACACAGTCAGTGTGTACTTGGCACCCTCTAGTGTTGAACTGTGGTTAGTGTGCTTCCTGGTTTGGCAGCTCTGAGATCAGGCAGTGATTTAGGATCCGATTCCTCTCCTTAAAAATTAGATGGGGATTGCAAATCAGAGTCTTGATCAGCTCTTATAGGCATTCTACTCCCAATTAGCCAAATACTGTATTGATACTTCATTAAAAGACCACTACTGATCCTCTTGACCTAGTCTGCATTTAAAAAAAAAGGCCCAACAGAAAGAAGTGCAAAAGCCACAAATAAACCAATACACAGTATGACTGTGGACATGAGGCTGAGCACCAACTTTTAGTTTGCTGCTTACAAGTTGCAGACGTCAGAAAGTGGGTAGTGTGTTTCTCGCCTTAGGTTTGAAATAGTGATTGTGTATTCTATAGTTACTTGGAAAAGGGGAAACAATGAGACTTTGTGTACAGATGTGGCAAGACCACAACTGTGTTAAGAAATACTTTGGCGTTTTCTTATTTTCTCTCTCAATGTTAAACCCTGTTCTCACCAAATTTGTAACAAGCGCCCTCAAATGAGCTCAAAAGCTACCACCAAATCAAGTGGAAATCGCACACTAGCTTCACATGAATGGTCACTCACACCAAGACAGAACTTCCAGCCAATTCTCCCTCCGACTACATGACATCCACGAAGAACTCGCTGGGGTTGCCCATGGCCAGATGAAAAGACTGGCGCGAGGCAGTCAGCTCTGGGGGTACGTTGGCGAGGTCACGGGTGGGCGGGGCTCCCGGAGGGCCTCCTGGTGTGGAGGAGGGGAGCGGGCCTAGGGCCGGGTGCATGGGGCCTGCGGTCAGCTGCTGGGCGTGTTGAAGGGCGTGCGCGGGTCCCATGGCCGGGTGCGGGTGCTGGGGCACCATCATCACCATCATGGGGTTGTAGGGCAGGGGGATGCCCGGCGGGTAGGGCGACATGTGGGGCTGGGGCAGGCGGTGGTGGTGGTGCGAGCGCTGGGAGGAGGCGTGGCTGTGCTCGCTGGGAGTGGCCGAGCCGTGGCCGCGCCTCAGGCTGCTGCGGGTGGAGTATTCCGATTCGCTGCCGCTGCCAGAGCGAGAGTCGGCCCCTCCCCCTTCTCCAACACCGCCGGAGGGGGATTTCTCTCCTCCCCCCACGGTGCTGCCAGGACCTTTATTGTTGCGGCGCCCCTCGCTTCTCGTCGAGCCGCTGCTTCGGCTCCCTGGGGGGGGGGCGCACACACACACACACACACACACACACAGTAGTAAGACTGGATCTAAACAGGTTTGATCATGACAGCTCAGTTGGCTTTTATGTCTAAAACCATCATGGCCACCTAATCATCCCTCATTATCTAATTAATAGGCACTTTCAGTCCTCTACTCTCCACCGTGAAAGCTGATGTGTGGGGAGCATTGTGGCGTTAACTGGCTGCCGTGCATCACAGGTGGTGCTACACATCGGTGGTAGATGAGTTGAGGGCTTTGGGTGCCTTCGAAAGTGCTATATGAATGTAATATATTATTATTATATAATAATAATAAAATGACTTTGCTTTAGTGCCACAGGTGGGTGCTTTCACTCATCTAATCACTGTCCATGCTCACCTTCGCTGTGCTGGCTGCCGGTGCTGCCGGGGGCGTAGCTGTAGCTGGTGAGCTCGTGGTAGGGAGGTGGCTGGCTGGAATAGGGATGTGTAGTGTAGGGCTGGTAGGGGAAGGTGTGCATCAGGGGCCACGGGGACGCCCCAGGGAGGGGCAGGGGGGCCAGGGTGTCCTGGTCCGAGGCCCCACTGGAGCCGTCATTGTCGTTCAGGGACAAGTTGGCCATGTCTGGGTGAGAGAGAGAGAGAGAGAGAGAGAGAGAGAGAGAGAGAGAGAGAGAGAGAGAGAGAGGGGGGTGGAGATGAACACAGGGGGGAGAGGAAGACAAAGTTAGAATAGAAAATAAGCACAGTCAAGGCTAATGTACTGTTCTGTTGAGGAGAAATAGAATAATACCTATACTAAGCAACATTCCCATTATATACTGTACCTACCTAATATGTAACCTTTGGCCCATATTTACACATGAACTGCCTAAAGCTGAAGAATACTGACTGCTCCCCCATTATAAGATGAAACTATTTTTTTTGTGTTTCCTCGCTGAACTGTGAGCCGGGAATATGCAAATGCCAAATCTCATAGATCGCAGTGGCAAAATAGGAACTTGTTTTCTTCTAGAGGAAGGTGGTCACCTCTAATTACGCATCTTAAGTGCTAGAACTGTAATTATCATTGGTTGTTCAGTCGTGTTCATGTGACCTTATACTTTTTGACCAATAGCTTTTATATTCCATCCGTATTAACATACTCATAAAACTCAACACTAAAAAATGGTCTAATTAACCATCAACCAATTGTGAGTCAATTGGCGCCCAACCTGCAGACTGAATAAGGCTGCGTGTCAACACAGTGTTTGTCAACCTGCAGACTGAATAAGGCTGTGTGTCAACACAGCGTTTGTCAACCTGCAGACTGAATAAGGCTGTCAACACAGCGTTTGTCAACCTGCAGACTGAATAAGGCTGTGTGTCAACACAGTGTTTGTCAACCTGCAGACTGAATAAGGCTGTGTGTCAACACAGTGTTTGTCAACCTGCAGACTGAATAAGGCTGTGTGTCAACACAGCGTTTGTCAACCTGCAGACTGAATAAGGCTGTGTGTCAACACAGTGTTTGTCAACCTGCAGACTGAATAAGGCTGCGTGTCAACACAGCGTTTGTCAACCTGCAGACTGAATAAGGCTGTGTGTCAACACAGTGTTTGTCAACCTGCAGACTGAATAAGGCTGCGTGTCAACACAGTGTTTGTCAACCTGCAGACTGAATAAGGCTGTGTGTCAACACAGCGTTTGTCAACCTGCAGACTGAATAAGGCTGTGTGTCAACACAGTGTTTGTCAACCTGCAGACTGAATAAGGCTGCGTGTCAACACAGTGTTTGTCAACCTGCAGACTGAATAAGGCTGCGTGTCAACACAGTGTTTGTCAACCTGCAGACTGAATAAGGCTGCGTGTCAACACAGTGTTTGTCAACCTGCAGACTGAATAAGGCTGCGTGTCAACACAGTGTTTGTCAACCTGCAGACTGAATAAGGCTGTGTCAACACAGCGTTTGTCAACCTGCAGACTGAATAAGGCTGTGTCAACACAGCGTTTGTCAGCGCCTTTTTGGAGTGAAAAAGGCGCTGCCCGGATGATAACGTCTCCTGCTAGTTTACCAGCCCGAGCTGCACTAACCCCCTGGTTAATCTAACGTAACGTTAGCACTTCTAGCAGTTACTAACAATACAGTGCTGTAGAACAAGCAACAGATGGCAGATATTTACAATACATGTCCGGTATAATCCATACTGCCTTTATGATCGCTGTTACAGTAACGTAAATTCAATGATTTGCCTACAACTAGGGCCTAGGGCAATTAATCTGCCCTAATTATAAAATCCGGCTCCGTCAGGTCACCTGCACGCGTGCTCTTTACACCCCCTGAAAGTTTCAGCGCGATCGCATGTAAAACGGCATAGCTGTGGCCATACACATAACTTGAAACAAACAGCAGACAGAGCCCACATACTCAATTTTATATAGACAGAGAGACAGAGAGACAGAGAGACAGAGAGATAGAGAGATAGCGAGATAGATAGATAGATAGAAGTTTAACATTTCTCAGCTTTTCAAAAGCGCTCGGCTCTGACAACAACAAGCGGACGCCTTTTGTGCATCTTGCTTCCCGTTGCTTTTGACCAGGAGAGGGCGCTGGAGCTGAGACAAAGAAGCTATCTGTCTAACTCTCATCTCGAGTTTTCTTCCTCACCTCAACAAGCTGAACAAATAATACTGCTTCTATAGATATAATCTACACACTTACGGTAGATAAAACAGTATGTACACAATATATACTTCTTAAATCCGTTTTAAATCTAGAGCATCAGATGACACAATTACATACAGTCATAAATAATAAAGATGTTCCCTCAAATATCCTCCCTAGACATGCATCCATCTTACAAGCAATTGTACAAAACTAGGAAAGTTGGAATGTAGGAATGTCAGTCAGATAGCCCAGAAAAGTGCCAAAGACAGAATGTCAGTCTCGAGATCGAACTCGTGGCATTTTGGTTGAGTAATAATCTCTCTAACCAACCTTAACTCGCTGTACAGTTTGTTGATTGTTGTTTGTCGCTTTGCTTGTCGTAAAACTGCTTTCCAGTGGCCACGTTTGTCGTGGCAGAGAAGTCTATTGGTAGAAACCGGTATAGGTTTGACCCGTGCAACAGTGCAAATGTTTTGTCGTCGTTTTTTTTTTACTCACAGTTCTCACAGTCGCTGAAGTCTCCGAAGATGTAGTAGCACTGTTCAGAGAAGGTGATCTTGTTGACGGTGTGTCGGATGAAGCCGGCCTTCAGCAGGTTGCTGGCGTACTTCCTGGCCTCGCGCCGGTCCTGGAACCCCTCGATGTGGTGGTACAGCCACTCCACCACATCTGAGCCTGGAGCGGGAGGGGAAGATGCAGACAACTTACAAGACAAACATCTACAGCTATATAGGCGTACAAACATACCCACATACAAATAGACAAGAGGGTCTTCCAGAAGCGCATGTATGTTACACATACAGATAAAGAACAATATGTGGTGGGCAGGGCTAACTTTGATTTTAACTAGTCAATAAGAGTTTTAAACGTATGCATTGTCTAGCCTTTTAGCCTATTAGGCCCAGGACAGTGGATGGATTTCAGTTAACCGTGTACACCGTATATCAATTATACGGTGCTTGGGGAATTTAAGGAATGTCCAGTTTTGAGTAGCCTACTTTTTTGTGCAGCATCTACAATATTGTCATCATTTTAAAGTGTTACACAGCTACAGGAGGTTGTACAGAATCCTATTATATAATGCATGTTAATATAGCTAAAGCTACATTATGTGCTGTAACCTATAAATATACCTTTCGGCAGCGTAATACAGACAAATTGTGTTTACAGTCCAATCTTAGCAGTACGTAAATCAGTGAAAAGTAGTCAACTGCGTGCCACTTTGGAACGCCTAATCGCCAGTAAGAGGCTGGATTTACAGTATGTTATGAATGGAATCCAAGTTGCATAACAAGCCACAATTTAAATTCAAGCATACAAAATGGACAGACGTAGTGTACACAATTACTCTGTGTGATTCACTTGCAGGTGATTTCAAATTGGACAGACAACATCTTCAGTCAAAAGCGGGCCCTCGCAGTTGATTTTCTCTCCGCCCCCACGAGTCACACGCTTCTAATTCTGCACGCATAAAGCCCGGCCTGTAAAGCCCTGCCCGGCACACAGAAGTCCATGAAACTGACGACGCGCTTTCATTCCCAAGTCTCCACTTTTGATGTCCTACCGAGGAAAGCGTTGGGGATGGTGATCTTCAGCCACATGCGATCCCTGACTTCCAGGCCCGACTCTGGCGAGGCCATGGCCTTGGCGACCGACGCCATGTCAGAGTGCAGCGACAGGTTGAAGTCGTCGAAACCTGGGCGGAGCGAGAGAGAGAGAGAAAGGAACGGCACATTTGGAAAAGTTCAAGAGGGAGAGGCGGTCGGGGGGGGGGGGGGGGGGGGGGACAGTTAAAGACATGTTAAGAATGAGGAGGAGATGAGAGAAGAAGCGGGTGAAAAGCAAAGAGGAGAGAGAAGGAAGAAGATGAAAGAAAGGAAGGAAGTAAGACATCGTTTATCATCAAGTGGAATAAAAGCAGTGACAAGAGCAGAAAGACAGATGGGAAAGGCGAGTCTTGTGCCAACAAGGTCGCAAGGAGAAATGGATAGGACACTATATAGGACTACACTGTAATGGGAAGGAGATACTTTGAAATATTGAATGGCATTCAGTCTTTAAATGCTGACAGTAAATAGACAAAGAAACTATAGGGAAGGTTCACAAATGGAATGTGGATGTAGTAGTTTTGTGAGACGACCGTATGGATACAAAACAGAGTTGAAAATAAAGAGAGACTTGAGGAAGAGAAAAGTCCGAGGTGGATCACAGCACAGAGAGAGAGAGAGAGAGAGAGAGAGAGAGGATTGGGATGGAGGAGGTACTCACGTTCGGTCTCGGTGACGGAGGAGGAGGAGGTGATGGTGCTGAGGGAGGAGCTGCCTGGGTAGGGAGGGTAGGCCCCTGCCAGAGCCACAGAGTGGCTGACCCACGCTGCCGGGTCGATGGGTCGAATCGGCTCATCTACACAGCCAGTTCGGGAGAAAAACAGTGACAGAGCTTGAGACTAGTGTCTCGTCTTCTATAGCCAAAAATTACAAATGAATAATATAATATAATATAATGTTAAAATAAAATAAAATAAAATAAAATAAAATAAAATAAAATAAAATAAAATAAAATAAAATAAAATAAAATAAAATAAAATAAAATAAAATCTAATATTGTCCGAGGCAAGTAGCAAACATGGTTTTGAGGCAGTCTGCTACTTACTGCGAGGACGTGGTTTTGAGGCAGTTAGCTACTTACTGCGAGGCAGAGTGAAGTAGCCCTGAGGAGAAGGGTCCCAACACTTGGCCACTGTGAGGATGATGGGCCTGACAGACGCAAGAAGATTAGGACATCATAATCACCGCTGAGCACAAACACAGCTCTGTGTACAGAGGCAACTACTTAATAGGTGGTGTGATAATATATCTAAAGTGCTCAGCCAGAGGCCAGCCACTCACCCTGGCTTGTGTACAATCTCCCTCAGTACCCGTACCGCATCGTCGTTGCTCATATTCTCAAAGTTGATGTCGTTCACCTTGGTGTGTGAAAGCATAAAAAAAACAAAGACGTGAGTTGAGACTGACGGGCTACAGCAGGGAGTTAATGCTTTGAGGTTTCGGAGGAGATAAGCCATCTGGATCTGTGTTTTCTTTACATTCAGACCCCTGCAGCTGGAAAAAAATGTAAATACAGTGAAAATTCAAACACTTGGCATTAAGAGTTCAGCCCACCAACTTTTCCTGGAATGGGCCTAGGAGGGTCTGTGGATGAAAAATGCCCCCCCCCCCCCCAGAGTTTCAACAGGAAACGGTGACCTACATACTCGTGTGAAAGAAACGTTTCACCATGGGTGGTCTTTCATTCCATTTAGGATCAAGCAGGTCGCCCTCCTCACCTGTAGCAGCATGTCCCCGGGCTCGATGCGTCCGTCTGCGGCCACGGCTCCACCCTTCATGATGGAGCCGATGTAGATGCCTCCGTCCCCCCTCTCGTTGCTCTGGCCCACAATGCTGATGCCCAGGAAGTTGTACTTCTCTGTGTTGGTGGGATATGAGGGATAGTGTTGAAGCTACACATTTGAAGAAGCAAAAACTTCCCAATGGGTTTGAGTGCAATTATAAATATATGGCAATGTTATTATTTTTGGGGGGTGAAGGAGGGGGAGATGTCCTCCTCTTGTTGTGTTCCTCAGCACATTCCAGACAGACTTGACATTCAAAGAAAAGAAAGCCATCGGGAGTGTACTGACCCATGTTGAGCGTGACGGTGATGATGTTGAGGGACATTGTGGAGTCTGTCACACTGCTGAAGGACGAAGCCTGGAGTTGAACAACAGGAAAAATGGCCATATGGGATACACAAACACACGGACATTACTCTTAAGCTATTTAAAGGAGCCACGATTATTTCTCAACGCTAATTACTTAATTGGCCCCTCACTCTAACCTGAGGATTTGACCATTTAAAATGGATAATTGCGTCAAGAGCAGCAGAGAGCCAGCAGTGCTCAAGCACACAAATACGAAAGTGGATAGAAACACGCAAATGAAACGGGGTTGCATCAAAAGCAACATGAGAAAATGTAAACCACTCTTCCATTGCGATACAAAAACTTTAAGGGACAGCTCACCCTAAAATCCAAAATATTTTTTTTTCATCTCACCTGTAGTGCTATTTTTCCATCTCGATTGTTTTGTGTTAGTTGCCTGAGTTTTGGAGATATCAGCGGTAGGGCTGTGAATCTTCACAGGCTTCACATTTCGATTAGATTACGATTCATCCGTCAAGATTCGATTTGATTCCACGATGCATCACGATGCATCTCGATACAGCTCAAAGTATTGCAGCTCCAAGTATCAAATCCTCAATTTTCTATATTATTACTGCACATGGCTACTTTTTCATCAATTAATACAAGCGGCCAGATAAATATCAAGTCCCTTTTTTAATTAGAAAGTGCATTAAAATCTGAATGTCAACAGAAATGTAAACAGAAATGATTCAACGATTCATCTGTCAACGATTCGATTCGATTCACACGTCCGCATCGCGATGCATCGATTAAACGATTAATTTTGACATCCCTAATCAGCGGTAGAGATTTCTTCCTTCTCTCGAATACAATGGAACTGGATGGCACTCGGCCTATGGTGCGCAAAGTGCCAAAAAATACATTTGAAAAAGTTAACAGCCTCTATGTCTCCATCGAGAAATCATGACCCAGTTACTCAAGATAATCCACAGAATATTGACAAAATTAGATTTTTGATAAATAGTCATCACTAATGTGGACATAATGACTAAGTGGGTAAAGGCAAATAATAGAGCAGCTACAACAGTCTGGTAAGTTCAGATATTGGAGAGAAGGCAAGACATCTGTAGGGATTTTAGGGTGAGCTGTCCCTTTAACAGTTAGTGTTAGAGGGGCCTGTACTTACCCTCTCCAGACGCGGAGGGCGCTGTTTCCTGCGTCGGCGATGGCGTTTGAGAAGCCTGGAGGCTGTGCTCTGCTCTGTTGAGCTGCTGAACCTACAAGTTCAGGGTCAACAAAGGGTGAAAGGTCAGGAGAGAAACATGTAGACCTTAACCTTTAACAGGCTTGCCTCAGTCCCCTTCACTCTGTGTTTGGAGCGCACAAAGATTAGCTCAAAGGGAGCCTAATTAAGGATAATTTAGCTGCGATATTTTTTTAGCCATTTTGTATAATCTTTTAACGAGGGGGGGGGGAGCAGCACTGACTTCTGTACAAATAGAAAAACCAAAAAATAGTATCATAATAAATAAACTAATTATCATTATTTAAAAAAAATAGTAACTGAGGTGCTGTTTGAATACATAGATAGCAACAACAACAAAAGAAGCAATGCCAATAAGAGGCAACTAAACTCTTAATGTGTGTTCACACCAAGATGGGGAAAAAGGCTTCACTCCCGCGAGTTTGACCGCACAAATTATTCGCCAAAGTTGGATAATTTCAACTCGAGCGGATGGGCACAATTTCGCATCATTCACGCCGCCGGGGGCAAAATAGTATTTGCATTGACTTTGTATTGTGTCATCTCGGCACGCAAATTTCGCATTGGTGTGAATGCACAGTTAGAAAGTGAAAGAAGAGTTACTTATCACAAGTCAGTACAAAGCGAACATAAGAAATTTAAGCAAGTTTTAATCTTTGGTATTTTGCATGTTGCATCTCACCCCTGTGGGATACATGTAAAGGACTGACTTGATTAGCAGAGTCGTTCCTCTTTCAGGCTTGAACCCGTCTCTCCTCTCTCACCTGCTCATGGTGTCGTCATCCTCGGAGTCACAGAAGCTGGTGGTGTCCAGCTCGCTGCTCATCACTGTAGTGGAACTCTCGTAGCCCGCTAGGTGGCGCTCCAGGCGACTCTGGCCATTCATACGCGGACCTGGGACACCGGACGAGGAGTCCGAGAGACAGGGGGAGGTTATTCATGTTGGCTCATGTCAATGTTTGCCTTTTCCAGCAAGCTTGTTCTATAGAAGACAAGCATTCTGCAGAAAAGTGTGCACGATGTCTCTTCATTCCTTGATGATATCACCAGCTATTCACTGCTTGGAAGTTGGGCGCAGGCCAGATCTTGATGGCACACCATCCTACATGAGAACATGAGATGTTACACTGCAATCTGTTGCTTCTCACCGTGTTGCTCCATGCCCTCTCTGTGCCGAGGCCTCTCCCTCCTGAAGGAGACGACAGACTCTGTCTCAGTCTGCTCATCCAACGTCTCCACACTGCCTGCAGCATTGGGACTGTAAAGGTAGAAAGTGGGAGAGGTTAAAAGAAAATATATACTGTACTGTATATATATTTTTTTTTAGATTTATGGAACACAATATTTTTACTGCAACTCATATCAAGTTGTAACGGATGTTCTAACTGAAATTAAATGTTTCAATTTTGACAATATTTGACAATTGTTAATTATGGAAAATGATATGAGCATAATTAATTCTGAACTTGTGGTAGCTGCACAAAGTTCTAAATTCGAAACCGTTTTAGAATAGACCGGGCTGACTGAATTTATTTTTATTGATTTATTTTGCCATTTTGTCAACTGTAGCGATGAGAATGCTTCTGGCTAGCTGTCAAGTCCTCTTTGTACAAGATGAATTTTGCAATGGCGTACGCCTATCAAGTTCACTTTGTATGATTTCAGTTTTGTTACAGACACTGACTGTGACTCCAATTACACTTGTCACTTCAATGCAGTTCTTGACATAAGATATTAGGATCAAGACAAAAATGCCCTCCACAGTGGGGCAATTGTGGGCGATTTGTGACTGAGGGATTGTTTCAAGTGTCTTTTGGGGTGAGAAAAATGGGAAAAGAAAGAAGTCGCCAGCACACAGCTTTAACCCGGAGTCAATGTTGGCCCCAAGCAGCCAGCAATAGAAGGAAATGCAGAGCCCACACTAACCGCTGAGTCAACAACAAGTTCTACAATCAGAATTGTAAGGAGGGGTGGGGGGGGGAGTTGGAAGATGTAGTGGTTGGGGACAGACAGAGGAGAGAACAGCCTCATGCCCTCATCCTCTTCTGTAATAGTTCTGGAATAGTCCGTTTCCAGCAGTACAAGAGTGGGACGTGTGGTATAGACGGTTTTCACCAGAGTGCAACCCCACACTACTTCCTTTTTCTCAGCATTTGGCAAACTGCAGAAATATTCACTCGACATCGTTACTTTTGTTTTCGCTGCTCAGCTGTATAGACGGGTTTTCACAGAATGGTCAGTCCTGCACTTGAATGTTTTTTTTTCTTTTATGTCCAAAGCAAACACTGCAACAGGAAGTGAGCGGGGGTTCAATTTAGAATGTTTTTGTTGTCAAGTTAAAACCGTCTATATTCTGATTTATAAAACGGCTCTCTCAAATCAAGCAATCTGATTGGTTCACAGCCATTGTATAATTCCAGTAACCGAGTCCAATAACCCATGGCAACTCTCTTACTAAAAGCCTTTGGTTACCTCAAAAAAAACAAATGGCGGAGACAGCTGTCAGATCCTTGTGAATCGATCTTCGCTTATAACTTTACTAATACTTCGCAGAAAATTATGTTTTGTACAAGAATTGATGCGGGCTAATGTCTTCTTCGCAAAAAAAAAAGGCTGTTAACCCCGCATTTAACCCCGTAACGTTAGTTGGTGTCGGGCTTTGCAGAAAGCACTCAGCTTCTCAGCAAGCGCTGAGAATGCAGCGCTGCGCTCGAGCTGCCTGTCGGGGTTTCCAGAAAGCTCTCAGCTTCTCAGCAAGCGCCAGGATTGGCCAATGTCAACTTCAGTCTCCAGAACGATCCAATCAAATCACCCGCACGTCTATCTTCTTGCTAGAGGTCCCGCCTTACAGTAGTGTTTCAACTGACTCTATCAGAATACCATGCCAGTCAGACTTATAGTATTATTATTATTATATTATTATACTTGGAAACCGTTTTATAAAAGCAATATAGCACTCGAGCTGCGTGGTGTTGTGGAATATATCCCGCTGACAAGCTGTTATCCCACGAGGCCGCAGGCCGAGTGGGATAACAGCTTATCAGCCACAACACACTTGCTCTCATGCTATATTGCTTAATTATACCATGGTCTGGGTGAATACTCGATTCTGATTGGCTGCAGCCAGGGTGTCCATCAATTTGTGATAATGTACACCTAGCTAAATGGTCTGTTCACCGTTCATATCAATGCGCCAGGATCACGACAGAGCGTTTGAGCTCTATACCACCGTTAATGCTTAATATGGCACTTTAATAAATTTAGAAAAAAATGTAGTGGGTAAAAGTAACTATTTAGATTACCCCTGTGTGCTCAGTTTATCAAAATAACGGCTATTTAGAAATCTGATTTTCGTTCTGGTCAGCTGACAGAAGCCGGGCTCTCAGCTGTCAACTGTCAAACCCTCTGTTTACAACTTGCAGCAAGCAGCAGCCAGGCGCTCTTATCTGGGAGAGCGCGCACTGCCTGTATCAGCGAAATCGAAGAGGAAAAATATTTAATAGATCAACACAAACAAAACGAAATGGGCAGTTAACAGCAACACACTGAGACTTCCTTGTACAAAACAACCTGGACACCAACACTGAAAGCTTCAGATGGTTTTCAGTGAGTCTCCTCCAGCCTTGTGCCATTTACGTCGTTTAAGACCCGCAGATGTTAACGTAATTCCCTGGAATGTGAGTTGAAATGAGCCAGTTACATGTCTTTGCTTTCTTAGACATTGCCGTTTGCTTTATTTTGTACGTTACATACAATTGGCCAAGTTATTACTAGTTAGTTTATGGGCTAGAAATTCTGCCGGGCAGTGGCCATTTTCTCCTATGAAAATCTCGAGCAGCCGAGGGGACTATTTTGTCTCCGCTTCTCAACTCATATCCAAGGTAATGAACACTAGATTACTTACTTACTTAAAATTAGGGATGTTCATCAGTTATCGAAAATCGATAATTGATCGTTAAGGAATGGAATCGATCATGTGGAATTCTTATCGATTTTGTTATTATTAAAAAAAAAAAAAAAAATTGCGGAGTAGGTTTAGGTGGAATTCGTTCCTCCTCGCCCCACTCCATTGCACAGCCGACTAACGTGAGGTGGAGCTTCATATAGTCTCTAGTTTTCTGGCTGGGCACCGGCCTTTGTGCCAACAAAACTGTTTTAAACATGGGGAATTCACATCGGTTGGAGAGGAGACACATTGAAATAAAGAGTTCATTGAGGAGAACACGTTGTCTTTCGTATTTTCTGCCATAGGCATTCATTTTGTAAAAATATATATATATATATATATATATATATTATTAATATGATCGATAATCGATAATTGATCGTTAATTTCCCCCGATTTTCGATTATGGAAATTTTTCAAAATGAACATCCCTACTTAAAATACAACAAATCTTAAACATGGCTTGTGGGTCTTTAAAACAACGTTATGAATTCTGTTGCAAAATAATAACCCTAAAATGCAGCTTCTGTCAGACTTCTCTATGTGCTCTGTGTCTCTCCCCTCATTAACCATGTGCTGTTTTGATGAGATAAGATCAGAAGATGATCTGTTGGGTATTTTTGGTGCAGTGATAGTTTTGTGTACATGTTTCCTGCTACACAGCAGCTATGCTACAGACAACAAGGTTTGGGTTCCACTTCCACATTCAGTGGGCAGGGCAGCGCTGTAAGCGGGCAAATTAAGTCAGTGTTACTTTGTCATGTCACAAAATCACGGAGGTCAAAACGGCTCGTTTGGAGGCATTTGGTCCTTACATGGCTGGTGTGGCTTTACTATATGGAGACTTCCATGTTTATATAATAGCACGCAAGGAAATCTTGGGGCAAATATTGCTTTTCTCACCCTGGTCCAGGCTTGCTGGTCCAGGCTATGTCAAAATTGTCAATGCATCTTCGACCTGAAAAATCTTCCACGTGTCCAAATCTGTCACTTAACACCTCCTGGTGGGATCAAATGACAAAGACCCCATTAATCTGTCAGCTATGGCCAGGGTCTAATGGAGTTAGTTACCCACTAAGGAAATCAGCCCACGTATGAAACGCATGACCCACTCATGCAAATGCATGGCGCTGGCCCTCGGCCCAGATGGCCACTTACAAAAATAAACCACAAATATCAAATTCAAATCGCTCACATCTTCCCTCATGGGCCCTGACTGATCCATGACGCAACATCTGACCCATCTGATTGAGAACAGTACCCGGCCACGCCATAGGAAACGCTATATGGCATCCTTACATTGTGTTGGAAGCCGTTCCCAGAGCCCGCCGTGTGTTAATAACAGTGGGCGGCGCAGGCTAAGATCAGGTTCTGATGTGCCGTTGTATTCTCGCTAATGGCCGGCAACATGATCCCGGGAGAGAGTGAGATATTTGGTAGAGATACAGTAGATCTATAGTATTATGACTATGGGAGAGGTGGTAGAGATACAGTAGATCTATATAGTATTATGATGACTATGGGAGAGGTGCGGGAGTGCGTTTACTCATGCGCATGTTGTGCTTTATAAAGCGATGGTAAAAAAGGACGTTTTTTTTTTTTTTTGCAACATTTGCTGCAGCTACCCTTCTTGAGGCAGACATAAATGATTCGAGTGTGTGTGTGTGTGTGTGTGTGTGTGTGTGTGTGTGTGTGTGTGTGTGTGTGTGTGTTGCTCACTGGAAGGATGGTGGTCTGGAGTCTCCGATGCCCCCCGTCCTCTCGGCGGGCGGGGGCGGCAGGGGCGGTGGAGGGGGCGAGGGCTGGGCACACACTTCCACAGGGGGAACCACGGCGACCGGAGGCTCCACTGCTGGGGCGTCTGACGATACCAACTGAAGGGAGGGAGGGACAGAGGGAAAGAAAGAATATAAAACGTAAGAAAGGAGAGCATTGCAAGGGGGTCGAGATGGAGAAGAGATGAACAGGAACGGGAGAGAGAAAGAAGGAAAGGTTTAGGAGAGCAATGGTGTGGAATGCAGAGAAATTGGCACAAGGGAAAAGAGAAAGAGGAGGTGGTATAAAGTGGAGTTGAGAGAGAGACAGAAAGAGAGAGAAAGAGAGAGAGAGATAGAGAGAGAGAGAGACAGAAAGAGAGAGAGAGAGAGAGAGAGAGAGAGAGAGGGTGAGAAAAGGAAAGCAGTGAAAGGAGGAGTAGGAAGGGAGTGGGGGAGTTGAGAGAGGGAGAAAAAAAAGGGGTAAGATGTCAATTATTTTGACACGCAAACATCGGACTCTTTTCAGGCCGGCGTCTCGAGGGCATTTTGAAACGCTATCCTGCACTTAACCCGTCTCTCTCCATTATACAACAAAAGTGCACAAACGTACACACACACATTACACAACAATTAGGTTGAACGCTGCGAGGCATCCAATTACCTGGACCATGCAAACACACACAGTCAGGGAAAGGGATGTCGTTAAGAGCAGACTACCAAAAATACGAGCCAACAAAAAGTTGCGATTTGCCCATTAACCACATAAATGCTGGAATTTCCCAAAATCCACCCGTTGGCATTTTAAACTGAAAATTTGTAGAGAAAATGTGAAAATGCCTGCACATGTATGCATATCGCATCGCATTTCAATTACAATCAGGCCTGTAAGTTTATGCACGATATATCCACAATCATATCGGTATCGGCCGCTGTTAGTCATTTTCTAACATATCGGCATCGGTCCGATGAGCAATGTTAATATTGGTTATCGGTACTATTAACACATTGAGAGGGAACAATGCAGTAAATCCATGATTCATGGGTTTTTCCAAATGTTTTGGAAATAAAGAAACGCATTACTTTTTCAAATTCACAGTGTTGTTTACATGGGTTTTTCAGTATGTATCAAATTTGATCATCATAGAAATGTGTTTTTATACAGATCATGTCGACATCGGTAAATATGGGTTATCGGTATCGGCCAAGATTTTCATATCAGTGCATCCCCTACACTTCAGTTCAGATAAATAAAGCTTCCATTACATTGCATTGCCTGTTAAGAGTCAATTCAAGCCAGCAGAGTCTATTGGCCTGCACACACACACACACACACACACACACACACACACACACACACACACAGAGTCTATTGGCCTGAACACACACACAGGCTAATGTTCACACTCTCTCCAGTCACCCCCCTCCTCTTTGGTAGCCACTAAAGGCTAACGTTATGCGAGTATGAAACGCTCGTCTTCTGGGATCCCTCCATCCGTCTTGGAGTGCAGCTCACATATCGGTCCCTCTGGTCTCCTCGCTTTGTTCCCCCCCCCTTTTAATTCTTTCCCTGGTTCTTATGCACTTAACAGATGCTTCAGGCCCAGAACCTGCTTATCTGGGCCAAGTCCCAATGTTTTGTCTCCATTCAAATGTAACCTGTAGGGTGGAGTGCGGCCGGACCTTTTTGCTCAAGGGAAAGTTTGAGGATGTATCTGGCAAGTCACTGCACTGAATCTAGCTGGCCAGCTAGTGTATTATTAATGCAGTGCTCCAACTTGTTCACATCAATAACCCCTAAACTGACACAAATTAGACCAGGGACCCCGTTAAACTGACACAAATTAGACCAGGGACCCCGTTAAACTGACACAAATTAGACCAGGGACCCCGTTAAACTGACACAAATTAGACCAGGGACCCCGTTAAACTGACACAAATTAGACCAGGGACCCCGTTAAACTGACACAAATTAGACCAGGGACCCCGTTAAACTGACACAAATTAGACCAGGGACCGCTCACCTTTTTTGCCACCGATCACCCATCGCTGATCGTCTATCAGCAACATCTGCCCGATACAGATCGTCATGCCCTTTTTTGCAGCAGCAGCAGCAGCAGCTGGTATAGCAGTATTAAGTCTAACAGTTTCCATTTTTCATGCATTTCATCCATCAAAGTCCCGGTTAAAAAGTATCCACATTTTATTCTGTTCTACCTCTTTTCTGGACTCGCCTGCTCTATTGGCATGCACAGCGCACAATTCCTCATTTTGGTCAATAATGACGTCACTGATGATGCCATAGACATTGTGACATCATCCGTGGGACAAAAATGTAAACAGACAGACAAAGCCCACTTGCTCCCTTAGACTGTGGACCAGGGGTCAGCAACCTATGGCACGGCTGCCACCTCTGGCACGCGAAGGGTTAACCAGCGGCACAGCAGCACACAGGAGCAATAAGTGTGCAATTGAGATTTGCTGAGAAATGTTGAAATGCCTGCCACATGACCTATTTCACAGTCATTTGCAGTTGCACGGCCTGTTATTTAGGATATTTACGGTAGTGACCCACACTACTCTGCCTCTGATTGGTTAGCCTCCTTGCATTCCATACATTCCAAAGTAGCAGAGAGCAGATGAAAATGTTGGCACGAAAGACTGACAATGTCAGGTCCTCCATCTAAAAAACCTCAGGCACACTGATTGACAAGCAAATTTGAAAATGGCACTTCATATCAAAAAGGTTGCCTACCCCTGCTGTAGACTACCGTACTTTTCGGACTATAAGCCGCGGCTTTTTCCTCATTTTTCGGCCCTGCGGCTTATATAACGGTGCGGCTAATCTATGGATTTTTACAGCTAACGGCCACTAGGGGACCTCCTAAATCTATGGATTTTGGTACGAGAGACAGAACGAGAGCAAGACAGACAGACCCTGATTGGATGATGTTGCAAAAAATGTGCCTCGCGACCTGCTTGGAGCACTGAGCCACTACGCTCTCTCAGCCACTACTGTAAAACACCCTCCCTCCTCTCACCCTCCCTCGCTCCGGGGGAAAAATGGCGGCGATTGAGCCAGAAAGACAGTCTGAATGAAATTGAATGTAACGTTCCCAATTCTATGTATTACATTCTAAAAAATTAACGGCAACATTTTGGAAGGCTAAGCCACACAACTAGCTTGTTGTAATCTAACATCATGCTTCAAAAGATGGCGAACTGGCTGTGTTACGACGATGAGGGTAAGGACTCAAAACGGTCTCCGCTGATAAGACACGGAGATCTCTGTTACAGGCAGGCGCTACGCCTCCTCCTGGTTGGTAATTAAACATTAAAACACCTGCGGCTTATAGTCCAGTGCGGCATATATATATGTAACAATCATTCAATTTAGCTGCTGCGGCTTATATTCAGGTGCGCCTTATAGTACGGAAAGTACGGTATAACTAACCTTGCAAGCAGGGATGCACGATGACGGTATATATCGATCCGATAAATATCGGCCGATATGGGCCATTTTACGTTATTATTTATTATTCCGATAATTACATTTTAGCCGATAAACAGAGCCGATAATACAAACCCAACTTTGATTTGTTTTGTCTTGGCAGCACAGTATTGTTGTGCCTGCAGTTGCAGTCGAGAGCAAACATGTTTGCCACCGGTGTGGATGTTTTTCACAGTTTCAGATAACACTATTGCAATTTGCAATCAGTGTACGGCATTTAAAAAATATTTTGGGGGGAACTTTTGCCCAACTGTCTAAAAAATTGGGGCATTTACAAAATTTGGGGGCACTTAAAAAAGTAATTAGTGCATAATGTTCAGGGTTGCCACCGGCCTGGAAAGTGCCTGGATTTAAGAAAAAATAATCATGGACTTGAAAGCCTAGCGGAATCTCTGAGTCTGAGCCTTGTGCACTCTGTAATCTCTAAATCCACCTATGATAAAAAATGTGATATGTCACCAGTAGTGCTGGGCCAAGCTTGATACACTTTCTTCCTATCTACAGTATCGCTCTCCGCGTAGGCTACAAGTATACAGCGACTTGCTGATCGCTGAGCTGTCATTGGCTGTTGTGCTCTCTCGTAGGCGTTCTTAGCTCAAATATGCGGCTGGTCGCCTAGCTAACGTTACCATAGACTGTATAGACACGTCTTCTAGCATGCAGAAACTCAAAAAAAAGGAGAGGGTTTGGAGAGTAACCTGACAATGAGAGTCTAAGTTCCTCTGCCTTTTGTCATTGTGTTTGTGTGTATCTGCAGACTAAGCAGCCAGAGGCTTTTGGTTCTTCTATGAAAGCCTTTGTTTTCTTTTTTGTATTCAGTGCTACACTTTACTAAAACACTCAGAAGTGTTCTTTGTTTTGTGTTGACAATAGTGATGTCAGTTAGATTTGGTTGGGTCAGAGCTATGGAATATTAAATCGTCCATCTTTGCTCACTAGATCTGCCTTTCTTACCCGAGGTGTGCATAAAGTACAGGTTAAGAACCTTTTTTTTTAATACAAAAGTGTGACATTATTACGCTTATCGTAAATATCGGCCATGAGAAGCCGATATTGATCGATTATCGTATCATCTGAAAAAGTCCATATGGTGCAGCATCACTAGTTTGCGAGGAAGCTGGATTTGCGCGGGATCATGATCACATGACAAATCCATTTTACGAGCCATGCTCCAATCTATTGGTTTGAATCTGAACCAATGAGCGTCCTGTGACAGCTATGGGCGGGCTTTAGGTGTGATGCCAGCAAGAAGTGAGCCCGTAATAGACAGTGACAGACAGATGGTTCATCCAATCAACTGGCAGTTTTTTTAAGTGCCTGCCCCTTTTAAATGGATTCCCGAGCGAGTTCGCAGACGGTTATGTAGTCCGGGGGCGTAAACCAAGGAAACAGTCTACCGGAAACATGTGCCCCAAAAAAATCCTAATCCTCGATTAATTTCCGGATGCAAAGCTTCTGTATTGGCTTAAAAGATGTGATATTGCGAATCTGCAAAGTTTCTACAACAAATTATTCAAAAACTTTGTTTGGTATGTCCATCTTTTGTTTTTTTGTTTTTTATCATGTTTCCGGTGCCTGTTTCCGAACTAGGGCGGAAACAGGCCGAGAGATGTATGGAAGGATAATGGAAACCAGGCGCTTCTCCTCGGGAAGAGCCTGGTGACGTGAGGTTAACGGTTATGTGAAACAAATCATCGGGCAGCGTCAGGTTAGCCAATAACTCCCCACCCCGAAATGTATTGAAAACATATCAAGTTTGTTACGTCTTACCCATGACACTACTCTGCCGTTGAAACATGGCAGCTTGGCACTCTCATCAGAAATCTCTTCCTTCACCACCCTGAAAAAGAAAAGAGAGAGTAAACAACTCAGGTTTATTTATTATTACTGACATGAATCCGCACAGCATATATTGGGGGTAAAGAGTAAAACACCCCTAAACTTGCTTCCTTCTGTAAAGTGAGAGACATTGTAAGACAAGACATTGACACTGCAAGTTGAATTTCTTCTGCTAAATCCATGAACTAAAACACACACTAGAGGTCGACTGATTAATCGGATTGGCCGATAGCATCTCGTTATATTCTAACAGTTTCAGTTTATTTGGAAGTAATTTTGTGGTTATGGCCGAAGTGGCTGCCGTAAACGGTTTAATTTAACTTCCGGATCTGCCCGGCCCGCACACAGACCAGTGTTTCCCCTACCATTCTACAGGCCTGGCGGGCCCGCCAGGCCAACACTTTTAGGATCATCGTGCCAGCGTGCGGCGCTGTTCCAAAAAGTGTCAACCTGTGTCGTTGCCTGGGAAACGCACGTCCCATACAGGCGTGTAGGCCTGGTCCCCTTTAGTGAAGCCCTTGCATGTTAGATCGCCGCTCTGGCGGCAGGTGCCAGTATAGGTCACAAGGCCCGCCTCCCCATGTTAGTGGATGGGGAAATGGACGACCGAAATAATCACAGTACACGTCAGATAATTTGTATCATTTTAGATAGTTATTATCATGCTAATGCCTGTGCAAGTGGTCATTTTTCTGATCAGTTTCTTTTTAAGTAGTTATTTGACATAGAAAAAGGGATGATTGACAGCTGTGGCAGCCAGTCTCAAGCCGTCATTGGCCGGACAGGCTCTTCATATTATAGAGCTAGCGTTAGTTTTACATAGACAGGACACAGTGCTGCTTTCATGTTATCTACCAGACATTATCGATGGACCGCAATAAAAAGGACATTGTTTTGAGAAAGGTGCGCGAGGAAGTAACGTTGGTTAGGGACTGAAGTAAGTTCAGTAAATATGTGTTTTATTAGTTACTCCAGCTATGGTATCAGTTATTTTAATACACAATGGATGCAGGCTAGCATTAGCCGATTGAGTTAGCCGGCTGTTTTTGCATTATTTGTCGGCTTAATATTACTATAACTTAACAACCGATAATGATAGCTGGAATAACACAATAATAGACATATTTTCAGAACTGAGCAGGTTGTCCAACTGACAGGAAATGTGTTTTATAACGTTAACTCCCGGGTATAAGATGGGGCCTACACAACCACCAGCCATTAGCTAATCGCTAACGGGTTAGCGTTAGCTGAGACAAACAGATACTGGAGGTTTTATTTTTGGTATTAAAGCAATACACGTTTTTATATGGATATCTCAGGGAAATGCTTTGACTGTGGGGATGTTCGTTCTTCACAAGCTCCTCTCTTAGTAACGATATACCATTGGCATAAATAAGATATAGCTCAGTGGGATATACAGAGTCAGAGAAGAGACCAGGCAGCCTGGCTCACGCACTGGGCTAACGTTAGGTTTGGCTGCCCTACCCATACTGTACCAGTACAACAACGTAGCCTCACGGTTAGATTTGTTAAACCAACATTTGCTCCAAAAGGAATTAAATCATAAATTTAATCAAAATGCCACGGAAACATTAGGCTAATCAACACAGAGCTGCAAACATCAGTTCATCCCATCATTTCCTCCTTACAGCTCAGTGAGAGGCTGAGAGCAGCCCAGAGGCTGTGATGTCACAAATGTGCGACAACAAAAAGCTCCGCTTCCGAGGCAAAAAATAAACAGGGTTATTATCGGATAATTTATCGGAAAAAGGCCATTATCGGAATAATAAATAGTAACGCAAAATGGCCATATCGGCCGATAATTTATCGGTCCGATAATTATCGTGCATCCCTACTCGTAGTTACTTTAACTCATTGAGTGCCAGCCACTTTTGGAGAACGGACGCTCCCAGTGCCAGAGTTTCAGAGCGTTTTCAGTGATTTCTCGAGGCCCACAGAATATTGTGTGATATTACTATGTAAACACTGAACACGCCCAGAGAACGATGAGACTCTCTTCTATCATCAGCGAAAAAAAGTTTATTGATATCATTTTCCGTTCTTTAGTTATGAGCCGGAGAAGATAGGTTGATTTCACCAAAAAGAGACGTTTCAAACTAGAAGCTGAGATAATTAGCCTTTTGTGAAATTAAGCATTTCAAGCACATGACTGACTCTGAAGCTAATATTTTCTGATGTGACACCTCAAAAATAATTTCCTTCAATAAAACAGTGAAAACAAAGGAATTTTGTTTGGCAAAATAATATTTTTTAGCTGCAACCAGCAGCGCTGGCCCCTGCGTGCACTGCTGGTTGCAGCTTCTTGCTGGTCTTGATTTACTGCTGGTGGGCATCAGATATTCTAGCTTGTGCTTGCCAATCCTGTCCTGCTGTCTGGGTCTGTCTGGGTCGGTGTTGTATGCTGCCCTGCGTGCCCCACCCCCCCCCCCTCTCAACTGCAAACCCCTCCTCCGTGGGTGTGTATCTGGTGGCTCTCTGCTGAGTTTGCTCTGCACTGAAAAGTGCGCTACATCCAGCTTTTTTACAGCGTTCCGCGTGTATTTGTCACCAGCTCCCATCGCTTCCAGTTGAGAATAATAACAACTCCACAACTAATCATGCGGATGGGCTATCGCAGCGGACACGGAGGGGCTCAATTGTGGCAGCAGATTGGCTGCTGCAGGCACAGCTAACGTTATGCTTCATGCATACCGATGCGATTTCCGTTTCCCCATGACTTCTCTCTTTTTTCCTCGCCTTTCTCTAATCTGGAGAGCACTGTCGCCACCTAATGGGTCCGTAAAATAGCTTTTACACATTCAACATCCACCATACTTTCACAGGAGATGGATCAGGCTTTGATCCACGTCCCACCGTCAAAAAACGCAATTGACGACTTTAGTCGTCATTGGCACTCTACGTTAGTATTTGAATTGACGACGATAGTCGTCATTGGCACTCAATGAGTTAAGGTTCATGTCCAGATTTATTGAATACTTTGATTTTGATATTCAGTACAGAGAAGTTATAAACCAGCATTTATTTTATTTAGGTATTTATTTCTTTGAGTTTGATCCAGATTCCAGATTTAAGTATTTTGAATGATGTTCATTTCAACAGTGTTGTTTCTAATAAACAAAAAAGATTGTTCATTTACAACTGTGTCGATGCCCCCCAACCCCGCGGGGGTATGATATCGGCCGATTAATCGGCTATCAGCTTTTTCCTGCTCCAAACTATCGTTATTCTATCGGTAACGGCCTTTTCCACATCGGTCGACCTCTAACACACACATTCTTGTCGGTTTTGTGCCTCTTCCGCAAATTACTCCCGATCATCACCAAAACATGCATGCTGCACACACACAATCCACTTAACAATAACCGCCTTTCAGTAACCACCACTAGGCCTAGCCTCCACATGGCCAAAGCTCTGTCCAGACAGCACATCCGTCTTTTCTTCCCATGTTTGTCACAAAGATTCAACAATTCCTCCCCAGCAGCCACTGTGTTATTACACTGTCATTACACTGTGTTATTACACTGTCATTACACTGTCATTACACTGTGTTATTACACTGTTATTACAGTACAGTACCGGGACAGCCAAGTGCTACAAAGAGGGACACTCGGCTGTTCCACGTCCTTAAAGGATGGCTTTACCAGGAATCAACCCACTTTGTATCATATATAATATCTGTATTATAAGCACATGGGCAGTGTTTTGCCTTCTCTCTGTTTACCTCATGGAGAAAATGCTCCTGCTCCTGTCTGCAGAAACTCCGCCCCCACCAGCTGCAAGTCATTAGGGCTCGTTAAGGCTCTACATGGGATTCTCCACGATGTGCGCATACTTAAACAAGGCCAGGTCGAAACCTGGCATACGGCCGGTGCAATGCTGCAGCTGCACACTTACTGTTTAAACTTCAATTATAATTGTAGTTTTTCTTTGTTCTTTGATGTGAATTTATGGCTTTTTGGCACCTATATGTAACCTTTTAAGGTTGAGATAATTGTATTATCATTATATGGTCCAAATATTTCAATAAAGCACTTGAAACACTTGAAATATTCTTGCTTGCGTGGTATCATTCTACTTGAAATGATGGTAAAATGTATTATTTTTAGTGTAAGGGTCAGAAATGCACGGCTTCACTCCCACTCGGGCTATCGGGCTGGCCCTATCCGCTCGGACGTTACATTAGTAAAATAACACGTGTGCAATGCAATATTTGTAATGGAATCATTATGGGACACGACTAATAGTCGAACTTAGCCATAGTTCCATAATGATTCCATTTGCATTGCACATGTGCTACACTATGCTAGCTAACGCTGTGCCAGGTATTAGCCGAGTCCCATAAAGATTCCATTACAAAACACGTTAACGTTAACGTTAGCCAAACGTTTTTTGGTTACACAATGCATTGCCAGCTAATGTGACAGGATAAGGTCCGTTTGATATGTTGTTTAACGTGTTATTTTACACCGTTTGAAAGAATGAACCCACCTTGAATTCTTTGAACAGGTCTGCCATAAAAAGTTGAATGTAGGCTAAGTAAGCAGCAGAAGCACCATTGTTTTTGTTTTAAATACTTGAGGGCTACATGCCACTGGTGTTGCACTGTCTGCACTCACTGCCATACAGAGTTGAATGTAAGAAGTAAGCAGAAGCACATTGTTTTGTTTTAAAGTTGAAGGCTACATGCCATTTGTTCATTGGAAATGGTTGCATACTTTAATAAAGGAGATCTCACCGCTGTTTACATGCTTTTCTGATCGGCTAACACGCTAGTTATAGCCTACTTAGCTCAGCTGTTAGCTACTTATCTTAGCTCTCTAGCTGCCTCGCGGTAAGATGTCCATGTTCCTTACGCATAACATTCATGTATATTTGCTGGAAGGGGAGACGTCTCCCGCTGAACGATCAGATCAGGGCAGACAGGAAGTCCGAAACCGGACATTCGTCAAATAAAACAAATTTCAAAGTAAAAGCCCATCTTGATGAAAGGGTGCCAGGAGTCGTGTGTGAAGCCGTGTGTGAAGCCGTGTGTGCAGCGATTGGGACACACATGGTCCTATAGGCCAGTGCAAGCACCGGCCTAAAAATAAAAACAAACAATAACAGCCAGCCGCCCTCGGAGCAGATTCTGCCTCTCCAGCAGAACTTCCTCAGCTCCGTTCTGACGCATTCTGGAGCGCTTTGGCAGAGGAGGAAATCTCCGTAAGGAAAAATACAGAGATGATTAATGATACAAAGTGGGTTGATTACCAGTAAAGCCATCCTTTAAGAGATCCCCCCCCCGCCCCCGTCCCCAGTTTTGTTTGCCACCGTGCCTCCTCCTCACGTCGAGTCGGTCAGGCTCCACTGGGGTTTGGTAAAGCAGCTGTTGAGAGCTGGTTTTGTGGGTGAGTGTTAGCATATGGCCAGATTGTTGTGGGCACTGGGGAGGAACTGTTGCGGGAAAGTCTAGCCTTCTGTGCGTGTGCAAGTGTGTGTGTTGCTACCGAATGTTAGCTAACAAACTGTCTTTCCTCCAGCCCGGCTAATTCACTTTTTCCCCCCTCGCACCCGACAAGGAATTGCATCCAGGAAGAAGCAGACAAACAGATACATCATTCTGCCCCTGAGAGAGTAATTGTCTTCATACCTTAGCCCTCCAAACAAACAAGTGACCACAGTCAGAGCCATTTCACACACACTCTAAAATGCCTCGAATAACGCACAAACTGCCCCCAAATATGCCTGCCGGAATTCTAAAACCTGATTTTTTTTTAAATATATGTGGCCCACTTCTCTCTTCTACCTCCCCTCCCCACTGTTAAACCCTTCAGACCCCAAACACCCACCCACACCGCATCTCTTTCCTGCCCATTCACTAATCTGGCCAATACAATCCCCTGATCCCCTCGCCTGCTAACACATGCTCACAGCAGAATATCCAATACACCACCCCACACTGTCTCTCCCTCTTTCTCCCTGTTGATTCTGCCCCAGACGCCCAGCAAATGGCCTCCGTCCAGCCCCAGGTTCCACACACCACTCCTGGCCTGGCCTGCTCTGCTCCCTGGATCCCCCGCCACACACAGCTCTGGTCGACAGCTGGCCTCATACCGGAGCAAATGAAAACACACACTATTACACACTCCTGGGCCGGAGGGGGGGGGGGGGGGGCTGTCCCGGCTTTGATTGGACAGCTGACTCAGAGCTATGTTTGAAATTTTTCATCTGAACTCAGTTGGAGATATGCAGATGAGAGAGTGGGGATGCCAGGCTGTGCAAAAGTTACGTTGAGAACTGGGAATCTTTCTGCCGTATTCGCTTTGAGAGCAGCTTGCCCATCATCTCGGGAGTTTCACGTGGGTGGTTCTTTTGAGATCTGATATTTTTGCATCTGGAGGGGGAAAAAAGCTCATACCAGTAAACAGGGACTAATGTACTGTGGGCTGTCTTGGCTGTCTTGGAAACTACATTGTTGAATTTGGTGAGGCTATCAAATTAGATTATCTGACAAAGAGCAGTTTAGTGTCAAAAGGGCACAACAGATATCACTGCACCCATACCACTAATACCCATAATAGCTAGATAATGGCTTTTCGGTTATTGGATGCATTTCTTTCCACAAATAACCCATTAATAGTAGTATAAAAAACTAACTTAACCAAACATCGGTGAAGGAAGGTGCCCACTTGAAAACCCCAATGACATGCTTCATACTGCTGTTGGCTAGGGTAGGTAATTGGTGATTTGTGTCTTGTTTATTAGTTTGTTAGCCTGTTAGCTTGTTTTATTGTGGATTGGGCTTCTAAATGTGTTTTTCCTCGGCTTTTGGCACAAGGGATAGTAACATCTTGTCCTGTGTATTAATTAATAATAGTATAAAAAAAATCTGCACCATCACTACAAATACACACAAAAATGCATTTCATTTAACTTTGAAAAAGCACCATTATATATTCACTAACCCTGTATCAGCTGCATGTATGTTTGTTTAAGAAGACTGTAGGCATTCCTTATGTCTTGTAATGGGTATTTCCACTAGGAGCCATCTGAATGATTGTTAATTATGGGTATGTACTTGTGTAGCCTACATACCCGTGTATTTGTGAGAAAGACTATCTTTCTCACAAGTCGATTATTTCACATATTGATTTTTACAAACCAATTATCCACACCAGAAGCAAATCTCCTGTGCCTGGGTCAAAACTAGTCAACCATTTCGTCTTGGCGTTGGAGCTGATATTGCTGCTACCTTGGCATAGCCTGTGCCATGCCATCCAAAGAGGAGAGAAGAAAATATATAGCCCAGGCTTAATACTCGAATCCAGACCCAGGACTACAATGCATTTAACAGACGCCCTAAGGGTCTCGCTGGGTGAATTAACCACAAACATGCATTCCATTCCGGGAAAATGCACTACTAGAAGCAGCGGCCACCAGAAGAAGAAAAAAAAAAGATTAATTGATAGAGGAGACAGCCCTTTCAAAGTGGAGGAGCCTGGGCTGCTGAGAGGAGGAGAGGGAGGAAGCAGGGGACTGAAGGGGTGGCTGCTGGCAGGCCAAAGTGTTAAGGGAGACAAAACCCTGGCTTCTCTCCCGAAAGAAAGAACAACCGAGGATTTCACAAGATGATGGAGTGAGGGAGAGAGAGAGAGAGAGGGGTGAGGATTAAGGGAAAGAAAGGCACCCGGTCGGGAGAGGGAATGCATCCTATTGTGATTATGATGTTTTCGTATAAATGACGGAGCCAATGTCCTTTAACATGTATACGTAGATGTCCTTTAACATGTATACGTGGATATCGCTTGACTTGGATATTCATCAGCCGTCATTATTCCAATAATAGTGTCTGATTGACGATGCTGTGCCGGGGGGCGAATGGCGAATGGCTGATTAGATGGCTTCATTCAAGTTTATTCTCCCTTCCTCCCCCCGTTGACAAATATGCGACAGCCGTTCACAAGATTGCATGGCTTTTTGACGCATGCATTGCACGAAACTTTTTTTTTTACCTGGCCCCTTTGTTTTAGTGTAACAACTTCAGCGCCTCAAAGCAGCAAATACAATACGGAGTACTACCTCAGTGAGTACTAGTACTAACAAAAAGTTATTATCCCGACTTCAATAACGTTTTTTTTCCACGGCACCATCGAGCAGCTCTTTAAACTGTTCATAAAGTAACGTTAGTTGTTCTTCACAACAAATTCGCTTCTTTAATCACTCAAGTTTTGCATGCGAGACCACCGCAGCTCTTCTGTGCGTAAAATCACTGCAACTCACCCGAAGTCCTGGTCCATAGACTTGAAGAAGAATTTGTAGTTGGGCTTGTTCAAGACCTGTTTAAAATCCAACAAAGTGATGTTTTCGGCAGGGATGGGTATCTTCACCAGATACGGCGTCTCCTCTTCGTCAATATGATATATTATTTTGGTTTCCGCCATCTCGACTGTTGTTTTTTCCAAGCTGTTCCACACACACAAAAAAGCAGCTCTGAGGCGAGGTAACGTTGACTTAGCTTGTTGGGTAGTTAGCAGTCAGGCTAGGTGGCTAACGAGACGGGAGAGGTGAAACGATGGCCACTGAGTTTTCACTCCGAGCCAGGAGACGCAACGCGTTCAAAGCCTGCTGAAAAGCGTGTTCCAACTTTACAAAACAAAAAACTCGCATTCCCCTTTGGCTTTGGGGGCGAAAAACGACGCACACGCTACATTCACACGACCAACTACCAACAACTTTTCCCCCAACAAAAACATACAGGGGAGGGGGTCTAAAAACTTTTCACCACTTTGCGAGCCAACGCGGCGTATGACGTAGTCACGTAGTCCCCCCTTACGTACTCTCCTATGATGCCCCCTCACCATTTTATTAATCAAATAAATAAATAAGTGTATTATTAAGTATATCTTGAATAGTGTGTGTGTGTGTGTGTGTGTGTGTGTGTGTGTGTGTGTGTGTGTGTGTGTGTGTGTGTGTGTGTGTGTGTGCGCGCGCGCGTGCGTGTAATTATACATTCATTATAATTTCTCAAATTCTCATACAAATTTGTGTAGGCTACTAGCTATCTCAGCTCTCAATAGTTATACACAATATTAGTAGGCTATGGTTTGGTCATCCTGTCCGATGGGTGGGCACTTGACTGGGCAAATAAATGACGGGGCAGATGCACAGACAGACAGACAGACAGACAGACAGACAGACAGACAGACAGACAGACAGACAGACAGACAGACAGACAGACAGATAGACAGACAGATAGACAGATAGACAGATAGACAGATAGATAGATAGATAGATAGATAGATAGATAGATAGATAGATAGATAGATAGATAGATAGATAGATAGATAGATAGATATAGACAGACAGACACACACACACAGACACACACACACATACACACTATTTTTTTTACCTTTGCAAATTCTTTGGAATTTTCTAACTATAGGCTACAGACCTGAAACAAAACCTGTAACCTATGTGTGTCATCAAAGCAAGCTTTATTCATTTCATAGAGGAAATTCCCTTTACTGGCAGAACAGTGTCTCTACTCCAGATTAAACTAACTGTATAGTAATAACATTGTTAAGTAGGACAGGCGAGACACAGAGAGCTATGAAAACATAATGGCTCTGAATTACATGCTTGTGAAACCTTACAGAAGAACCGGATTCATGGTTTGTTTGAGCTCTTTAATGTAGGCTACACTTCAGATCGTTCAGGTCATTTCTGGCTTTACCACTAGAGGGAACTCTTCATCAAAGCAACAAACATACAGTAGATGATAGAGGGTTAGTACCAACAGTGATATTGTAATAAATAAACAAATAAATAAATAAATAAATAAATAAATAAATAAATAAATAAATAAATAAATAGTGTGTAAAAGCTGAGGTCCTTCTGTCATTGTTCATCACCACAAAGTGACTAGATTAATATCATAATATTAATTCATATTTAATTGTTTTATTTGTCCATTTCCATTATTCGGCCTGATGCCACTTACTAAGGAGTATATCATAATTTTATATAATCATTTTTTTAAAGGAGGGGGGGGGGTGTAAATGTTATTTCCCATATACAATGATGGGTTAACTCTCAACTACATCCTTGAGATTAAAACAACAACCCAAATGCACATCACCAACAAAAAGTATTATGATTATCTTCCAATTCTAGCACTTAGTAAAGATAATTTACAAATTAGGCCTATCCGGTAATTGATGAAATTTACATTCATATGACGCCTTTGGTTCAATTTTAAAAGACTTGGAACGTGGAAGTATTGGAACTTGCTGCTGTACTTAATCTCATTACGTCTGTAATTTCAAGTCTCCCTTTTCAAATGTTTATTTGTGTGTCTGTATGGAACCTAAATGTGTTTTTTATGCTGCCCTCTTGGCCAGGTTCCTCTTGTAAAAGAGATTTGAAATCTCAATGAGTCTTTACCTGGTTAAATAAAGGTTTCATAAAAATAAAAAAATAAAAAAATGGTAAGTAATGATGTATTTAGAAAGGCCTGTTGGAATAGACACATCCCTCTGCCTTTCTTCCCTTGGCAAGGAAACATGAAGAAAAGCAGGGGATGAAAAGTGTATTTATATGTCTCTCCCCATTCAGAGTCCTTGTGCTCTCTCATCCCTGCAGGGCTATGGACGCGATCTTGATTTATTTTATTTTGATTTAACCTTTATTTAACCAGGTAAGTCATTAAGAACAAATTCTTATTTACAATGGCGACCTGACTTGATACAAGGAGACTCACTGCTACTAGGTTAGTGTTATCATTACTATTCACTACTACTACTACTATAAGGTGGAGGGTTGCGCGGCGCACAATTGCGAGCCTGCAAGGCTAGAAACGAACACGCAAAATGTCTAGTTGTTATTATTAGTCAAATTTTTACTATTACTATAGTTGTTATCGTTAGGTTACTGTTACAGGTATCATTGTTATTACTGCTACTGTACACCAAGGTCTCTCTCTCTCTCTCTCTCTCTCTCTCTCTCAACCCAACCGGTCAAGGCAGATGGACGCCCACCTAGAGCCAGGTCTGCTCAAGATTTCTTCTTCCCATTTTTCCTTGCCTTCAATTGCCACATGACCCAATCGCAAAGTGCTTGCTTATGTGATTGTTGGGTCTAAAATAAAGAGCCTGCCAGGCCGGTTGCATAAAACACCCTGAGTTAAGATTTTCCTTAAAGTCTGAGTTAAGGTTTCCATGAAATACAATTGGTTGCACACACAAAAACTTAAGTCTTCTCCTTAAGGTTCAACATTTTAAGGAAACCATAAGGAGAAGATTTAAGGGTGTTTTGTGCAATTGTTTTTATTTTATGGAGACCTTAACTCAGACTTTAAGGTCTATCTTAACTCAAGGTGTTTTGTGTGTAAACCTGTTCTATTATGTAAAGCATCTCCAGATAACTTCTGTTATGATTTGGTGCTATATAAATACAATTGACTTGACTTGACTATTTACTGGGAGTGGGGCCTGATCTGGAGAGCCTCTGCCACCCTCATCTGTTGAAGAGACTGGGCCCAAACAGCACCCCGAACACGCAGGTGATGACAAACAGCACCCAGAAGATGAGAGCCAGCAGCTGCACACAGAGGAGCGTCTTCCTGTGTTGCCGCAACACCTCCGCCTCCGCCGCCTGCGGGCCCGACGGCGTGCCGCGCGGCCCGTCTTCTGCACCGTGCATCTGCTCCACCCGCAGGCTGACGGTGGGCAGGATGATGAAGCGCGTGTCCCGGCTGTCTGCCTCCAGGGAGAGCACCACCCTCTGGGTGACGGTGGCCAGGCGGGCCGTCAGGGTCACCGGCAGGCGGAAGGTCACAGGGGGCAGCCTGGCCAGGATGAGGGAGTTGCAGGGCAGGGAGAGGGCGTCCCCGCCCTCCAGCCGGGTCAGGTGGCGGCAGAGCGGGCAGGGGATGCCCGGCGGGCTGCGGGGGTCCAGGGGCTCGCAGGGGCGGAGCCGGATCCTCTGGAGGCACTCGGTGCAGAAGACGTGCAGACACTCCAGCATCCGGGGGCATTTGTTGTACTGGTTGTACTCCTGGTAGCAGATGGGACATTCCACCTCCATGGGCTCCCCGGGGGCTCCGGGGCTGGGGCTGGGTCTCGCAGCGGCTGGCTCCCCCTGGTGGGGCGCTGAGGGGGGCGAAGGGTCCCCGGTCATGATGGGGAGAAGCCGGAGACAGACGTTGTGGAAGTTTAGATGGACGATTTAGCAGTGCTTTTCAGGCACAGAGGGTGGTATAATCTGTGAAGAGAAAACATCTTGAAGATCATCTGCTTTTAACTAAAGTATAATCTGAACTACATATGCATGTTAAGGGTAGCATGAATAAAGAGAACTCCAGAAGCTTAGCTGGAGTTTAAAAGGCCAGGATCTGCTCGACTGCTCCCTTGAGGATGCTGTTATTTTTCTTCTCGGTTTTATGAAGAGATTCCACAGACCATGACTCATAGCATCCATCCATTTAACCACTCAGCCATCCAGCATCTAAGCATGACCCTCCCCTGTGTCTAGTACTAGTGTGCGCAACCCTCCAAGACGCACACTCAGCACGTCCAGGAAGTTAGGGTACCAAAACAAAGCTTGAGAGGAGCCGTGACAGGAAGTAATTACTCAGTTTCATGGTATGCTCTGCGTGTGTGTGTGTGTGTGTGTGTGTGTGTGTGTGTGTGTGTGTGTGTGTGTGTGTGCAATGCGCATCCCCACTTTTCTCCACTCTGATTTGTTTTATTTCTCACTAGCGATCAGTTAAAATGCCATGGCACCAACAACAGGCCCGGGCCCAGGAGAAAACGCACACTGCTGAGCTTGGGAGACATGCCAAAGAATTTGCCACCATAAAAAACTGTGTGCCTGTGTGTGTGTGTGTGTGTGTGCGCGCGCGCGCCCGCGCGTGTGTTCAGTTTAGGTATAAATTCCTTGGATCTGATCCAGTTACGCTGCTCCAGATATTTGCTGGCCTACACGTGGACGGGAGCCAAATATAAACTCAAGTCAATTATATTATGTGACATTTAGAGTGTGGCTATTGGCTACAAACAGGGGGCCCACTCAGTGGGACAGTGTGTGTTCTATATCCTGTTTACCTCAGTCACTGCTGTTCTCACCTCCACTCTTGACAGACTCTGGGACACTAATTCCTCTCTAAAGCGAATTAGCCGCCACATCAGGTCAGTCAATAACAGAACGTAGGGCAAACAAACAGCTCAGTGATGACTTTCTATAGGTAGCTGCATTAACCCATTGACACCTGATGCAGCATTTGCGTGTATATCCCTCATTTGTGTGTGTATCCCTTTAAGACCGCGAACCGCGTCTTAAAGGGATACACACACAAATGCTGCATCAGGTATCAATTGGTTAAGGACAGGCTCAAAATACATTAGAGAGCACATTATGCCATTCTGTCGAGTGGATGAACACTACCATATAGATCCTTATAGTAGTGGTGCTCAAACCTTTTCCCATCAAGGACCCCTAAGCTGACACAAAATAGGCTAGTTTCAAGTGGGGCTCCAAGCAGTTTCAGGGGAGGCTCAGTGAATGGAAGTGAAAGAATATGACATTACTTTATTAAAAGGAGATCTCATAGAACAGCCTAGATGAAAACAAAGAATACAATTTGTGCGATACAATTCTAATTCTAGTTATTTCTAACAGTTGTAGGCTACTAGTTGTCTGCCATTATTTTTTCCTATATAATTCTGCTTTCAGAGCAAGAGTTATATTAAGTTATTACTAAAAACCAATAATAATCAAACCAATTATGTAATATGAGATACATTTATATCATGTTACATTTACAATGGGCCCTTTGAGGGCAGCCGTAATGCTGATGTGGCCCAGGATGAAATTGAGCCCCCTGGTGTAGTCTGGAGTACTGTGTGTCAAACAGCAATATCAGGCTGTCTTGGCTCAATTGTTGATTGTCTGTGGGATTAAATATCATAATCATGAGGAATTGAGCAAAGGGTGGGGGGGGGGGGGGGGGGGCTCCTTTTTCTGTTTTGTCTGGGGGGAGGCCCACAGTCTGAGACTTTGGAAACGCCTGGGCTAGACCACAGACCCCCATTTGATAAGAGTTTGTCCCAGGGGGCCCCATCTGAAAAGACTTTTGCTTTTAGATGCTTTATTACAGAAAGTGTATGAAACCCATGGCCAAATTTAGATTAGGAGGTCGTGCGAATCCTCTGCCTCTGCGAGGTAGAGGATTCGCACGAGATCATGAGAACACGTCAAATGTATGTGAAAACAAACCATCTGGCAGCGGCAGGTTAGGGGCACTGGCAGGAGTATTAACCCTAACATACACGTCTTTAATGGTGGGAAGAAACTGGAGCATCAGAACATGCAAACTCCACATAGAAAGGACCCGGGACGGACCTGGGTTTCGAACCCGGGACCTCCTTGCCGTGCTGTCCAAAATAGCCATACATTATGTCATTGTGTTACTTATAGATGGAATTATAGTGAAAATAAATGATCCCTTTTTTTGCTGCATGGGGACCCCTTGGAACCCCGTCAAGGAAGGACCCCTGGGGGTCCCCGGACCCCACTTTTAGAAAGCCCCTGCCTTATAGGATATGCGATATAACACATTTGAATGTTTGTTTGGTGGAGCAAAGCCTTCGATTGGCTTTGCTTTACTGACACGTTTGTTTTAGATCCCTGTCTGTTACTCACACGGGCGATAATACAAGGCAAACCTCTCTCATGCCTGGGGAATTGTTGCTTAGCAGATATGGGTCTCTGTTGTATTGGCGCATAGTAACAGAAAGTCTGAATCATTTTCCCCGCACTTGCATGCGAGCACTTCATGTAGCCAAAGGAAACACTGGGGATTTGTCTCAACAATGAGCGTATTAACTGATTCCAAATGTGCACGATGACAATCCAGCTGTGGAGGAGGAAGGTCACAGCTGTACACTGGTCTGATGAAGCAGCGTGGAATGACTGGCCCTCTTTGTGTCTGTGTAGGCCAGCTGTTTGGGTGAGTGGAATAGTCCAGGCTGAAGCTGGCAGTGCTCCATCACTACGCAGCAAAAAAGCAGATAAGAGAGGCACTTACCCCCGCTGTACGCTGCTCTGATCAGGGCACACGCTGGTGCCCACCTCCTTCCCCCGGTGTTTTCCCTGGGACTCCTCGTGTCGGTGCACATCTCCTCCTGGCAGGAGCTCTTCCTCCCTCTCTGCCTGTGTGTTAGAACCTTAACCACGTTCCATGCTGTCGCCTGTCACGTCTGTGCTGGCTCACTGCTAACCCTTCTGTTTTCTCTCTCTGTCATCTGTCTGTCCCGGCCGGCCCCATGAGGCGCCTCTGTGGGTTCCCCAGCAGTAATTAACCCCCTGGTAACGTGCAGGTAACCAGGACACACCAGACACAAAATGATGGACTACAGTTAGACTCTCTTGATCCCAGTCATTCTTACTATAGGCCTAGTTGTAGGCTATATTATTTTCTCCTGCTTTCTTTGCAGTCAGCATGTCAAATAGTAAGTCCAAAATAGCAGGGGGGGGAAGATGAGGATCAGGATATGACCATTCCTCAGTCTAATTATGAGATATGCTTATAGAGCTTTCTATGTTGAAAGTCATATTTCTTTCACTGGAAATCTTTAGTGTTGCATCTCAATTTCTGGTAGGAAGGTGCTAGTTGTGAAAGTATACTGTAGATAGGGTGAGAGGCCCAAGTGTCAAGGACGGTTAACGTGTGTGTGTGTGTGTGTGTGTGTGTGTGTGTGTGTGTGTGTGTGTGTGTGTGTGTGTGTGTGTGTGTGTGTGTGTGTGTGTGTGTGTGTGTGTGTGTGTGTGTGTGTGTGTTGCGTGCGTTTCTTCTGAAGTGCTAACACGTGGGTGGTTCACAGATAAACAAAGTCACATGAGAGTGCACTCTGACAAAATGATTTCCTTGTTTGTCCACCTTGTCGCGCCCCTGCTTGTCAAATTCCCCATCAGATTAATTTCTTTGGCAGTCTCTTAAATCAGTATCTACATGTGTGAACATGTTTTTGGGTTTTACCATTCCTTACACCATGCTACCAATTCAATGAACATAATAACAAACACAGAGTTGGCAAGGTTACTGTCATTATGTGATTTACTGGAATACGCAGACGCTCTAAAAATATGTTCAATATAATCGCTGTTGGGTGAAAATCTTATAACTTTTTTTTTTACTTGAAGGATTACATGTTCCTCTATTCACCTTATGTAGCCCCGCCCACTTGACAGAGTTGTTTTATTTATTTATGTATGTATGTATGTATGTATGTATGTATGTATGTATGTATGTATGTATGTATGTATGTATTTATTTATTTAATTATTTATTTATTTATTTTAAGTAGGACTTAAAAGAGCCACAACTACCCATAAAGGAGCCACTGCTATCACTGCTCTATAGGCCCAGAAGGTTGTACAATGCTCAGGCTTATGGAATCATTTAAAACACATTGGATGCACTCTAAAAGGCATGGTGGTCAAACAAGGCTGGTTTTCCTGAAAAGTTGACCTTTAGTGCGTTTACCTGCACACAATACACAGATAACTGAGAATAATCGGCTAACTGCCAATAATCTGATTTCCGTGTGTTTACATGCACTTAGTAAATGACAGGAACTCACCTCAAAGTCTGTGAGTGGACATTGACTGCAATGAATAAACCTGATGATTCAGCAGAAACCTATGGGTGTGTTTATCGCTTTTCTCATGAACTGATGACAGGCGTTATCCAGTAAAGGATGCCGTTTACATGACCGCTTGATAATCAGGTGACTCTAGAAATCCGATAATAAACGGTTTATTCGTGCGCATGTTAATGCACTCACTGTGGACCGTTTTCACCTGACAGCAGCAATATTCAGAATTCACCGAATTCACTACATCTGACATTATTTTACGTGTGTAAAATTATGTTAGTTTAACAATGTTTAACTTCCCTCGAACTTAACTTGCCTGGACCAAGAGCTCGCCGTTCATTCGCATAACTTCCTGGTCCAAATGATGTCATAATGATGTCATTTGGAACAGTTTTGCCATGTCAGTATTACTGTCACTATCACTATTACTACTATCACATTATTGCTCTCTCTCTCTCTCTCTCTCTCTCTCTTTCTCTCTCTCTCTCTCTCTACCTTCATTCGCAGAACTCCCTGGATTAAACATTGTTAAACAATGCTCTTTTGCATTGGATTATTATTGGGGGTTTTTTTTTTGTAACAACTTAATAATGAATAACTAGCTCTGAAAGCAAAAGTGTAATAGCAAACAGACAACTAGTAGCCTACAACTATTAGAACTAATTAGAATTAGAATTGTATTGTGCAAATTGTATTCTTTGCTGGCTCTCGCGGGCCACATAAAATGAGACGCAGGGGTCGGATTTGGCCCCCGGGCCTTGAGTTTGACACATATAGTAGTCCAGTAAAAATGTCACTTGACCTCACACTAATTGCAACAAAACCAAACTCAACTGATTTTGTATCCTCAATATGTCCTCAATGAAGGAAAAAAAGTGTTAAGGAAATGTATGAAGGGAAATTTTTGAAAATGACCCATATGATGCTACCAAAAACGTTTTTTTATTTATTTTTTAACATTTTTATTTTTTATTTTTTTCCCCCCCCCTCCTTGAAGCAAAAAACACATATAGGATATAAGTGATGAGATTTATGGCACATTAAAAAAAAAAAGAAAAAAAAAGGCTTCCATAGGCTTCCATCATATTTAGGTCATTTTCAAAACTTTCCCTTCATACATTTCCTTAACACTTTTTTTCCTTCATTGAGGACATATTGAGGATACAAAATCAGTTGAGTTTGGTTTTGTTGCAATTAGTGTGAGGTTGACCCACATATTTGCGTAAAATGCCTGGACTATAGACGGTTTTCACCTAATTGCGTTGCTAGGGAACAGTTTTTGAAACCTAGCTTATTTCCTGTCAGCTAGTGTATTAGCAAACACTGCAACGTGAAGTAAGCTATAGGGCAAATGTTGAATGTTTATGTTGTGGAGTTGAAACCGTATAGGCTAGTTGTTTGGGGAACAACAGGCTAGTTGTTTGGGGAACAACACTCATCGTTGATCTTATTTAATCCATGCGAGGAAATGAAGCCAAATCACAAAAAGTACTGAACCCTGCTTTCACTGCGGAGGGACTTTTACACCAAGCGTGCTTTTCTGTATTTTTACCGGATCTCGTTGTATCACAAGTTATCCTAGAAGCAAATATACTGCTATAAAAACTGACAGACATTTAATGAAACACCAGACCGGGGTCTGACCTTTGTTAAGATTTAGGCCAGGTTAATAAGTCTATCACGCGCCACCTGACCAGAATGAGTTAATGTACCATTAGATATCCTCCTGTCTTTGTAGTTTGTGCTTTCCTTATCTCACAGCGTGTTGGAAATGACTTTGCCTGTCACATACAGTAACCAGACACTCTTACGGTAAGTACAGCACTGCGGGCGGGGGAATGAGGGAAAATGAATGTACAAAAAACAACAAGAGACAATAGAACAAACACACAGTTGCTTGTTGGCTGAGACTGGGATCAGAGGAGGCGGAAGTCACCATGAAAGGAGACCGGCCTGGGATATGTGATAGGCCGAGGACTTTGTTTGGGGATTACCATGGAGAGATAACGTCACACGACACACACCCTGGAGAGCGTCAGTAACAGGGAGGGGAAAGCCGCTCAGATTTCATGAAACTATTGAAAGAAGAAAAAAAAAGCACAGATTCTAGTAGGCTCGCTCAGTGGTTTTCAAAGTGGGGGGCCGTCCAGGGGGCACTAGGGGGGCCTCAGCCAATTAATGGAAATGCAAAGAAATATAATATAGTTATATTTGAATATTCATAGTATAATGAATAAAGAGTATATATTTTTTATTATCTTTTATAATGTGGTAGTAACAAATTATAATTGAATCCTTTCCTTCCACATGGAGATGACACATTCATTGTAATTTCCTCTGGTGTGGCTAATAGTCTCTGGATTAATGCTTATAATGGAAAACTGGAATATTGAATACAGTATGAAGAAATGTTGAATAATGAAGAAAATAGAAAGATTTGAGATACAAATGTAATTATTAGGTTATTACATTAATAAAAGCAAGGACAGGTTGTTTGACATTTTCAATAGTATGGTCAATGGGTTTTTTAAGACATATTGCCACGGCCAAAGGCTAATGCCATTTGGGGGGCCTTGGCATGGGAAAGTTTTGGAACCCCTGGGCTAGCTCATACAGATACTCACCTCAAGTTCAAACTTTTTTGGACAAGTCAGCTGAAACAAACCCAGTGTCATGATGTCATGTTATTTATTTACCAACTTCCTGGCTGGCCCTGTGTGGCCTGGCCAGGAGCACGTACTTCCTGGCTGGCCCTGTGTGGCCTGGCCAGGAGCACGTATTGTGGGATTGTACGTGTTGAATTAGCAGTGGAAGAATGATTCAGAAACCAAGTCAACAGAGAGTAAATAATCCAGACCATGGAGAATGGGTCCAGAGGGGTGAATCTGTGATTTGGGGTTGAGGGGTGTGTGTGTGTGTGTGTGTGTGTGTGTGTGTGTGTGTGTGTGTGTGTGTGTGTGTGTGTGTGTGTGTGTGTGTGTGTGTGTGTGTGTGTGTGTGTGTGTGTGTGTGTGTGTGTGTGTGTGTGTGTGTGGGTGGGTGTGTGTTTGTTGGGGGTGTGTGACGTGTCATGGTCTCCTGAGTTTCATTGCATCAGACTTTGTTTTCTTTTATTGTTAGTCATTCATAAGTTTAGCCCAGAATACTCACTCTTTGGCAGACTGTCAATGTCTGAGTCCCTCCTCCTCCTCCTCCCACGCACTTCCTCGTGCAAAGCTGTATAAGCCCGGGCAGCTCACCTCACCTCTCCATTCATTCAAACCTCCTCCAGACGAGTAATTAACTGAGACCAGCTCGGACCTCCCTGCTATCCAGACCAGACAGACAGGATGCCTTCAGACCTCGAGTGCGCTATTTGCTACCAATCCTACAACGCGGGCCGACGCTGTCCCAGAGAGCTCCACTGCAAACACAGCTTCTGTGAGAGTTGCCTGCTGGCCCTCTGTCGGGCCCAGGGACCCCAGGCCGGCGGCCCGGGACAGCCGGAGAAATTAATCGTGTGCCCGCTGTGCCGACACATCACATCGATCTCCGCTGAGGGGGAGACGAGAGCGGCCCTCAGGGTGGACGAGTGCGTCCTTGAGCGCCTGGTGGCCTCCGGTCTCCTTGAGGAGGAGGAGGAGGAGGAGGAGGATGACGCTGAAGAGTGTGACTGTGAGCGGACGCTGCCAGAGAGCCAGGCCGAGGAGAGCGCCTCGTCCCCGGGCTCCAGAGGCGGGAGGCTCCGCCGGTCGTGGAAGCGAGTTTGGGGGAAGATGAGGCGGCAGTGGGGCGGAGAGCGTAAGTACTAAGTACTGGAGGCAGCAGACTGTGGTTTACATGTCGTCATGTCTTCTGTGTTGGCGGAGTGATTCATGTGGGTAGAGGGCGTTTCAACCATAATAAATATTGTAGGGCCAGGGAGGGAGTATTAAACTATAACTAAACTTTCGTTAGTAAAGAAAGGAGCAGTCATAGCAACAATGAGGTAATAAAACAGTTGGGTATAAATCTCCACATCGACCACCAAAACAACAATATTACCAGTAGCCTATAGGATATTGATTTACTGTTTTGATTTTTTCCACTAGACCTACTTAATAAGCCATATAGGGGACAGGTTTTTAAAGCAGTGACAGGCACAAAATAAAGATGACTTAAGTTCAGACCCCATTATACTAGACACTGGAGAGTCTGCCTTATTTGAGCTAGCCAGATGATGCATGTAGCTCTTTCAGCTGGGATATTTGGTGTCAAAGGTTAAAAGCTGTGTGTCACGTTTTGTATACCAACCAAGATAAATCATTATTCCCTGAAGGTCCCTCAGCTAATGGAGCTGAACAGTCACGTGACGTCTCTTGCCCCGGAGGTGAGTTTCCCCCATTCATTTTCTCCATAGACATTTCGAAAAATCCTTATGTGACGAGTTAAAGTTTGTGTGTCTATGGAGAAAATGAATGGGGAAACTCACTTCCGGGGCAAGAGACGTCACTCACGTGACTGTTCAGCTCTAGGTGTCCATTACTTTCAAGGAGGAATGCTAGTCATGACAATTTGGGAGGAAGCTCTTGGGTAAAGTTATGTGACATTAGGTGCGGGCGAACAGGTTCAACCATTGAAACGTCTCTATTTTGCTAACAGTGTCTCGCAGCAGCCAGTCGTAGATAAGATATCTAAATGTCTGGGGCACAACTGTTGAAAAGTGGTTAAGGACCTCCAGAAACGTGTGACAGACATATGAATTGACCAACGTGACATTGACATCATCATGCATCCTTTTTCTCCTTCAACAGACTGTATGACCGATGGTGATCTGAGGGACATCGCCATGATGTCATCCTCCCTCTTTTGAGGAGGCTGCAGAAACCTCGACATCCCGGACAATGTGATGCCTAATTATTCTCAATGGGCCAAACATCTTAACATGGACTGATGGTGATTTCTTGCTGGCAAGACCAATGGACAAGCAAGGGAACGATCAAAGATGATTCATATGAACCTGTAGCTGCTGCTATCTGAGTAAAGCTGATAGTATTCACATGATATCAAATGCATTACACTTTCCTACCAATATGATGCTTTATGATATCGCATTGCCTGTGACTGACATTTGATTATAATCATCCTATCAAGATGGCTATATAGGATGGGCCAATATATGGCAACCAATAGACTCAATTGAAACTTTTTTTTATATAAACTTATTTATAGGCCTCATTTCTTGGTGCTAACACTGAAAGTATTATTAATGCAATAATATGTGATATTTATTCTTGACATGAATGTATTTATTTGTGAAGAGTTTGTTACATACTTAAGGAGAAATAAATGGGTAATCCACTGGTTGTTGTTTCGCCTCAGTTTTAAGCTCTATGGAGACCCAAGACTACATGCAGCACAAATATATTATGAATCAATCAAATTGGGTGGGCAGTTGTAGCAGTCAACATGTGCATTTTCTAATAGTTAATCTCCACTTGAAGCTAACAGCATAGCCTGGCCTACTTAAAACATATAACGTCAAATTCAGAAAACATCTCAACAATAACATAAGAAATATTCTGCATGATCCAACAAGCTATAGGAATAGGAACCTGCAGCTTAAGGGAGTGATCTAGCTCCTCCAGGTGAACAGAATTGCCCCCAATCAGACTGTTGGGCCAGACATATTGAAGGAATATTGATATTGAATTAACATTGATATTGAATGAGTAGACATGTTGTTTGAATACTGGCTGGTATGTGGAGACACTGGGAGCACACAACCCCCACATACTTGGCCAATTTGAATACCACACCCGTGATAAAACAGCAGGGAAGGGAGCCATTCCTTTGTTTTCGAAGATTGACAAAAGGACAGGCAACTCTGCTGTCTGTAAGTGAGATAAGGTGAGCCAATCAGAGTGTCAAACCACAGCAAAGACACGCCCTGCACCCCAAAACATATACAGGTTTGAAGCCTGAAAACTTCAGTTCCTAAGCAGCCCAGCTGCAGACAGGTCCTCCTCTGAGAAGTTCTAAGTGACTTATCGTCGCAACAGGACGTACGTTTGTGTCCCGAGACAAACCGCCCTTCCCCCCTGCTCGGACCCGAGCCGCCCAGGCCGCAACCAGGCCGACGACCTCCACATCAGAGCCAAGCCAGCTCTGATATCCTGAAACCGACCCGCATCGCCTGAGCGCCCTCAACCCGAAGAAGCGAGCTGTGAGGTTCTCCCTTTCCTCCACTGAGACGACAGCAGATGCAAGAACTCAGCGTGGCCAGCTGAGATCGACTGCCTATTCTCAACCCCCCGCTCCGGCCTCCACGGCTTCCTCTTCGGGACCAGCGGCCGCCCGCTCCACGAGCCCCTCTCCTCCCCGCTGGAGAAACCTTGCGAGTCCGACCGCAACAAACCACTGCATCTGCGTTGGCAGAGCTGAACGAACAAGCCAAGTAAGAGACTGAATTGATCACTCATGTCCGGGCTTAGAATTGTTAGAGTTAGATGATATATATATCTTTAGATGTACATGATTAACTGATATGATACTGTGAATGAATCTGTGACTGTTTATATCTGACTGTGACTGTGGGTTATACATGCATTACTGACTCCGAGTGTTTAGACGCTAGCCAGTTACTTCTTCACCGATCCACCGAGTGGATCTAGCATAGCCAACGAGCTGAGAGGAACTTGTTTCGCCAATTCAAAGTCGATTAACTAATCGTGGCGGAGTAAGAGCCTCACGGCCCTGTTTTTCCTCTAGACGGTTATTTCTCACTCACGGGCACGTGCGCAAGCGCGTGAACGGACCCTTCCTTGCTAAATACTCACGCACATAGCTATTAGTCGGCTAACCGCCATTTTGTGCCGAGAACGCATTCCCTTAGTCTCCATCTTGGGCCGATCGCCATTTTGGCCCGAAAGCACACACCCGTATCCTCCATTTTGTGCCTAGTCGGTCCTTCCGGGTCGGCCATTTTGAGAACAGACCCCTCACGCACACACACACACACCCCCACACACACACACTCTGCCTCCCTCTAGTGTTCATCCGGTGTTTTACACTTTTGATGCAGATAAATACCCCTCCCTCACATTCACCGACCATGCATTGAAATGTTTAGATGGTAACTCAGTTACAACGTGAATCCACTGACTGTATTGCCAATCCCTCTCTTTTATTTTATATATATATTAAATATTGTCAACTTTTATTAGAATTCAACTGTTTCAGAGTGATTTTGTGGAATTGTGGTAAACTGTTGTCTAAGATATAAGAACTCTCTCCTTTCAGATTAGACTAAGGTGATTCAGATTAGGTCCGGTGATTAAGCCGGTGGTGCCCCTAGGTTAATCCTTACCAAGGATTACATATTTGATTTTAATAACTTTATGAAATATTAATAATTTTCGGATTATTAATATTTTATCTTACCTAACTAAATTCACCCAAATAACGAGCACAACATTTGGAGCCCCGCCCGAGGCATCTTTCAGGCAGAGTTTACCACAAATATCACAATTTTGACTGAAACACTGAATTACCTAAACTGCATTGTGTAACCACTGAAGCGCATGCCAAGCACTGAATGCTAATAACCTCCCGAAACAGCTTCCAGCCAGAACGAGCGGAGCCAGACAGAGCTACCACCGCTCAGACTGACACAGATTCAGACTGACACAGACAACTAACACAGTTCAATCGTTTTGATTTAAGAACCCCTTATTTCAAGCTTGCATAGCGACTAACTCCTAACATTAGGCAACGACAGTTGAATTAAAACCTGCTTATATTTAAAATTCAACCATAGGACTTTCGCAAACACAGTTTGACCACAAGCCTATTTTACGTTTGCCTCTCAAATACAAGCTATTTGACATTCAAGCTACAGGTACGAGCTCCACCTAAGCTTAAGAAGTGCACTGACTAGCAGGTAAGATGTCACAGCACAACGGCCAGAGTGCTGCTGCAGAGCACTCGGCCTCGCCCGACCAGCTGTTACATGAAGCGCTCATGAACGCGGTTCCTCCTGAGAGAGGACAGATCGAACATCTGCGGAAGCTCACAGAATCAGAATGTGAGAAAATGTTGGAAGGAAAAGCAGCCGCCATGAAAAGTGCAGGTACGGTAAACTGCACCATGCTGTCAGAGCTGCTTTATCTCGTTCTCCACAGAGAAACCTTTCACAGAAAAACCAACACACAGCTGCATAACCGAGCAACTGAGTTGGACAGGCAAAATGCGTGCCTGGAGGTCTCAAACGAAGACCAAGAGAGGACAATCCAGGACTTGGAAAGGAAACTGCGAGCAGCCCAAGCAGATTCTGAGGAAGAGGGTGATGGAGAGGGAGGCAATGACGGTAAGCGTGAAACCGACAAGCCTCCGTTCTCGTCCACCCCCCACCAGGTCCCAGGAGAAGAGAGGCAGGTAAGTCTGCCTCCACAAGCGTCCTCATCGCACGGCGTCCAGACGCCGGCTGCACTGCGTAACGGGCTCGGTAGTGGAGCCGAACCCTCGCCATACGACATCGACACGCCCGTCGTACTCGGGTCCCAGCCCAGTGAGGCCAGGGGACCCAATCCCCCGTTCGAGTCCACGTCCTTAAGGCAATCGCATAGGGACGACCGAGGGGGCTCGCTAACCCGTGAGAGGGGCCACAAAAAGGCCACCTTTGAACAACCATGGTTCGAGTACAGTAGGACCGAAGTCTCCCCTCCACAAGAGGAGGGGGGGAATAGACACAGGAGCGACCGCGCTCCCCCGTGGCTGAGAGGCGATGGCCGCCGCTGGGAGAGCCGCCGCTGTGAGGATTTTCCCCCGCCGTCACGGCGGGGGGAGGAGCCTCGCCGCGAAGGCCACCGCCGCGACCATGCTTCCCCACACCGCCATCGCGACTATTCCCCGCCCCCACGCCCGGATGACTGCCCCCCGCCCACAGGGCGGCGGGCAGACGACCGCTGGGGCAACGAACGCCACACGGAACGCCATCGCGACTATTCTCCGCCACAACGCCATGGCGGCCACCGTCGTGACGACTTTTCCCCACCGTCAAGGCGCAGGGAGGAGCCCCACTATGGTGAACGCCATCGTGACTATTCTCCGCCACGACGCTACGACGACCGCTATGACCCCCCACAACGCAAGAGCGAGGGGGGACATCGCTATGTTGACCGCCGTCGTGCCTACTCTCCGCCATGTCGCCAAGATGACCCCCCGCAACGCAAGAGCGAGGGGGGACATCGCTATGTTGGCCGCCGTCGTGTCTACTCTCCGCCATGTCGCCAAGATGACCGTCGCCGCGACGACTGCCCCCCACCTTTGGGGTGGGGGGGAGACGACCGCTGGGACGATCACCAGGAGACTAGGAGAAGCGAGCGTGACTACCGCGACGACTCCCCACCACGCACGCGCGAGGGGGGGCGCCGCCGCGATGATCACAATCGTGACAACACGCCGCCGCCACGCCATGATGACCGCCATCACCGCGACCCCTCATCGGCGCTCGAGCGCGATGGGGGGCAGCACCGCGATGATCGCTACATCGACTCCTTCCCTCCCCCGGGATGGGAGGAAGGACGTTGCCATGGTCGAGGCGACGCCCACCCCTTTCTGGATTGGGGGGGGCGCGGCCCGGAGCAGGACGACCTCAGTGACTCACCGTCATCCGACTCTGAGGATCTGCTCACCACGCGGGAAAGGGACGTCCGCGACCGACGGATCGAGTCCTTCGCCAAGGACATAGAACGCTTTGACCCGACTAACCGTGCCTCTAACGTCGACCGTTACATACGGGAGGTCAATCGCTCTCTCACCAATCTGGAGCGACCCACTACACGCGAGAAGCTCTGGCTTGTCTGGAAGACCACCGCGAGCACAGCCCGCGATTTCATAGACATACTTCCCAGTCGGACTCAAAAGAGCTACCGACTCGTCTGCCAGGCCCTCCGACAGGAGTACCGTCAGTACGCCTGCCCGATGCTCGCGAGACGGGCCGCTGAAGCTATCAAGCAGAGAGTAGACGAGGACCCCAGAGAGTACCACAGGCGCCTGTCAGCAGCCTACTTTCAGGGTAGAGGCCCCCCCACCGGCGGTGGGGAGGGAGATGAGGAGTTCATCCGCATGTACATGTCTAACCTGCACGAGAGCATAAGATCCAATGTGGAGACACACTGTAGGCACCACCAAGCCACACTGAGCTATACGCGACAGTATGCACAGCTGGCATGGGAAGCACGCCCCCGGGTAGCCAAGAAACACACAGAAGGCTCCCAAGTTTACGGGGTAGAGCCCGACTCGGATGAGGAGGAGGCCCAGGGGAGGGAAGTCTACCGAGTAGAGAACCCAGTAGCTGACAGTCTAGCCCTAGAGGGCGACAAAGTGCCCCAAGTCAGAGCACCAGCTGTTCCCCGGCCACCGTGGCCCCACGCACCCAGCCACCAGCCCGACAGGCCGGTAAGCTCCGGGGGCGGGGGCAAAGGGGAAGAAAACCCCCAGGGACGGCCCTGGCAGAACCAGGAGCCGGCCCAAAATCCTCATGGTAGCTTCTACCATCCAAGTCAGGGACGGTCCTGGCAGAGCCAAGACCAGGACCCACACCCGTCAGGTAACTTCCAAGGCCAAACCCAGGAAAAGCCATGGAAGAAACCACGTAAACCCAAGAAGAAGAAGAAGCCAGGGAGTGGCACAGACGGTAGGGACAGGCGAACAACCGCGGAAGACCAGTCGACCCGAGACGCGCTGAACGCTTTAGCTGACACAGTGAAAATGTTCTTGGATAAAGACAAACCAGCTGGCTCCCCGCCGGAGCCAGACAAAACCCCGGTCGCATGTCTCGGGGGGGAACCTCCGCCACCTGCCAAAGTTCGTTTTGTCAACAGGCGGAGGGGACCCCGAAGAACCAGATCCCTTCCTAAGTCTCCTTCTCAGGCTTCACCAAACCGTTCTACTCTAACTTTCATGGGCAACCTTGTCCGCAAGGGCAACGCCCATCGTATCTACACCCCAGTGGTGGTAGGGGGGTGCACTCGCACCCTCGCCTTAGTGGACACAGGAGCCTCCATCAGCTTGATGAGTGCCAACACCTTCGAGAAGGTCTGCAAAGCCATGCACACCACCAATAGGCCACTTCGGATCGAGCCTTGTGATTTTAGCATCACCAGCTACACGCAAGACCGAACCCCCATTGCTGAGCGTGCTCTGCTGGACATCACCTTCCAGGGGATGACTATACGCCACCCCATTCACATCAGCCCTCTCGATACCGAACCGCTTCTCATTGGCCAGGATCTCCTGGACCGGCTAGTCCCAATCATCGACTGCTCCAGCAATCGCATTTGGGCTCAGGTTCAAACGCCAAAGCCATGGGCGTCACCTGGCCACCAGCCTAGCACAGACAGACAAGTCGCTGTCATCAAGGAAGCTGGCACATCGCTGCCGGCACGCAACGTTTCCACCGCTAGCCCCGAGCTGTACCGCCGCCTGTGCAAACAGGAACGGCTGCTCCCCGCATTCTCCGCAAACGAAACCCGCACGTCAGTTCCCGCTCGAACCGCGAATGTTCCCATACGCCTGTCCATCAGCCCAGGACAGAAACTGCCTGGCAGGCAGGCATTCTCCCAGCCGTTGCCCCGGCACAGAGAACAAAACATGACGATGCGCGGCACTCCTTTCTTTAAGTTGGACAATCGTTCAACCAACACTCTGGTGCAGAACCCGACGCATGCACCTGACCCAGCGCTGATGCGGCAGCCACTGGGAGTGTCAGTTAACAGCTTGTACACACCTCCAAAGGGGGGGGGGCAAGCCCCACCACAGAGGTAGTGAACGAGACTTAGTAGGGTAGCCAGGATAGGTGCAGGTCCACTCACTCCGCCAGTATGCACTAACCACTAACCTAGGCTACATAGAGCCCTACTGCCAGTAACTCAGACTCAACCTCCATGCCTTACAGACTCTAACCAGCATAGTACGAGAGGACAAGACCTATGTGCACGCGACCAGAGACTTGACACAAGACCCTACAGGGAGATATCCTCCTCAGTCACCAGTCTGAGTGGGGGTAACATACCCCCCTACCTAGTCTCCCTATCTCTGGTTGAACAAATCTCAAACTCCGCCACGACCACCGTGGCCTAGCCCTCTCAGGTACACTTGGCATACAGTCTTGGCAGTGCAATCCCAATTTTCATAGATCCACCGCATCTAGAAATAGGATTCCTTGTCAACCTACCAATCATTGAACCGCAGAACATGTAGGCTAAAACACTGTCACACAACCGCTATGACACAGTCACTAAACTGAGCCTATGAATCAGACGGTCTTCTACACGGTCCCCCGAGGGACCAAACTCGTCTAGTTCAGCCCCAAGGCAACTGGACCCCCATTCACCAAACATGTAACCAGGTCATTACACTACCTCACACTCCTTCTCTCCCTTCCCCTTATGCAAATCGTGTAAAAACGAAGAGCTAAGTGACCAAGACAGAGAACCGGGCCCAGGCCCTGCCTAAGAAACTTGAAGTATGACAATCTGAATGTATTGCTTCGTGTGATGTAGACTAGTAGGACAATCGGAATGTATTGTTTGTGTGATATAGTATAGGATGACAATCTGAATGTATTGTTTGTGTGATATAGAATGATAGAATAGCTTGAGAAAAGTCCTGCCCGGACACAGGTGATCTGCCCGGACTTGAGCCCACATAGGACCACATAGCGCAGGACCTAACGAACTTGCTCCTTTCAGCCTCACGGACTAGGCAACCAATGGGTTGCCACCCGCAGGCCGCATGGCCCTGGAGATGCTTTAAAGACTGTGCCAGAACACACCCTTTCAACCATCGGGGGGATGTTGGGCCAGACATATTGAAGGAATATTGATATTGAATTAACATTGATATTGAATGAGTAGACATGTTGTTTGAATACTGGCTGGTATGTGGAGACACTGGGAGCACACAACCCCCACATACTTGGCCAATTTGAATACCACACCCGTGATAAAACAGCAGGGAAGGGAGCCATTCCTTTGTTTTCGAAGATTGACAAAAGGACAGGCAACTCTGCTGTCTGTAAGTGAGATAAGGTGAGCCAATCAGAGTGTCAAACCACAGCAAAGACACGCCCTGCACCCCAAAACATATACAGGTTTGAAGCCTGAAAACTTCAGTTCCTAAGCAGCCCAGCTGCAGACAGGTCCTCCTCTGAGAAGTTCTAAGTGACTTATCGTCGCAACAGGACGTACGTTTGTGTCCCGAGACAAACCGCCCTTCCCCCCTGCTCGGACCCGAGCCGCCCAGGCCGCAACCAGGCCGACGACCTCCACATCAGAGCCAAGCCAGCTCTGATATCCTGAAACCGACCCGCATCGCCTGAGCGCCCTCAACCCGAAGAAGCGAGCTGTGAGGTTCTCCCTTTCCTCCACTGAGACGACAGCAGATGCAAGAACTCAGCGTGGCCAGCTGAGATCGACTGCCTATTCTCAACCCCCCGCTCCGGCCTCCACGGCTTCCTCTTCGGGACCAGCGGCCGCCCGCTCCACGAGCCCCTCTCCTCCCCGCTGGAGAAACCTTGCGAGTCCGACCGCAACAAACCACTGCATCTGCGTTGGCAGAGCTGAACGAACAAGCCAAGTAAGAGACTGAATTGATCACTCATGTCCGGGCTTAGAATTGTTAGAGTTAGATGATATATATATCTTTAGATGTACATGATTAACTGATATGATACTGTGAATGAATCTGTGACTGTTTATATCTGACTGTGACTGTGGGTTATACATGCATTACTGACTCCGAGTGTTTAGACGCTAGCCAGTTACTTCTTCACCGATCCACCGAGTGGATCTAGCATAGCCAACGAGCTGAGAGGAACTTGTTTCGCCAATTCAAAGTCGATTAACTAATCGTGGCGGAGTAAGAGCCTCACGGCCCTGTTTTTCCTCTAGACGGTTATTTCTCACTCACGGGCACGTGCGCAAGCGCGTGAACGGACCCTTCCTTGCTAAATACTCACGCACATAGCTATTAGTCGGCTAACCGCCATTTTGTGCCGAGAACGCATTCCCTTAGTCTCCATCTTGGGCCGATCGCCATTTTGGCCCGAAAGCACACACCCGTATCCTCCATTTTGTGCCTAGTCGGTCCTTCCGGGTCGGCCATTTTGAGAACAGACCCCTCACGCACACACACACACACCCCCACACACACACACTCTGCCTCCCTCTAGTGTTCATCCGGTGTTTTACACTTTTGATGCAGATAAATACCCCTCCCTCACATTCACCGACCATGCATTGAAATGTTTAGATGGTAACTCAGTTACAACGTGAATCCACTGACTGTATTGCCAATCCCTCTCTTTTATTTTATATATATATTAAATATTGTCAACTTTTATTAGAATTCAACTGTTTCAGAGTGATTTTGTGGAATTGTGGTAAACTGTTGTCTAAGATATAAGAACTCTCTCCTTTCAGATTAGACTAAGGTGATTCAGATTAGGTCCGGTGATTAAGCCGGTGGTGCCCCTAGGTTAATCCTTACCAAGGATTACATATTTGATTTTAATAACTTTATGAAATATTAATAATTTTCGGATTATTAATATTTTATCTTACCTAACTAAATTCACCCAAATAACGAGCACAACAAGACTCTCAGCCAATCAGAGTCTCAGCAGCAGCAGAGCATCAAGGCTGGTAAATGACTAGTTTGTAAAATAAGTTAGTAAGTAAAATACATAGATTGACAATAGGATTACATCTCTCTTTAGTGCTTTCATCTGACAGTCATAACCAGTATAGGCTACAAACAGCTGATCATGCCAGGCAGTTTTCCTCTCTGTTCAAGGTAAATATCCAGTCGTTTTGCAGAAATGTTTGACTCTGAAACATGAAACAGGGAGAGGGTTGGTGATTTCTCTTTCAACCGTTTGATTTCTGTGAATTGTACCAACTCCTTTGATCATGTTTTCCTCTGCAGACTCCTGTTTGTCATGGTCTGTGCAGCTGCTGCAAGAAGTAAGAGCAAATGTGTATATCACTCAAATCACAGAACCTTTAAAAAAAAACATCACAAGGGGTCAGATGTATGCTACAGCGGACTGTTTAACAACAACATTGTATTGGTTTATTCGGCATGTGTTTTAACAAGGCAGGTCAACTGTACCTTGATATATTTAGTAAAACTATCGTAGGGAATAAGGATTTTATTTCGAGAGCAGGAAACAACAAAGCATGTATCCTATTTCTGGAAGTATTTGGTCTTGTGGCATGGTGACATTGTAATTTCACATTATATTTAACCAGTTAAGGTCTGAAATGAGGCTATAATATGAGGTTCAGATAAATAGTAGATGGATGACCTGGGGTGAAGCAACCAGCTCACAGACCCCATGGGTCCTTTGGTTCAATCTGGTACCTCTGGTGACTAGTTTCCTCTCATATACATTACTCATGACTGTTTTGTTTTCACACATCCCTTGTGAGTGATGTTTATTTAGAATCTTTTCTCTTATTAGATAATTTCTCACTCTTTGGAGTATGAGCACCTTTTATAGATACCAGTCTAATAATAATTCCCACCCTTGAGAGCCATTTGACCATTGGATTATATATTATATATTGAGTATATTATTATATATGCATAGTGTTTTATATATGTCTGTAGAACACCTACACGAGTATTTATATTGTATAACTATTTACATTGTATTACTATTTTTTACTTCAATGCTCTTGTTGTGTTTCATTTGGGAATGTCTTACTACTTTGATTTATTGGCGTGAAGCAAGATGCACTCTGATTTCTATCTTGGTTGATTGTAGCCTACTCACCTGACCTGTTTTCCCTCCGCCAATTGGTGGAGAGATGTGAGCTATTTATATGAGTGCTCTGTCATTTGCTGTTTCATTCTGAAGAAGGTCGTGAGAGCGAAGCGTAACAATAAATCTACTGGGAGACATCTTTATCAGCAGTGTGCGGACTCTACTTTTTATTCATTATATTATAATATGAGGTTTACCACTAAATATAGTATCATTTCAGTAGGTTCAATCTGGACTCAGAAGGAATTACATAATGTCTCTAGTCTACATCTGCATTTCTTCAAGATATCTTTCTACCAGATGTGAATGAAATTGTCTCTAGACTGATGTTTTTGCGAATATTAGTGATGCCATTATAAAGATAAAACATTTACTTTTCTTCTATTGCCATTGTTTTCACCTTTTCAGCCAGCACCATAACAACCCAGGAGGAAAGCCGAGTGAAGCACAATATCTTGAGACCTTTTGGCGACCTTTCCAGACGTCGTCCTCCCTTCACTGCTGGTCTGCTGTCAGTCCAGACTGGCCTCAAAACTGCAACTAAAAGTGATCCCGAGTCTATCAAGAAACCTCAAGATAGAGACTATTCCTTCACTGACCATCAATCAAACACTGTGCAGCCCACGAAAGGCAGCGTCAGTCACCATCGAGACGGCCAACATGTCAGACGCATCCATTCCCAACCGAGAATCATCAGGACGCAGAGCAGCTACCGCTCAGGTGGGGTGAAGCCAGCCAGTTTCACCTCCTCTCAGCCCAGAGGACAAACCTTTGAGAGGCAGCAAGCCAGAGTGAACCAGCAGCTTCTGGGTCACGCACAGGCACCAAGCAACCAAAACAGTGAACCTGGTAGATTTGTGAACATTCAAAATGGTGGCACCTTTGACAGGCGGTACACTGCACCCAGTAGGCCTAGTTCTTTCCACAAAGCCAGATCTGGAAGTCTCTTTAGCACATTGGCACCGATCGTCCGAAAAGCATCTCGTACAAAAGACTTTGCTGCCGTCAGTCCTTTTCATCGGAGCTCCAGTGTTTGGTCAGCCAGGAATCCCAGTGACGCTCAAGAATCCAATAACCAAGGCACACGTCCTAAAAGTGACTTTCCAACGGCGACTGAAAGCAGAAGCGACCATCATTCTGGACGCAGAATAGTTTTGCAATCCCTTAATCTTTCTCGCATTTCATCACAGACTGGTAGATATTGGAGTAGCTCGCTGCCAAGTTCAGGAATGCATTATGGTGGCTATAAAGGGACGAATGGACATTCTGTGCCCAGAACGCCGACTACATCTAGCAGGGCTCAATCGGGCAAATTTCCAGCTTTCAAAAGCCAAATTGCCCGTTATGCACCAATCATCAGTTATGCACCAATCATCAGCAATCGTTTAGTCTCCACCGTTACTAAACACAACATTACCCCCGGGAAACTGGCACCATCAGTCACAAATTTCTCCCCAGGTTTACACTCGGTGAGCAGCAGTGAGAAACCAGCACCTAAAAAGGTCCTGTCCCATCTCTTCAAGGCCCCCGAAACACGTAATAAAGTCATCGGTGATGGACACAGCAACAGAAGTGGTGTGAACACTTTTCCTGTGCCGCCGAGTAAGCAAAGCCCCCCTGCCCCAAGAGCTTACAGCGGGCCTCCATCGACTTTTGGACAATTACAACCACCAAATCCAAAAGATCCAAGTAGTGGAGTGCAACGTCCCTCTCATAATGCCAACCTGCCCTATCGCAACTACTCTAATAAAGAGACAAGTCCCTCTTCAGAGAAAGGCGAGGCTGTGAACAGTGTTGTCTTTGGATCGCTTGTGAATTCCCACACTGTTAGCGCCGAACATACAGTAAAAAGCCTCGTCACTACTGCTGAACCTGGAGGATTCACACGTGCTTCCAAAGCTGGCAGCATCTTCAAAGGGTTTAAATATCATCCTCAGGGGGCCGCTGCAGAGGAAAATAGAGAGCCCCCTATTCTCTCCTCCAGAAGCTCTAATGGAAGAAGAACCGGCTCTCAGAGATACAGCTTTGGTAAAACCATGAACTATGGAGTTAAAAATGTATATTCCTCTTTATTGCCACAGTATGGTTTGGGGCAGAACACAGCCGCCCCCACTGCTTCAGCTCCTCTAAATGAGACGGATGATTCTGGGCCTCGTGTTGTTGGAGATGCCAGTCCGAATGATGCCGTGGAACCTGTTTCTGCAGGTTCAGTCTTTAGAGGTTCTTCCCGGGAATACAAATCCAAGAAATCGGGTAATTTCTTTGATTTCTCTGCACTTAAAGTCAAATCTAGCACCACACCCTCTCCTGGCACTCTGTTCGATGATGCCCAAACCCCGTCTGATTCTGCACTAAGGGCATTCGAGTCAGGTTTGAAGGATGTCCAGCCCACACTGATGGAGCCCGATACCGATAAGAACAACAACCCAGATCAGAGACAATCCCGAAGCTACAAAACAACAAATGCATTCAAAGGGTTCAACACTCAAGCTCTTCGCACCGCCACATCTGAACAGATAGAGGGTGCTAAAACTTCAGCCATTGTTACTGACAAGTCTGACACTGGCCAGCAGCAGGGTCCTGAAAGGTTAGGATCCAGCAGCTCACAGGTCTGGCAACCCAAAAGCAGTATTATCCGCAGACGGTACAAGCCTTTCTCATTCAAAACAATGCATGGACGGCATCCGACAAGAAACAATCCAATCAGAGTCATGGGAGAAGCAGATATCTACAAGGTTAATGGTAAAAACATGAAGACTGAAGACATGTTGAGGCCTGATATGATCCGGTCCAGCACACCATCACAAAATCAAGTCTCATTTGATAGAGCCTCCATTTACCATGAGCGTTTTACCACAGAAAATTCAGATCTTGGCGCTGCAAGCTCAAACACTGATCCAGAAGGAGATGCCTCTGTTCCTTCAATTTCCAAAATGTCCAGAAGTTCTAGTTTACCCAATGAGACATTCTCCCCTACTCACTTGTGGGATGAGGGGGTTCAGGGCTCGAATGTCTCAGACGTCCGTCTTGGATCCGATCAGAATCAAACGGCCCCCACTGAAAGCGAGCCAGCTACCATCGATCCAACGCCCACACAAAGCCTGAAGGGCCCAAGCAGTACAAACCTGAAACCAAAGACAGCGGGGAGCCTAGAATCAGCCAAGCACCCCAGCTATGAGTTCAACAAATACAAAAATAATCATAAAACCTTTGCTTTTCTGGGATTTATGTTGCCTCGATACAAAGTTGGTAGTGCGCAGAGAAAAACACACTGGAGTTACGAGGAACAAAGCCCAACTACAGCCTCACCAACAGCCAGAGATGCTTCAGCAGGTGACTTTGAAGTCGAATCCAACTCGCTCCCTAAGCCAAGAACGGCCGGCAACACCAAACCATTTCCAATAACGGCTCAGCTTCTCAGGCAGCAAAACTCCACTAGCAGCACAGTGAAAGGCAAACTTGTGCAGGTCGAAAATGACCCAAATCATATTAATTCTACTAAAAATACACCCATAATCAGGCTGCCCAAGCACCTGGTCAAGGTTGGCGCTTTTAGGTATGCTGATATTGTGGCAAGTACTTCGTTTAGTGGTGTTGGAACTACAACCCAGACACCGGGGCGTGTTCAGCCAGGCTCCTACACTGCAGCAACAACCAAACTAAAAGCAGGGGTGTCTGTTAACGGCCAGGCAAGAACTTGGGAGGTTGACGCTCCTACGATCTCTACTGTAAAATCTGAAGAGGGCGACACAAGCACAGGAGCTCAAGCTGGAGGTGAGATGGGGGACTTCAGTAGTGTGGAGGGGAACAAACAGGGAAGTGAAGATGTGGACAGTGAAACCAAAACATCTGATGCACTCCTGGAAAACGAGGGAAGCGGAGATTTGAATCCATCTGTTGTTTTGCCGGAAGATCTGTTGGAACTAGATTACCTACGGAAAGCAGCTGGTAACATCTCCTTCCACTTAAGTCAATAATGATCCCATTCAGATAGATGACATTTGTGCAGTTTTTGTACGCATGGAGGAACTCTAATAAATGTTGAGGAAAAAAGTCCTTGTGATTATGATCTTGGTGAAACGGGGCTTTTAATATGACTTTTCTAGACTTGAGTCAAAGGCCTGTATTTTGAGAGTTGTTAATTATGGTTAATACTTTTTATACAGTATTGTGCAAAAGTCTTAGGAACCTTCAATTTGATATACATTTTGTCTGATGTTTGTGTTCTGGTCAGCAGACTGCTCTTTGTAGTATTTATTATTTATAAACTTTTAATTTCATTATTTTGGAAAGCATCTTTGCTTCTTTCTTTTTTGCTTTAAGACTTTTACAGCACTATATCTTTGATTCCTCCACTGTTGGTTTTAATCTAGTTGAGTACCAGGGAAAAGGATGCACCCTACGATGCACACCCACGAGTTAAGGTGTCCATAAAATGAAATTGTTTGCACAAAACACCCTTAAATCTTGTGCTTACATTTTCCTTAAAATATGTAATTTAAAGGAGAAGATTTAATGGTGTTTTGTGCAACCGATCTTATTTTATGGACACCTTAAATCGGACTCTAAGGGAAATCTTAACTTAAGGTGCTTTGTGCAACCAGCCCCTGATATGTGCACCTACCTCATCAGAACAATTCACATTACATAGTGTAAGATGACTTATCCAGAAAGTAAAATTAATTGCATTTCAAATGCTTTCCTGACAAGTCTGACATTCTCATTGTATTCTCCTATTCTATGCGATTACTCATCTGGAACTGCAATAAGAAGATTATAAGAAATGCTGACAATTATTTGCAAATACTACTTAAACTGTGTCTCGTATTATCACATTTTTACTGAGTGACAGCTTTCAACGCTGACCTCAAGTGAAATACAGAAAGTCCAGACGATGGCTTTAGCCCCCTCTGTGTTTCCAGCTTAGTTTAATATCTTCTCTCCAGGGAGTAATTATGAAACAGAGTATTCTGCTCAGTGGGGAAGCTGCAGAGGTCAAACATGGGTTTTCTGAGCATAACTTTAAGTCTGTGGAAAATATTTTTGCATAATGTCGTGCAGAGTATTAGTTGAGAGGAAATTGGAGGACGGACATACTTGAAACTCTTTGATTTTTCGGCAGGGTAATGTGATTTTCACATTCCTAGTGTCGCCATTTGCCAGACAGTGGCTACTCAATATGCTTACACACACTTTCCATCCCCTCTGCAAGCTTACGAGGAGGTTTCGGCATGCTGGTCTCCGGGTTGACATGCTATGAAATGGAAAATGTGATCGTCCCCTTTGTGAAAAGTTCTTTTCATGATGTTGCCAAGCCATTAATAAGCATAAACCATATTCGAGTAGATCAAGTCATGAGGGTTGTGCCCGTTGAGCTCAACTATTAAGGGAAAAAGGGCTTGTAATGGAAATAAATGTGTATGGGATCAAAGTGAGGATTTTAGCATCATCTTGCCATAATCTTATCTATGTTGTCAGCATTTAGTGAATGCGGGTGAGGCTAATGAATTTGCATACCTACTGTACTGTATGTGACCTGATTGTGTGTTTACAGTAAGTGCAGATGTTATTATATTCCACTAGATGGCATTATGCACCCATTTCATTACTCCAAGACAAGTGTGCTCTAAAGCAGTGATTCTCAACCTTTTACATATCAAGGACCCCTAATTCACTCCACATTAGGGCCATTCAATGAGACTTTGTGTCTGTCAGACCCAAATCTGAGAATATTTTTATTGTTGGATATGATTTTGTCCAGAATTCCATGTCTATCTCTATTGTATCGAGATAACAGAGAAACTATAACAGGCGTTCTACGGGGATACTCAACATGCTTTGCTCGGGGGCCACTTCTGCAAAATGACAGCAATAATATAACATTTTCTGTAGCAGATTGTAGTTTTTTGGGGGGGGTGCCATTTGGAGTTTAGTCTAATAATTTTGTGCACACAGGATAGTGACTGTATTAGTTAGGTTAAGTTAGTTAAGTACAAATAAGTGCGTGAGCTTCGAGCAGGCGGTGATATTTGACAATTTAGCTTGAGCTCAGTCAAACTTTATTTCATGTTAGTTGTCATTGTGCATTCGAAAATGGTCGGGGGGCCACTCGGCAGTCGGCACCCTATTGCGGGCCGCATCTGGCCCCCGGGCCGCAAGTTTAGTATACTGTTCAGTCTGTTCTACATTCTCTATTTCTGTTCACTTCTTGTAAGTTGATGGTGAACTTTAACAGTGTAACATTTCATCAATTTGCTGGGGACCTCCTGGAACCCCGTCAAGGACCCGTGGTGGCCCCCGGACCCCACGTTGAGAACCGCTGTAAGTATATTGCAGAATTATTTGATGCTTTTCTGGAGCGTGTCCCAACTTTAAGTTTACAGCCGGGTTTGCCGGAGTTGCTGCTCAAAAGACCCAGTAAACCACAACCAAATGGACGTTGGCGCATCCACCCACCCACACCACATCAAGCAACCCAACAAGCAAGCATTCTGTTTCAGGGGCACCGGGTCCACGCTAAGCCCTGATCACAGCTCCCCTCAGGTCCATCCGTGACCCTTCACCTTTTCCCAGCCGGCCTCCCTCACCCAAAATACCAGTCCTCCACTTGTCCTCAATTGCCGTTCCACAGCTAGAAGGGGGCCCCAAGGTGGGGGGGGCGGGGGGTTTGGGGGGGGGGGGTCGGCTTGAGGGATCTGCCAATCAAAGTTAAACACATTGTACATTGGATTAACATGCCCCCCCCCCCCCCACACACACACACCAATACCCGTGGAAAGTGGTGCCCTAGACTTTCCCATAGAAGTGTCCCTTGGAGTTGTGAGGCGCTGCTGCCTGCAAGGTGATGTGATTTGTGTGGGTGTGTGTGTGTGTGTGTGTGTGCGTGTGTGCGTGTGCGTGCGCGTGCGCTTGATGTTCTCAGGTCCCATGTGCTGGCACGCCTGTCTGACGGGGGGAACAGTACAAAGCCAAGGCGTTGGCCTACGCCGGCTCCTTCAAAGTCCCCTCTGTGGACTCTTTTGTGTTTCGGAGTGTTTTGTGTGTGTCTGATTCACACACTCGCTCCTTCCAAGAGTGTGTATTTTTTTTGCTTCTTATATTCCCTCTGTGTGTGTGTGTGTGTGTGTGTTCATCACAGACAGTGTGTGGTGTTCTCTTGCAAACCCGCCCCCCCCCCCCTCTCCTACTGTGAGGGGAATTCTGTACCATGTGTCTGCGGCTTTCAGTGAGCTTTCAAGGAAAATAAAGCACAGAGGCCTCTCAGTCCCCCCCCCTCCTTCTCCCCCCCCCCCCCCTCCTCCTCCTCCTCCTCCTCCTCCTCCCTTTCTCACTCCCTCACTCACCATGTGGCACGTTTTACATTCTCAACCTACCCTTCCTTCCTCAGACGAGGCCCAAGAAACAAAACACACGCAAAAACGGGAGTAGCGGAGCTAATTTTGCACGCACCCTGTAATAAAGACCTATCCATAATCATGGCAAACATTCTCTCATGGAGCCAAATGGGAAGTGAGGGAGGGAGAGAGAGAGCGAGAGAGCACGAGGGACAAAGGGGGGAGGGAGAGAGAGAGAGAGAGAGACAGAGAAAGCCTTTTTGTTTGGCTAAGTACACTATGTGAAAGAGGGGGTGGTGAGGAAAGAGGCCTGGAAATACATTAGAAAATGGTTGCGTCGGCTGTGGCATTCGCGGCGTCAGATTACCTCGCATGCCATGCGGCGGATCAACCATCGGATGCGCTGAGTTTGACCATGACTGTGTGTGGGTAAAGCAACTTTATTGGGGCAGCAGATTCGTGCCACAATTTCTTAAAGAAAATGGGAGCGGCGGAGAAAGTTGGGAGGATTAACGTTTAGCTGCTTGTAGTGTACCTTCTGTAATCCAGGGGCCTTACTTACTGGCGTGGTTCAGCATAGGGTTACGTACAGTATGTACAGGAGCTGCGCTCAAAACAAGCTGTGAGGGTTTTACTCAATGTGCTTTATTATTATTATGGTCGCTTGTGAGGCGTTAAAAGATGATGTGTGCAAATGTACAGACATCCCCTCGCAGCTCTCAGCCACTTTTCATATCATCACTCAAAACACAACCAAGAGTGAATACAGGGAAGGAAGTCATTTAGGCCTACAATGTGGAATACATCCACATTCCCACATCTGGAGCTATTTCCGTAGTCCTACATACAGCCAGCTTCCTGAGGTCTGCGCTGGGGAGGAAGTCATAAAGACAGGAAGACTTCCCGTATTGGTGCCAACATGCGGCGGCGTGGACTGAAGTTGAACATGCCCCGCAGGGCAGGGCCATAGAGCTGAGATCCCATCGTCTTTGGCAGGGCCCGATGATGTAAACGCCATAAAAAATAATACCCACGCCCTTTCACACGGGCCAAGACATTGGACTGTTGAGTTATAGAGAGCCAGAGTCAACGTCACTTCCTGCTTCAGCACTGTACCAGAGATTTTCATCCGCCATTTATTTTCACATACACATTTCGTAAAATGCTTATAAAAATAGTTTTACTTGGTCAAACCAAACGGTTCGGCTATATTTAGAATTGGGAGAGACCATATAACATTTCACTCGGACCAAAAAAAACTAAAAAACGAAACAATGAAAGACATCTTTAAATCCGTAATTTCTTTTACTATAAATAAGTAATGCAATATTTCTTCAATTGCATTCACTGAGCCTCCCCTGAAACTGTTTGGAGCCCCCCTGGGGAGGCCCGCCTCCCACTTTGAAAACCCCTGATATATACGATATAATAGTCACATAAAGGCTCTTATTAGCATGCTTTGAAGGGTCTAACGTGGATTTGAAAGGAACACCTCTTGTGTGTTTTGTGTGTTTGTTTTTCACCTTCACCGATTGATTGAATCTTTTTCCCATTGTGATATATTGTGAAATGCAGGTTAAGTACATTTGCTTTTGTGTTTTATCACAGTGCAAAATTCAATCTTAAAGGGACAGTTCACGCAAAAATGAAAATTCTGTCATCTACCGAGTACATCAGTTGAAACCAACACACACAGGGAGACAGGGTGACACAGGGAGGTCGCCAGCACAACTTCATAGCGGCCTTCTCCAAAACAACTGAAGTCAACCTCCCTGTGTTATATGGACTAACTTCACCTGTGTTTCACCTGGCATGTGGGTGAGTGGATGGCGGAATTTTCATTTTTGGGTGAACTGTCCATTTAACTTCAACTTAGGTCACCCACTGGAGAGACGGGTGTGGCCTGGCTGTGGTTTGCCATTGTACACAAGGTGTTTCTAGGGACTGTGATGGTGTTTGGGTGGGGGCCACGTACCCGCTTTACCACAGTGGGCACCTTTGTATCTACACACACCCGCACACAATGAGGAGACAGCTGCTCTTGCCCAGGCAGACACAACAGTCGCACCTGTTGGCTTCCGACCAGCGCATCTCTGCCATTTGAACTCGGTGTCCTCTTGCACTGGCTCCCGCCCAGAACCCTCCCTCCCTCCCTCCGCTTCTCCCATCTTCACCCGGGAAGGGGATGCTGCCACCACAGCAGAGGCAGGCATTGTCGCTGCGCGTCACCACGACAACCAGATGGCAGCTGTGCCCAAACTCATTCACCCGCCTCCGCTGCTCCTTCTCAAAGAGCAGCGCTGGCATATATCATCTCCACCTTCCCTCCTTCTTCTCTTCCTCCATGCAGCTGTCACATACTTGGCCACCACCAGGGTCAACTCTGTGTTTCCTAGTTGTGTGTGTGTGGCCACCTGCTCACACACTAACCAAGGGATGAAGTCAGCTTTTTAGGCCCAATCCAAAATGCTCACCCTCACAGACTTCAATGTTTTTTCTTGGGCAAAAACTACGTCACATCCGTATTGCAATAAATTGGGGGTAATTAACCCAACCCAATCAGACCCTCTGGGAGTCTGCAGGAAGTCCGCTCGAGGCCCCCTGTGGCCACAAAGTCCGCAAGTGCTGTGAAGTGTGGGCATTTGGATTGGGCCTTATCGGGCCTTTCCGACAACTGCCAACATTCTAAAACGTTGGCAGTTGTTGGGAGAATGTTTGATTGGTGCGCCACGGGCTAAACACAGACAAACAAGGATTGAACACCTTGAATCGGACCAAACATCTCCAAACGAGGACAGACAGCCGTGTCAGTCACACCAAACAAACATCTGTGTTTGTCCGTGTTTGTTGTATAGGCATGTGTGGTCGGTGTGTCCTGGGCGTTATCGTCTTCACGTGAGAGAGTGGAGAGTGTTAGAAGAGCCTCGCCTGGCCTCAGGGTGAATCTATCCGTTTCCAGGGTCACTTTACATCATTCACCAATCCTGGCTTTCCTGAGGGGGGGAAAAGGCATCGTTTTGTCGAGCACTTCCTTGGGTAATGCATCTCTCCTGAAACGATCAGAGACGCGACAAATCTGTGCTTTCAAATCCCTCCTGGGACGCGCTTTAAGGTGTGAGTGAACCAGGCATATATAGCATTATAGAGGTCAGTGTGGGTTTCAGTACTGCAGGTGTGGGTGTGGGGGCTTCTAGTTCCTCTACAGGTGCTGCTGACAGGGGCGTTTTTCTTCTTCTCCACATCAACCTCGTTTTTCACAGTAAGGAAAGTGAGAGAGCGCATCTGTACGGCTCTCAGTGCAGGTGCAGGCCAGGGCTCTGTGTGTGTGTGTGTGTGTGTGTGTGTGTGTGTGTTCTCATTCCTATTCATTCCTATGGTGCCTTGGCGCACCAGGTGAGATAGAGTTACCTGGCCATCTGCAGAGGAGGATGATACAAGATCCCATACATGATAGCAATATGGACTCAAAAGAGGGAGAGAGAGGGAGAGGCGAGCAGCTCAGATTTATCATCATACCAATAAAGCTTATCTAATTAAATTAAACTGTGGAGCGCAGCGTCAAAGAAATCAGAGAGAGGGGGTTGAGTGTGTGTGTGTGTGTGTGTGTGATGGCGGTGGCTTACAGCTCACTCAGCGAGCAGCAGTCGGTCAAATTACCAGTAAGACGAGTGATTAACTCCACTGGCTAGCCGCCACCGTCCAGTGGAAATGATCTTATCAATGGGAGTGGTGAATGTGACAAACGACATTAAAAAAGGCTTTGTGGATAACAATCAGACACCGCTTTCTTTTCCACATTACGACATCTGCCCAGCGGTGTGGCCACAGCCTCTCTGGGCGGGTGTGTGTGTGTGTGTGTGTGTGTGTGTGTGTGTGTGTGTGTGTGTGTGTGTGTGTGTGTGTGTGTGTGTAAAAGACAGAGAGAGTGTGTGAAATGGCGAGAGGCGGCCCATATCTGTGGCGTCTCATGCAGACGGTCACACTTCTCAGCCTGTAAAAAACATAGCATCCTTTTAACGCGTCCATCCCATGAGTCCTCATTACTTTCACTTAAAAGGAAACTTCATTTTCCATCTGGGAAACAATATAATAAAAGAAACCACGACTCCTTTTGTTGTTTGACTTTTTTAGATTTTTTTTTAGTCAGATGTTTTTGTTTTTTCTCTCTCTCCAAGCAACAAAACTGTCTACATCAACGGCAAATATCACAATATTCCCATTCAGTACCCAAAGCCTTTGGGGGGAGTAAAACAATGTAGAACAGCAGCACTTCCCCCGCCCGTTTTACTGTATGAACATCTCTAAAACTCACTAGCATGGCGAATGAATGAAAACATATACAGCCATTTAAAAACGCTTCGCCTGAGCGCTCCCTAAGGAACTTTATCCACGATGATACACGGCTACGAGCATCAAGTCTCAATTCAAAACGAGAACTTGACCGTTGACCTTTGTGAACACAGGCCAGCCAGTGGAAACGCGACGCTGATCCCAGGCTGCAGGTAGTGTAAGTAAAAAAGCTCATTCAAAAAGCCAACCGTTCACGAGAAGCTCAGAGCTGGAAGGGGTTTTTAAATGGCAGGATTAAAAAGAATCGACTTATCAGGTTTGAAAGCATCTGAAAACCATCCAAGTCTGTTTGTGCGCTTTCCCCCCCCCCCGTCCCCAAACTACTGGTAACCGTCGAGCCTTCGTGGTTTGGCTGAAGACTGCCGAGTCATGATCAATTAGAGACCATTTCCAAAAAGACGCTGGAAACATTGCAACTACTCATGTGTTTGTCTGCGAGTCTGCGTGAATGTCTGGGGTTTATGCGTCATAGCGCTCAATGAGGCACGGGTTCGAGCGGAGCCGGGCCGGGTGGGGGTGAAGTCCAATCTGCTCTCCGCCATTAGGGGCAATTCAAACCGCAGATCCCAATCTGCTCGTAATAAAGCTGCATTGTTAAGCTGCAGGCCCCCCGACAGACACGTGACCAGGGGGGAGAAAGTTCATGTAAGACCAAAGGCAGACAAACACATGAATACACTTTGGGCCTGCGTAGATGCGTGGGCGTTGGAAGAAATCATGTTTTCCTTTCCCTCGTTTTTGTGCGGTGGCCTTTTCATTCTGCTCGTGCATTTCTTTTAAACGTAACCCATTGGTCAAAGTCAGAGGCAAATTGGATGGTAAACTAAAGCAGAGTCCTCACAAGAACCTTTATCGCACAAGTGTCACATAAGCATACTGCCAGGCAAGATATGCCAGCGTTTCTCCCCCGCTGCAAAAAGAAAAGAGAGTGCGCAAGGTTACATTTTTTTTTTAAACAACAAAACAAAGTGATACATCCGGACTTGAGAACTGAAGGTTGCTTTTTAGGAGGTGCCGTCGGCGAGGGGCGAACAGCATACGTTTTCTTTTGTTGTGTTTTGGCACTGATGGGCCCCCGCGCGCGCGCGGGGGGGGGGGGGGTCCTCCGTCGCGAGCACAGCAAAAAACAGTCCCAACCTCCTCCGATCGGGGGCCGTGGGTTTGTCGGACAAGTCTTCTCATCGATCAATGTCACACATCATCAACAAACATAAACCGATGACTTTAAGTGAACTGTACAGCGGCAAAAGAGACAAAAATAGACAGAAAAATAGACTTGATATATTCTGCGAAGAACAGCCCTAATAGTGCTATAGCTGCTAAGAGGGGGTGCGTGGTGAGAACAGACGGACGGACAAATCAGACGGACAGGCACTTAAGTGCTGATGCATAGCCGAGAAGATAGAAGTAAGACCCAAGCGAGATGCAGAAAGCAGGAGACAGAACTACCCAGGTGAGAGACCCGATTCACTGTCAATTCAACCAATGGACTCTTTAAAAACGTAAAAACTATCTTCTTATTATAAAAAGTTTGCTACCCTATCCTATCAAATAACTGAGAATGGGTGCTACCGTTGAGTGATGGATAGCGGTTTTTGTACTGATTAGATTGAATTGAAAAGAGAACGGAGGCACCGTCGTTTGCAACGCTGGCTTTAGCATGGCTATAGATAGCGTCTATCCTCTGCTGCATGTACTGTACATTATTTAGCATTATCCTGAGACGACAGGGATTAAAGTCAGACACAACTGTCTGCTGCTAATAGCACTAATGGGATTGCTTGGCTGTATTTCAGGGGTCTCGCCCTGAGCTGTATCAGCACACCGCTGAATTTACCTCCTGGCACCAAGCTAGTATGTTACTCTGACATACTGTTAGCTAGCCGTAGCTAGCTATCCCCTGCTACAAGTGCCTTTAGTTTCAATGCTTAATACTGGTGGTTTATGGCTATATTATGAATGTACCTGTATGAAAAAGAGAGTATAAGATAGAAAAAGTAAAAAGAGAGAAGCAGAAAGAGGGTAAAAGCAACGTCAGTTACAGTGGCAGCGATGAGCAGGAAGCTAACAGCAGCTACGCTAATATTATTTTCTCACAGTAGACAGTAAGGACCAGCAGATCGCTTAGTACCATTATCGTCATTATTGTTAGCGACGTCTCACACCAGCGCTCTCCGCTTTATCGCTTTCTTCTGCTGCGTCATTCGTTACTACTTCAAAAACAAGCGCAAGAAAAACAAAGCTTCAGTTAGCCGAGGCTAAGTTGAAGGTCTCTGTAAAATGGCTACAATCTGAAAATGAGGCACTTTTTGAGCAGATATATATATATATAATTCTATATATTTTCTTTTATCATACTCTAAATATTCAGCCGTCATTGTACTCTGGATGATTTGAGTTTTTCTCTTAGGGGGGGTGGGGGGATAAAAATCAGTCTCCGGTTTTTCGTACCCTTCTCTGATTGGCTTTCACTCGAGGAATGAGAGCAACTAATAGCCTTTTGAAGAATGTCATTTGGCACACATCCCCATTGGCTTCCACAACCAACAAGCTGAAAAAAAAGAAGAAGAAGAAGAAGAAAGAAAAAAATTCCATCAGTCTTTGTCAAAGTGCTTCAGGGGGGGCGTGTCAAGTCCAACTCCTCTCGCAATGCGATCGGCGGTCGCACGAGGAAGAGGAGGAGCTATGGAGCTCTCTGAGTGGTACCAGATTTCTTCCCAACAGTTACACGGCGAGGGCAGTGACATCAGCACTCTGGAAACAAAACAGAGAGAGAGAGGGAGGGAGAGAGAGAGAGAGAGAGAGAGAGAGAGGGTAAATGGTTCAGTTACACCCCAATAAACAATAACCCAAACAGCACGAGGAAGAAATAAATGTTATGACATGTATTTACCGTCTCCCTCGCATATCAGGTTAATTTGCAATATCTAATGCAGGATAGATCAATAGCGTAGGAGGACAGCGTGTCGTGCTTATCGGCTTGGGAACGCTGTGACCATCGAATGAAGGACAGGAGTACAGGATACAACACAGGCAGCCAAACCAGTTGAAAGAGTCACACACAGATTCAGACAGGACAGGAGGGAGGCGATAAATAGAACAGGAGGGGAGAGGGAGGGAGGGAGAGAGTGAGGACACCTACTGCTGCAGGCATCCAGTCAAACATATGTGTGTGAAAGAGAGAGAGGGCGAGAGAGAGAGAGAGAGAGAGAGAGAGAGAGAGAGAGAGAGAGGGAACAGGGAACAGAGGGATCCAGAAAACCGGTCAGGTTTTTCTGGCAATTTCAGCGCCTTCGCATCGTATTGTGCAACTGAATATGATGATAATGGGGAAAACGTCAGTGCTGCAGTAATGCAAGATGGTGTGTGCACCAATGATGATGATGGATCCTGTGCTGGTGCTCAGACCAGGGTCTTATTGGGTGTTGTTTTTGCTGTATAAATTAAATATGATCACTTTCTCATGCCTGTAAAGGCCACACACACCATAATATGCTATTATAGTATTATTATGTGTATTTGATGATCAATGAATGAGAAAGGGAAGGAAAAGTGCCAGCGTAGAGTTAGATGAGACCGGTGTCACGACGATGACCATGCGTCTGTCCTTCTTCCGATGCCCTTCAACAGTTCGTGTCTGTAATCTCTAACCTCACACAGAGCGTATGCACAGGGCGATGGGAGGCTGAGGGAGAGGAGAGTCCCCCCTGTCGCCTTGACTTACTAATTGTACGGGGGGGTACTCTATATTTACGCCCCCCCCCCCCCCTCTCTCTCCGTGTTCTCTCTCATCTTCCTCCTGGTGCAGTGTGCTATATATAGTCCCCCTCAGCACAGAGGGTGCCTGCTAGCCGGCCAAGCCATGACGGCCTAAAGCAGAGCAGAGTAGCCCCCCCCCCCCCCTCTCTCTCTCTCTCTCTCAGCCTGAGAACACCAACACAAACAATCAGGCCAACCAACCAAAGAGACTGGAGAGGAGAGAGGCTGGACACGCACTGGTGCACCGCCATCAACACACACACACACACACACACACACACACACACACACACACACACACAAAATAACACAGGGGAAGATACTCTAATTATGCGGATGACATTTGCTTGATGATGATCGTCTGTGAAAAACAGGCACGCAGGAAATACACAGAAAAATAAACGATTTGGGAAAGTTCAACGAGGCCGTCTACGTCCATTTCCCCCGATCTCTTGATTGATGCTCTCAATCTCACTCACGCACAAGACCCGAGTTATATGCAACCAGACAGGAAGCGTTTCCTCTCCTCACCACTCTAATCAGATATCCTTGTTTTTTTTCATCCCCCCAGTTCCCTCCATCCCTCTCCCCCGGCGGCCTGTCTATTGATCTCATTCATTTCCTCCCATCGTTTCGCCATCCGTGACCAAATCGATGTCATAACGACTGTGGGAGCGACGCTGTGTGTGTGTGTGTGTGCTGGTGTGTGTGTGTGCTGGTGTGAGTGTGTGCTGGTGTGTGTGTGTGCTGGTGTGTGTGTGTGCTGGTGTGTGTGTGTGCTGGTGTGTGTGTGTGCTGGTGTGAGTTTCCTCCCGTTTCTCTCCCAAGACTCTTTAACTCAAAAGGGTAAGGCGAGGCGATCTGCCTTCGGTGTCTGGCCAATAAACTGTTCTCCAGCCACCCGTGTGTGTGTGTGTGTGTGTGTGTGTGTGTGTGTGTGTGTGTGTGTGTGTGTGTGTGTGTGTGTGTGTGTGTGTGCGTGCATGTGCGTCCGTGTGTGTAATGGGAGAGTCTGGGTCTTTGTGATGTCTCAATCGAGACATCACCCGCCACCCCGTTCTCTGCTCGTAAATCCAGTGTACTCTGGCTCTGTCATTTTCTCTGCTCATAAATCCAGTGTACTCTGGCTCTGTCATTTTCGGGGCCAGACACAAAGCTGCTCTCCGCAACGTGACGCGAGTCCCCAAGTCCACCGGTCACTCAGTCAGTGCGGGTTAAGTGAAGTCATGACCTACCCCGGTCCTTTGGTTTTCAAAGCGGGGTCCGGGGACCCCCCAGGGCAGGGCGCCTTGAGGGGGGTGCCCAGCAAAAAAGGGGAATGATGTAAGTAACACAAATGACCGAATGTTGGTCATGGGTTTCATAGGGATTTCTGTAATGAAACATTTAAAAGCAAAAATCTTATCAGATGGGGTCTGTGGTCAGGGGTTTTCAAAGTGGGAGGCGGGTGGCGGCCCTCCCCAGGGGGGCTCCAAACAGTTTCAGGGGAGGCTCAGTGAATGGAAGTGAAAAAAACATTACATTAGTTATCAAAAGGGGGGGAGGAGATCACATAGAATAACCTAAATGTGTGTGATTTGGTTAAAGAGATAGTTCAGAGATATAGTCGTTTTGTGGAATTGTAACGGTTTTTCTACTTTCCCAGAGTCAGGAACTAATAAATGCCTTCAGACAGACCTTTATGTATTTGGTGTAGTCTGAAGTATGCCAAACAGCAATGTCAGGCGATCTCGGTACAATCATTGAATATCTATGGGATCAAATAACATAATCCAGGTATCCAAGAATATTGAGCGAGGGGGGTGCGTTTTTCCAAGCTCTGTCTAGGCAGGGGGAGGCCCACAGTGTAAGACTTTCCCTGGTCTATGTAGTCAGTCTAGGCAGGGGGAGGCCCACAGTGTAAGACTTTCCCTGGTCTATGTAGTCAGTCTAGGCAGGGGGAGGCCCACAGTGTAAGACTTTCCCTGGTCTATGTAGTCAGTCTAGGCAGGGGGAGGCCCACAGTGTAAGACTTTCCCTGGTCTATGTAGTCAGTCTAGGCAGGGGGAGGCCCACAGTGTAAGACTTTCCCTGGTCTATGTAGTCAGTCTAGGGGTCCTTGATGTGAAAGCGTTTTAGACTGACAGTGACAGTGGAACCACTGACGGTAACAGTAGATGAGAGGCAGGAGTATAAACCATATTAGCATTGAGCGCGGCTGGAGGGCAGACCTGGGGCTAAAGTACACATTCATCCATCTTCATATGGGGGACATTTTTTAACGAGAATTGCAGAAAATTCCCATGGTGCACATCGCCGTATCTCATCTTCTTAAATGAGTCTCATAGGCCCTGGGGCCGTAAAGTCTATTATGTCTAGGACACGTGAATCTGTGCATTGCGGTGGTTTGGGGGATTATTCTTCAACCGTGCGACGTGGGTTCAAGCCTCCGCCCTGCTGAAGTGATGGTGAGATCATTAAAGTGTTACGTCATTAGAAAAACATGGACGTTCGAAATGCCAATGGCCTTTCCCCCCCCCCCCCCCCCCCCCACAAGGCACCCTCAAATCAGGCTCTTGCGATTATCCCGTTCACCACAATAAATCAGTTGATCCTTGAAAGGGGGCGAGCGGGCAGAGAGAGAGGTGCAACATGAGCCGGGATTCAGCGTCTCACGCAGCTGCAGAGACGTGGACTGAGCGGAGGCGGCGGACGGATGGCGCCCCTGTGTCAGACCGTTTTTTTATTTCGTCCAGCGACGCCAGAAGGTTTGTGTGTCGCCACGATATGAGCTTCTCAATCTGACCACAGTGCGTGCGTCTGTTTTGACAGTGCGTTTTGTTAACGGTGAATTCACCGCTGTGTGTGTGTGTGTGTGTGTGTGTGTGTGTCATGTGTGTGTGCGTGCGTGCGCTCGCTTAACAGAACTGCTTTGAGTCTGTCAAGGTTTTGATAAGATGCACCGCTCCAGCTTGGTTGGATAGAATTCAAACAGTGTTTATATTCGGTCGGAAAACAGATATAGAAAAGACAAACAAAAAATAATAATGCAGGAAATTGTTTGCGAAAATAGTCTGTGAATGAGGCCCATTACTGTATCTTAGAGTTATCCTGTCTACTGTAGATTTCATATTCAATCTCCTTTAGGAGCCAAAATAGCTCAGTTGGGAGAGCAAGGCTGGTATCTGTCTATAATGATTGTTGGTTATTGAAAATTTGAGTGAACTCTGCAATATCTGTGTGTGTGTGTGTGTGTGTGTGTGTGTGTGTGTGTGTGTGTGTGTGTGTGTGTGTGTGTGTGTGTGTGTGTGTGTGTGTGTGTGTGTGCGTGTGCGTGCGTGCGTGTGTGTGTGTGTGTGTGTAGTGTGTGTGTGTGTGTGTGTGTGTGTGTGTGCCACTCAAATTGCCTGGGTTAGGAGTTTGAATCCCATTGGGCCCACCCACACTGACAATGTATGGAGCATCCTCCAAAACAGCTGTTATATACATCCAGTCCATGCGGTCTGTGCGCGGCTTTACGGCCATTTTCTCTCCGCCTTCCAGTCGTAACGTAAATGTCTGTTTAACTTATCTCAAGTCATAATCTGTGACATTTTTATGCAAGCAAATTTCCATTTTGTGACTCTCCACAAGGATAAAACACAATAGTGATTTAACCTATAGCAGGGCTACTTTTCCAAGTGGGAGGCGGGCCTCCCCAGGGGAGCTCCAAGCAGTTTCAGGGGAGGCTCAGTGAATGGACGTGAAAAAACATGAGACAAGATTAGTTATCAAAGGAGATCACATATAATAAATAATAAACTCATAAATGCCTTCAGACAGACATTTTTTTTAATGTATTTGGTGTAGTCTGAAGTACGTCAAACAACATCAATATCAGGCTATCTTGGCAGAATTGTTGAGTGCCTATGGGATCATATAACATAACCGTGATCCCATAGGCATCCAGGAATTTAGTGAGGGGTGCGCCCTTTTCCAAGCTTTGTATGGGGGGGGGGGGGGGGGGGGGGCACAGTCTCAGACTTTGAAAAGCTTCTACATTTTGTACAGCCAGAAGCAGGTAGGTCTTTCCAGGGGGTGGAAAACCTCTGGCACACAAGGAGTGATGTGTTTTATATCACAAGAGGAGAAGCACAGTGGTTTCAACAGAAGAACTGGGCTAGTGTACAAGCGAAAGAAAAGAGCGCCACCTACAGAAACTCAAACTTCATTTGCGACTGAATCCAAAGAAGAAGACATCAAAGCAACGTCAGAAGTCAGCGTATAGGGGGCATTTTGTGGTCACCCTCATTAGGAAAACACAGACTTGATGTTTGTGTGTACCTTTCCATCTGTTCTCCTGACTGTGTGTGTGTGTGTGTGTGTGTGTGTGTGTGGGGCTGAAAGAGGAGTGCAGTGCACAGTTGTTCTGTGTCACACATGCTTATTGCAGCACTCCCCGTCTCGCATACACTCCCTCATGACCTTTGACCCAGCCGCTGTCAATCACCCGCCGCGGCCCCAAACACACCGCAGCAGTTATGTAACAAGCAGTTTATCCAGGTGTGTGTGTGTGTGTGTGTGTGTGTGTGTATGTGTGTGTGTGTGTGTGTGTGTGTGTGTGTACAATGTATGTACATACCAGTATGTGCTTAGGGCTTTGACCGGGGTATATTGTTGCACAGTGACATGGAAAGAACACTGTAGGTCACTGTGGGCATTAACGCACACACACACACACACACACACACACACACACACACACACACACACACACACACGCAGAAATGCATCTTAATCTAGGACAGCCCTTGCTAGAGGTGTTATGAAATCTCCTGACAGAGAGAGAGAGAGAGAGAGAGAGAGAGAGAGAGAGAGAGAGGAAGAGAGAGTATGATTTATTTATTATTCATGATTTTATTTAATGAAGGGTGCTTACCTAAAGTGAATTTATGACATCCTAAATGTTGATTCTGATGCCAAAATCAGCAAATTGCATAAATTTCATGTAGCCAAATGCCTAAACTCATTTAGATCATTATGCAAAGTACATTATGACTGCTGTAATTTCAGTTAGTGGTTTGTCATATTCTTGGATTCAAGGATAAAGTGTATATATATATATATATATATATATATATATATATATATATATATATATATATATATATATATATATATATATATATATATATATATATATACAGTGTGTATACAGTATACTGTATATGTAAGGGATAATGGATAGTGAGCCGGTGATTACTGGCGAAATAATGACCGACAGGTGATATTGAGCCCGACGCGCAGCGGAGGGCTTAATCATTCACCTGAAGGTCATTATTTCCAGTAATCACCGGCTCACTATCCATTATCCCGCTTTTAGAACACGGCTCTCTTGAATACTCGATTCTGATTGGTCAATCAACAATATTCACCGGTCATTATTTCTCGACAACCGACCGCTGCTCTGCCACACCTGGATTAATCAGTTGATAAGAGCTTTTTGTCAGCAAACACTACTAATTAGGCCAACCAGTTGCAGCTGTGGTGTCTTGTGTGCCAATTATGAATTAAACCGCTTTGCCGTTGAAAACGCTATTAAAAAATCTATTTGAATAATTATTTTTGTCAGATTATTGAATGATTTAGTTTATGATTTAGTGTTCTAAGCGGGATAATGTATATTGAGGCGGTGATTACTGGGAAATAATGACCTTCAGGTGAATCATTAAGCCCTCCGCTGCGCGTCGGGCTGCGGCCTGCGGCCTCGTGGGATAACAGCTGATCAGCGGGATATATTTGCCACAACACACTGGCTCTCATGCTATATTGCTTAAATATATATATATATATATATATATATATATATATATATATATATATATATATATATATATATATATATATATATAATTTTTGACAAGAGGCTCCAGGCTATCTACCTTTTTCAATACCACATAGAGAAGGAATGTGTGGAGACAGAGAGAGAGACAGAGCGAAAGAGAGAGAGAGACATAGAGAGAAGCAGTGTTGAGTAGAGAGAGAAAAGAAGAGAAAAACCACACACACACTTGCTCACACACACCGCTCATACAGTCACATCCAAAGTAAGTATTTTTAGAGCGTCTGTGAACAAAAT